>NW_008355723.1:1012285-1101163 GCF_000622305.1 Nannospalax galili
TCCTATAAATTACATTGTTGCCCTATCATTTGTTATTATTATTATTATTATTATTATTATTACTTAGAGTTTTGAGACTAGATCCAAGTTAAAATAAAATTTCAGAGACATTTCCAGAGCCCTTCCCCAAGTCTGCCAGCACCCCCCTCTGTGCCATGGAACTGTGTGGCCCTTACAACCCTAACTCCAGAGTAGCGTATCACTCAACTCTCACCAGAGAAGCTTATTTTTACAGCAGATAGCGATTAACGCAGAGACACAACCCAGTCGACATGCAGAGACTAAGAGACTGTGGAGTGCTCAGCACTAAATGAGACACCTATATCAAATCATTTTCCCAAATGGCTGAGAGTGTGGCAGAAGAGGGGCTGGAAAGACTTTAAGAGCCAAAGGTGGTAGATGGACTATAAGGAAACTGTTTCCAGATACAACTGGGTAGTTGCACATATGAACCCACATTGTGGGTTGTGACAGCATGCATAAGACCTGTGCAAGTCCAAGCCAGACAAAATCCCAGCACGAAGAGGGGCAAGTGGGCACAGCATCCCACCCTTAGCTAAGGAGCTATTGACAATTGATAGTTGCTCAGAGAAGCAGAGTCAGTTTTCTTTGACAGTGTGACTCCGGGTAGGTTAAACATGCCCGAAGGGATGACCCATACCCAAGAGAATCTGAGGAACACAAATTAGACTTGATGGGCTTAAAAAAAAAATTAGATGGGATGGGTAGGGAAGTGGGAATAGATCACAGAGGAGATGGGGAAGGGGTTGAGTATGATCAAAATATCTTGTATGACATTCTCAGTCAATAAAATACTATTTAAAAATAAAATTTCAAATCCAAGGCCAAATATGGCTGTCAGTCATTCCAGGAGACTGTTGAGTTCTTGCTTAGGAACTCAAGTTCTATGTAACATACAATCTTCACTCACGCTATGAGAATTTCATATTCAGACCCCTCCCCATCTGCACCCTCCTTTCTGCCTGATTTCATGTCTCCTGTTACTATTTTTAAGACTTATGGAGTCTAATTCGCTTCTGCAAATTCCCTTCAGTGTGGGTCCATTCCTGGAGCCTGGTCAATCTACCCAGCATCACATCCTTAAAGAAAACTGACTCTCCCTCTCCTAGCAGCTGTCAATTGCCAATAGTTCCTCAGCTAGGGGTGGGGCTTCTTAATCACCTCCCTCTGCAATGCTGGTCAAGCCATCTTTTTATGTTACCTTCAAAGGTACGAAAGCAGTATTTTACAAAGCATATGTTAAGTACTAGAAAGGAATCTATTTTATTGTTGTTGTTAAAACAATGAGTTCTGGCTGGAGAGATGGCTTAGTGGTTAACAACACTTGCTGTGACCACAAGACCACAAGGAAACAGTGACCACAAGAAAATAGTTTTCCAGACAGCTGGTCAGTTACTCATGTGAACTCACAGCAATGGTGACAACAAGCACAAGTCCAATGCAAGTGCAAACCAAATCCAAGTACAGACATGGGGAAGTGGGTAAGAAACCACAACCCTGCTGAAGGAACTTTGGGCAACTGATGGCCACAGCCTCTTTCAAGAGTGGATCAACCAGGCTTCTCCCACACGGAAGGACATTTGGGGGACACAGAAATAGACTTTATATGCGATATATATATATATATATATATATATATATATGATAGAGTACATTAAATTGGGTGGGGGGTAGTAAGAGGAGGCGTGGATAGGAAAGGAATCTAAATATCAGCAAATTATATTGTATGAAAATCTCAAAAATTCAATAAAAACATTTTTAAAAAGCACTTGCTGCTCTTGCAGAGGAGCCAGGTTTGGTACCCTGCCCAGCACCAACACTGTGTGGCTCACAACCATCTGTAGCTCCAGCTCTAGGGATGCCCTCTTCTGACCTCTAGGGGCACCAGGCACACACATGGTACATATGCATACATGTACATAAAGTTTTTAAAACTTTAAAAATTTGCTTTATCACAGCAACTATAGCCAGTCTCTTGAGATGGGCAGAGTCAAGCAATAACCATCAAACATCCATATTACAGTAAAGAAAAAGAAAATTTGTATTAAAATAATTTTTTTAAGTTCGTTTTTTTAATATTATTTATGTTCCTATGCCTGTGTGAGTATATGCCTGGTGTGTGCAGGTATCCAAGGAGTCCAGAAGAGGGCATCAGATCCTCTGAAGCTAAAGGAGGCTGTGAGCCACCCTGCATGGGTGCTGGGAACTGAACCTAGATCCTCTAGAAGACCTAGCAAGTGTTTTAACCACTGAACCATCTACCCAGCTCCTAAAACTCAGTTTCTCTCTATGACAATTCACAACTTCATTGATGATATAAATCCAAATTCTCTTGGGGTTTTGTTTGTTTTATTTTGTTTTGTCTTTTCAGACAAGGTCTTATACAGCATAGTCTATGTAGCCAAGGATGACTTTGAACTCCTGATCCTTCTGCCTCTGCCTCCCAGAGCTGAGATTACAGATGTGCTACCATGCCACCACACCCAGCTCAATCTTAACTAAATCTTCTGACTCAAATACTTTCAATCTAATCTGGATTGAAAGGTGAGCAGGGAAACAGGTGGATCATTGGTCTTTTTAATCTCACTTAACCTGCCCCTGGTTTTAGTATGATGACAACTCTCCCTGCAAACTGCTCAGTTAGGCCAGAGGCAAGTTTATATAGGTCATGTTAGAAATGAGCTGGGGGTCTCAAGAAAATGACCACACAACCCAAGCAAGGCAAAAAAATGTCAACAAGCAAAACATTTTACTTCTGCACAAAGGTGCATAGCCATGCCAAACCAAGCTCCAGAGAAAGACCTATGGGGTTTTTATTCCTTACACAGAGTGGGTCTTGTGCCTCCTGAGTGGTCAGAGCTCAGCCTCATATTCCAAAGAGACTGGCTGATTCAAAGCCCTGCAGCTGATAAGCAGAATACAATTTTGAGCACTAAGTGCAACTTTGAGCATATATTTTGATTTCATGAAGTGCTGACATTGGAGGAATTGGAATTTCTGTTAATCAGCTTCTTTGCAATTTTTTAAAATGGAGTTTTGTCTTATTTGACCCTTTAGTAGAAAAGAAAGTGCCTTTCCTTTAGATTTCCCACCCTCAGTCACTGCCTTTATCAGTTCATGGATGCATACTTGCTGCGTTGTAAGCCATGAAGGGGATTTGATTCAGACACAAACACTGCTGACTCGATCACATTGGAGGCTAACCCTGACTGTCATACTAGGAAAAAAGAAGGAAAGAGAGGAGGTACATTGTGAAAAAGCCTTGAACTTGTAAGCAAATTAATACTTAAAGTACCTAAAATCATTTAAAAAGGCAAAACTGAGTGCTGATTCAAAGAAATGATCCCCTGGGACAGTGCCTTCCCAGGCTCCACTGTGTCAAGTTGGACAGAAGACATAATAACCAATAACCACTGATCAAGACAATCAATGTTCATTATGCAGAAATTATTTTAATACATGTTGCTTATAAATCTGGACACTTGTTTCTATTTGAAGTTGACAGATTAGCCACAGTTCTGCTTTCCAATAAGAAACAACACTGGATTGAAAAAAAATAGAAGCCATAGTAACAAAACCATGATACTGGTATAGAAATTAGACACATATAGATTAGTGGAACAGACAGGGAACTCAGAGTGCTGGGGATGTAGTTCAGTCGGCAGAGTGCTTGCTTAGCATGCTTGAAGCCCTGAATCTGATCCTCAGCACTGCAGAAATAGGATGTGAAATCCGAGCACTCAGGAGGTGGCAGGAGAAGACCAGAAATTCAAAATCATTATTAGCTGTATAGGGAGGTCAAGGCCAGCCTGGAATAAAGAATAGAGACTCAGAAAGAAACCTACATATCTAAGGCCATGGAAACCATTGAAGAAAAGATACTTCAATAAATAGGGCTGGGAAAACTGGGTATCTACATATAGAAAACTGAAACTGAATTCCTCTTTCTCACCCTGTACAAAATGGACTTAAAATTGATCAAGGCAGGCCTCAAACAGAGGCAGGTTAGCATAGGAGACAGCTTAGTGAATGGGGACCTCCATATGGTCTTGGCTTATGCACATCCTACCTTGTAATAATGCACTTGGCAGCCTATCTCCTTCATCTGCACCCACCATGCACACACACCCTCTCTGAACAATGCACCTAGCAACCTTAGAGCCCCCCAAGTCCCCACTGCATTGGGATACATATACTCCCATCTCAGAACAATAATGTAAATCATCCCACCCCATAATGATCAAATTTAGACAGTTTCTATTCGAGTGTATTCCCAACATATCCAGATGTAAAGAACAGAAGGGCTCATCTGGCCTGAACTGGTTGGGGCACATGAGTATAAGGCAAAAATTTTCAGGGAGAATCTCCTATTTCCATCTTATGCCTATGCATAATTAGATATGCATATGATTAAAATCAGATGGATTATGGAAAAGGACATGCACAGTAAAGAAATTGTTCTGTAAATTATCTGTCAATCAAAATATTATCTATCAATCAAAATAGAGAAGCACTCAAGCTAGCCTCTTAGTAACCAGCTCCTCCTTCTCTTGAACCCATGAAAGGACGTCTTGAACAATAATCAGGGCCCTTGAGCATCTGAATTCATGTATCCTGCTGTCAATCTTGGCAGAGTATCTCTCTTTAACTGTACTATTGCTTTGTTCCAAATAAAATTATCTTGTTTTGCAGATCTGTGTGAGTGCTTCTTTTCAATTCTTTTGGTCAAGAGCCCAGAAACACCCAGATCAGACCCCAGCCACCTTAAAAAAACTACTCAGGTAAAACAGTTCAAGGTATAGCCACAAATAAGTTCCTCCAAGATAAGACCTTACATCTTGGGGGGAAGCTCCTTAAGGTGGAGGATGTTAAAAGGGAGGTAAAACAGCAGGATGTTCTAAGGGGAGGTGAAACATTTGAGCCTGCAGGGGGAAATCCCTGAAACTGACCAGTTACCATACCTCTCCCTCCCCAGGCATATATAAGCCCTAAGGACCGTGGAGAGACACTCTCAGAACAGCCCAACTACCTAGAAGAAGCAGAGAGCAGCTGACTTGCCTGGAGGCAGCTCAGACCAGCTTAGCTGCCCCTAAGAGATTCTTTCCAACTTGTCCAGCTCCCTGCAGGCTGTATTGTGCAGTGCGCTCCAAGCTTCTAGCTTCTGTGAAATATCATCCAGGCTAAGATGAGCTTTTGACGAGTCATTTCTGCTCCTGTAAGTAACCCCTCACCCATATGTCCTATAAGTAACCCCAATAAACTCACTGGTTCACCAAGTTGGACTTTGATAATATCCTTATTTTGGTCTGTTTTGGTTCCCTATCTGAGGTAAGAAGATGTTTGTTCAAGTCTCCCCAGGAACAGTGTCACACAACAAGTATTTACTGAGTTGGACCCTGACTGTTTAGAAAATAATAGCAAGACTTGACAAATGGAGCTATATCCACTAAAACTATTCTGCACACCTAAAACAAATAAATTCAAATTATCAGACTAAAGAAACAGCCTACAGAATGGGAGAAACTCTTTGCTAGTCACTCATCTAACAGAGGAAATAACATCCAGAATACATAAAGAACCAAGAAATCAACACTGAAGGAACAAGTAACCCACTCAATAGAAGAGTAAATGGTCTAAACAGATAATTCTCAAAAAAAGTGCAAGCAGGGAAACAGATCAAAACTACACTGAGATTGTATTTTGCCCCAGCCAGAATGGCTACTATAAAAAATAAAAACATCCTGAAAAGTAACAGAGATATGGAGGAAAGCAAATGCTTACATATTGTTGGTGGGACTGTTAGTGGGGTCACTATGGAAAACGGTATGGAGGTTCCACAAAAACTCAAACAGAACTACCATATGACTCAGCTGTACCATTCCTGGGCACGTACCTGAAGGAAACAAAATTAGCTCCATAAGGGACACCTGCATAACCATATTTAGCACAGCACTATTCACTACAGCTAAGCTGTGGAACAAGCTTTATGTGCCTGTAACAGGAGAATGGTTGAAAAAAATATTATGTATGTAACACATATATGTATGTAATGGAGCATTAGTCGCTCATAAAGAATGATGAAATCTACCAGGCGTGGTGGCGTACATCTTTAATCCCAGCACTCAGGAAGCAGAGGCAGGTGGATCTCTGTGAGATCGAGGCCAGCCTGGTCCACATAGTGAGTTCCACGTCAGCTGGGGCTATGGGAGACCCTGTCTGGGAAAAAAAGAAAAAGAAAATAAAAGAAGAATGAGGAAATCATGTTTGCAGGAGAATGGACGGAGCTAGAGGCCATGACACTAAGCAAAATAAGCCAGATGATGCAAAGCAAGCACCGCACGCTTCCTGTCACGGGGAAGCTGGAATACCAGCAAATTAAAGATAATCTGAAACTAGAGCAACTACCAGAGAAGGGTGGCCACCTGGAGGACCGTGGCAGAGGAGGGTGACCACCTGGAGGACCGTGGCAGAGGAGGGTGACCACCTGGAGGACCGTGGCAGAGGAGGGTGACCACCTGGAGGACCGTGGCAGAGGAGGGTGGCCAAGGACTGGAGGTGGAAGTGTGGATCCCACCAGAACGACAAAGTACAGTATATGTGTACGGGAATGTCACAGTGTAGCACATTAAGATGCACAAACTACATGTCTTAATGACAGTGAAGAAGAAAAAGTACAGCATCGCCACTGGAAAATTTGGTAAGAATACCATTGATTTTCTAGAACTTAACAAATTTACTCTGCATCCTAATGTATGGCCAAATTTGATAAATATTCTTTATTTTTAAAGTGTTTTAAATGTGTATCATTTAGTTGCAGGTGAGATGGCTTATCAAGTAAAAAATCTGCACTGGAAGCCTGATGACATAGGTTCAATCCCAGAGCCCGGATAAGCATGGAAAGAAAGAACCAACTCTACAAAGTTGTCCTCCATACGTGTGCTGTGGTATGAATACACCCATATGCTCTCTCTTTCTCTCTCTCTCTCTCTCTCTCTCTCTCTCACACACACACACACACACACACATAAATACTTACAAGATAATTTTTAATTAAAAATACATTATTTACTTTTAGGTATAAATTTAAAAATATAACTACTAAAAAAATAAAGAAAAGTATGTAAGTAAAAAGGGGGGACTTGGGATTGTAGCTCAGTGGTAGAACACTTGCCTAGCATGTGCAAGGCCCTGGGTTCTGTCCCTATAACCACAAGAAAGAAAAAGGAAAAGGGGTTTGTGTCCAACGTGCAATACTGCTGTCTTGGTGCCTGGCATAGCAGACCTGAGTTTCACTCATGTCTGTTCTCCCAGTCATTTCCACTTCCACCTAAAAAAAAATGTACTCTTCTATTTTAAAACCTTACATTTCTTAATTCTGCATTCTTTTACTTTCAGTTTTGTTTATTTTTGTTTTTTGAGACTGGATCTCACAGTCCAACTCAGGCTGACTGAGAAGTCTCTCCAAGTAGCCAAGCATGACCTTGAACTCCTGATCCTCCTGCCTGTACCTCCCAAGTACTAGAATTACAAGCATTTTACAGGCATGTACTATGACCCCCAGCTCTTACCTGAAGTTCCTATAGAAGAGCTGATTGGCTCCTTTTTAAGTTCTTGATGCAGAGTCCTATAAAGAATCCCATTTCTGATTTTATATAGTTGCTAGAAAATTCTTGATCGAGCTTGTGGGAGAGGTCTAATAAATGTCCCTCATTGTACATCTTTTGGGTCATAAATGGCCTTTATTGTGCTCTATAACATTTTTCTCCATTAGTTTTTACTTGTTTTTAAATACTGTATGTATTTTTGGAAATTCCATTATATCCCTTTTTTAATAGTTCGGGTATGAAATATAAATACGCACATAAATTTGGGCTTTCTGAATTCTGTTCAACTTAAGAAAAACTGCTGTGGCTGGTAGTACACACCTATAATCCCAGAATTTGAGAGATTGAGGCAGGAGCATTATGAGATCAAGGCCATTTTAGACAACAGAGTGAGTTCTGGACCAACCTGGCTTGGCTCAAAATACCAAAAAAGAAAAAAGTCAAACAAAACAAATCCTCACATCCTTTAATTAGAATCAGAAGTCTCAGGGCGTTCACACCATGTGAACAAGTAGGGATGTCTCTCTAAAACCCACAAAACGGCAGCCAAGGAGAAGCCTATGCAGAGCTGTCTCTTAAGCCAAAGGGAATTCCATAAGTCTAAAAAGCTAAGTGGAAGGCCTGGGATGGCCAGATGTGGAGCCTGTGGCATCACAGGCTTTGCCCAGTGTGAGCCTTCCTAATTGCTAGAAAGCCAAATGAAAGAAAAATTGATGAGAGCCTGAAACAAATAATTAGAAGATGCAGATTCCCCAGTTTTCTTCCCAAGATATCTGGCTCTGTTCAAGCATCAGGATTTTCAAATGAGGACAAATGTAAATCTTTGCATAAAGAGCATAAGGCTATAAAATACTCTGCAGAGTCAGAATCATTCCAATGAAAACGTGAATGAATTTGTGAATGACAGATTAGGCCGAGCATGATGGTGCTTGGCTTTAATCCCAGCACTTGGGCGGCAGAGGCAGCAGATCTCTGTGAGATCGAGGCCAGCCTGGTTGCAGTCCAGCTGGGTCTACAGGAAGACTCTGTCTCAAAAAGAAAAAAGACAGATTAGGTCCAAAGTATACTGGGCTCACATAGTTGAATTAAGAACAAATAATAGTGAACATTATAGAAAAAAATCAAAATTTTATAGTTACTGGTGCTAATATAAAAATACTAATGGTAGTAAATAACATACGAAATAGAGGAGGAAAGCTAAGAAAAGTGTAAATATCATAATTGCTTTGTATTTCATAACAGGGAGAAAACAGATACTGCAACATTAACTCACATAGTTAAGCAAGCGACTGCTCACGTATGGTTTTCTGTAATTCTCCTAGTCACTTGTTATTCATTTCAAAGATCCCTTTAAAAATTAACATCTCTTTTTACAATGACACAATTATGTGAAGAGCTGCAATTCCTTCTTAATATAGTGCTTGAAACTCATGCTAGAGAGGAAAACAAAGAGAGGAAATTAAAGGAGTGTTCATTAGAAAAGGTCAAATTATCCCTTTTGGCAGATGATATGATATTATACTTAAGAGATCCCAAAAATTCCACCAGAAAACTCCTAGAACTGATCAATACTTTCAGTAAAGTGGCAGGTTATAAAATTAATCTACAAAAACCTATAGCCTTTCTATATGCCGATAACAAGCAATTGGAAAAAGAATATGGGGAAACCCTCCCATTCACAATAGCCTTAAAAATTAAAATAAAATATCTCCAAATAAACCTGACCAAAGACATTAAAGACCTCTGCAATGAAAATTTCAAATCTCTAAAGAAAGAGATTGAGGAAGACACCAGAAGATGGAAGGACCTCCCATGCTCATGGATTGGAAGAATTAATATTGTGAAAATGACCATCCTACCAAAAGCTGCTTATAGATTTAATGCAATGA
Organism: Nannospalax galili; assembly: GCF_000622305.1. NCBI lineage: Eukaryota > Metazoa > Chordata > Mammalia > Rodentia > Spalacidae > Nannospalax > Nannospalax galili. The sequence goes on from NW_008355723.1 coordinate 1,021,800, forward strand.
CAATTAAAATCCCCATGACATTCTTCACAGAATTAGAAAAAAAAATCCTAAAACTCATAAGGAAGCACAGAAGACTCTGGATAGCCAAAGTAACCCTGAACACAAAGAGCAATGCTTGGGGATTACTATACCAGATCTCAAACTAAATTCCAGAGCTATTGTCATAAAAATGGCATGGTACTAGCACAAAAATAGACCTGTAGATCACTGGAAGATAATTGAAGATCCAAACATGAGTACGTGCAATTTCAGCCACCTGGTATTTGACAAAGGGGCCAAGAACATTCACTGGAGGAAAGACAGCATGTTCAGCAAATGGTGCCAGCAAAACTGGATCTCCACCTGTATAAGAATGAAAGTAGACCCTTATCTTTCACCTTCCATCAAAGTCAACTCCAAATGAATCAAAGACCTCAATATGAAACCTGAAGCTCTGAAACTGTTAGAAAAAGACATTGGCAGTAACCTATAAGTTATAGGTGTAGGAAAGGACTTTCTAAATTGGACATCATTTACAAAACATTTTTGGGGGGCTGGAGAGATGGCTCAGCGATTAAGAACACTGGCTGTTCTTGCAGAAGACCCAGGTTTGAATCCCAGCACCCACATGGCAGTTAACAACTGTCCATAACTCCAGTTCCAGTTCCAATATCCATGTGTATAGCTGAAGGCTACATAACAAGAAATGGTGCCAGACAAGGTAAGCCTCCCTTTGAGTTGTTGGCCAGGGGAGCCCAAGAGACTCCCAAAATTACAAAGGCTATTGCCACAACCCTTGATTGCTTCCCAGAACTTGAAGGTATGATCATATTGCTGAAGACAGGACATAACTCCAACACAGGATTTGGACCAATGGAGCTGGAATTAACTTGGAAGCCACCTCCCCTGAAGGCTCGCTCTCATAGCCCTGGAGAGCACTATGCAAACTGCTAAGGGAGAACATCAATCGATGGTCCAACTCCAGTTTTAAGGCCTAAAAACCTCATCAATGATCAGCACAGCAAACAACATTGGTGTAGTAGTGAGACTTTTATGTTGGGGGTAATCAACAGCTACCTAATTGGACTTAAAGCCCGCTCAATGGGAGGAAACTCATGTGGAACTGTAAACCTAGCCAAACACACATGGCTGGAGAGGTCATAGATCTTAGAGAAAACCCCAAGGCTGTCACACCCCTAGCAAATGTAATTTCTTACTATGTTCAAATATGGATCCTTATATTTACAGACAAGTATCCCAATCACCATTCATCAAAGAAGTTTCTTTTGCAATAGACGGAGATTATTGCAGAGTTCCACAATTGATCATACACAGATTGTCTCTGAGTTGCCCAAGCCTAAGTGGCACATCTTCAATGCAACCTCTACACCTAAGGCTCACAGAACATAGAACAAGGGATAAAGAGAACACTAATGCATCTTTTAACTCTCATCAGTGAAGTGCCCTCATGCAACAGAGGGCCAGGAACACAAAAGTTCACAAATGGCCAAAGTGTAGAGAATAAGAGTCTGCAGAGTGTGGGTCTTTGGACAAGACTCCTATATTAAACTCCACCCACCCAGGGCTCAGGGACCATTGTGGAAGAGGTGGAAAGGTTGTAAGAGCCAGGGAAGAGGTGCATGGCCATATGGAAATAGAGTCCTACAGGCTCCTGGGACCTTGGTCATAGGAACCTACAGCAATGGTGTGAGCATGCATAAGGCCCATGCGAACTCAAGCAGACAAAATCCCAGCATAGAACTGTATAAATGGGCAGCAGGCCCCAATTTTAGTCAAAGAACTATTGGCAGCTGATTACTGCTGGGTAGGGAAAAGCTAATCTTCTTAAAGGGAGGGACTCTAGATAGGCTGACTAGACCTCAGTGGATGAACTTGCACTGAGGGATATTTGGGAACACTAACTTGACTCACCTTAACACAAATGATAGAATGCATGAATTCCAGTGGGGTGGGGTGGCTATGGGAGGTGCCAGTGGGGAAGGGAATATAAAGATGATTAAGATGTTCTGTTGAAATACACAAAAAATTCAATAAAAAAAATTACAAAAAAGGAATGACTCACTGACATACACTAGATTCTCAACAAATCTCAAAGTTATTATTCTGCATGTACAAAATCAATACAAAACAAACAATTATTATATGACTGTATTTATTAAAACCTAGAAAACACAAAATAATTTTATAGGGACTGAAAACATTTCAGTGGTTCCCTAGAGTTGGGTGCAGGGAAGGGAGAACTCGGGGACATGGACAATCATCCGGATGATTGAGACTTTTTGTAATCTTTTTTAAATTGAATTTTTGTGTATCTCATATAGAACATCTCAATCAATCTTAATCATCCTTATACCGTCTTCCCCACCGGCATCCTCTCATACCCCTCCCCCACTGGAATTCATACATTCTGTCATTTTTGTTAGGACTATTGTGTCAAGTTAGGGTCCCCAGACATTCCTCAGTACAAGTTCATCTACTGAGGTCTAGTCAGGCTATCTAGAATCCCTCGCTTTAGCAAGATGATCTCTTCTTCACCTCAGCAGTAATCAGTTGCCAATATTTCTTCAGCTAAGACTGGGGTCAGCTGTCAATTTCCCCAATTCTATGCTGGGTTTTTGTCTGTTTGAGTGTGCATGGATCCTGTGCATGATGACACACACCATTGCTGTAGGTTCATAGGAGCTTGTAGGATCTGTTTTCGTATGATCATGCACCTCCTCCCTAGCTCTTGCAGTCTTTCTGCCCGCTCTTTCTCAATGGTCCCTGACCCTGGGTGGGTGAAGTTTAATACAGGAGTCCTGTTCAAGGACCAGGATGTTTTGTATCTTAATCCTGCAGTGGTTCCCTAGTATGGAAAATGGCAAAAACTCATAGAATTGTGTGCTTCAAAGGGATGAGGTTTGCCACATATGTATCTACATAAATACTTCTATAAAATCGATTTAAAACACCAATCTGGCACAGAAACATAGCTTGTAGTATGATCTCACTTTTCAAACTCTTTCTCTGGAGCTAGAGAGATGGCTCAGTGGTTAAGAAGACTGGTTGTTCTTGCAGAAGACCGGGTTCGAATCCCAGCACCCACATGGCAGCCAACAACTGCCTGTAACTCCAATTCTAGGGGATCCAACAGCCTCTTATGACCTCCGTAGGCATTGCATGACACGGGTACACTTACCTACATGCAGGCAATACACTCATACACATAAAATTTTAAAAATTTAAAATCTCTTTCTCGCCATCTGTATAGCACACGCAGGCTGACCCCAGTGAAGTTCATTCAGTGTTAATGATGTGCCCGTTTCTGAGTATTAGGATTTGAACATCATTTATTCCCATTTATATTTGTCTTCCATATTTTACATATTGTTTGCATTTTTATAGTTGTCATAGGTGATGTTTTTACAATTCTTAAGCCATTAATTTCCAAAATATATAAGCACATAATATCCGACTCCCCTTTGCACACTGTTCTGAAAACATTATATAGAGGCACATTTCCAAAACAAAACATTCCAGGAGTACTAGACCCCAGCCCTGTCCCAGCCAGGCCAGGCCAGCCTCTACTCATCAGCTGGTGTGTGTGTGTACGTGTGTGTGTGTGTGTGTGTGTGTGTGTGTGTACATTTATGTGTGTATATATATATTCCTATAAATCTGACTGGAAACATTTCCAGCAGTTTGCTCAGGTGAAAGGTTGACTTGTCTGGCATGGAGCATAGTCAGTTCTATTCATTGAGCAATGACTCCAAACTACAGGAATATAAGGACACATCAGTTCAAAGTTTATAATAGAAAAAACAAAACATATGCGTGTTTCCCCAAAAGCCATCATTCTTCAATAAATCCTAAAATTTTTTCTTGCTAAAGATATTAAAATTTTTAGTGTATGTATTTTCTTTAAGAAATAATAAAAAGATTTACACTGTTTCCCTAAAATTAAAAGCGTATATAATTAGCTAAAAGTGTGGAGTTTTTTGTGCTCAATTTGACTGTTCATAAATTAGCTGTGTGACTGTGTTGCCTAGCAATTGTATTGACAAAGCTTTAAACCCCCGCAGTTGGCAGATTGGATCCTATTGTACACAGGTCCTTGAAAAGATGATATAGATTACTGAGATGCAATATTCCTTTTTAGAAAGAATAATAAGTATTTATATAGCCATCAAAGCCAGGTTAGACTGCAAAGTAAATAACATAAAAAAATTAAGATGGAAAACTGTACCTCTATTACGAACTGTCAAAGCCTGAAGGAAAACCATGTAAAATGCTAGAGGCCTTCCAATGCTACCTATTAAGAATGTCCTTGGCCTTAAGAAACACATGTGTGGCTGATGGGTTATATTTGGCATGGCCTCATTGTATCATAGAAACAGTAGAATGTACAGAAGATACCTCTTCACAAACCGAAGATGGTCTTCGAGCAAAGCAAAGACATGTAACACATCAGGCACTGACAATTTATTCTTACTTCCCTGAAGCACTTTCTTTCTATTCCTATTTTTCATTGTTCTAGAACAGGTATCACCCATACTCTGAATTCTATGTGGAAAGAGGTTCTGTCCGAACACCAGAATTGATAACGATCTGACTTGAAATGCAAAGTCCCAGGCTCTGACTCCAGGGAATCTTCCCAGTAGCAGGACATGGGGTCCTGGGTCTGTGCTTCTAAGAGCCTACTCACCCTCACTCCAATGAACAGGCACTTCTGAAAAAGCAGGGCCACATAGAGCCACAAAAGAATAACAAACCACATACAGCTTGTCCTCTCCAAAACTCACATGGAAATCTGATTATTTGTGTATGGTGTTAAGGGTCGCTTGGGGCCTTTAAAAAGTGATTATGTCACCCGGCGTAGTGGCGCATGCCTTTAATCCCAGCACTCAGGAGGAAGAGGCAGGCAGATCTCTGTGAGTTCAAGGCCAGCCTGGTCTACATAGTGAGTTCCAGGACAGCTGGGGCTACAGGGAGACCCTGTCTCAAAAAGACCAAAAAAAAAAAAAGTGAGTATGTCATTCGGAAAGATGAAAGTATTTCATGGAAAAAGTGGGTTTGTTCTCACAAGAACATGAGGGCAGGGTTAGAAAGGGAGGCAGATCCTTGTGTTTTGCCTGTTCTGCATGTGTCCACTTGATCTTCCACCCTTAGGTCCTTAGTAGAAGCTTAGAAAGTGTGACTGCCTGACCTCAGACTTCTCAGACTTCAGGACTATGAGCCAAAACAAACCTCTGTCCCATATAAATGACCCAGACTCTGGTATTTTGTTATAGCAACAGAAAATAGACCAAGACACAAGGTCAATGCTTTACACCAGCATTGTGGCTTGAGAAATACCACGGTAGCTTTGGGATGGACATGGTCCTGGGTACTGCATGGAGCATAGATTACTAGAACTATTCAAGCCCTTTTCTTCTTTTCCTACCTTTTTTGTCCAGTCTTTCTGCCTTACAAAATGTTCCCCTTGGCTGTACAAGCTTTTTACTACCTAAAAAAAAAAAACACCTTAGTTTTATCTCTACATTGGGATGTCAATCTATATACTGTCTCCCTGAGCCTTTAACAAAAGATTGCCATGGAAGCTGGGATAAAGCCAGTCTCCTAATGAACATATAGTTCTAAGCAGGTTCTCTGCCTGTGAAAAACAGTGTTTCCTTCATTCTAAAAACATCTCATTTGGAACTTTCTTAAAAGAGTGAAATTTTTTCAAACCCACACATTTCCACATGCTTATAAACCCTTTAGATAAAATTGATAAGGAGAAAAAAACTATAGAAGGTTAGTAGTATACAGGAAGTACCAGTTATAATGGGTTCAACGGGCTGGAAGCCACTTCAGCCTGAATCATCCCTGACCCTTCCCCTTTTCCTCCCCTGGAAGTAGCCTGAGGCAGAGCCTCTCAGGGCACCGCTGTTTGATTCTCTCTTATTATATCCTGAGCTGTGCCTACATCTACTACCAAAGCCTGACTTTCTCCAAGGTCCACACCATGCTCTGCAGTGTGTGCCCCAGAAAGAGTAAGAAAACCAGTGGCTACACAGCCACCTTGTTTATAGTTATAAATAATTGCCTCAGTGCGCAGAGAGCCACTTTGCGACCACTGTGTGCTTTTCTGTCTTTCCCCTTGGACCCAGAGATTCTGTGGCTCTTTTGTCGTTTGTGTCTATTACTTCCAGCTTGGTGGTTCCAAACTTAACTGCAATATAACAGCTTCTGTCAGTGGGCTGAGACAGGGATATACAACCTATACAGGGTACACATTGCTGGTGCCATAATGGAAGACCACACTCTTTCTAAGCATCTGCTTGGATACAGAACCTGCAAGCTTCCCCAAAGAAAACCTTCCATACCTCATCCTGCAAGAGAGTCTTACTGTATTCCAGGTGGTGTCTCTCCAAAATGGAAGTCCCATGAAGCTTTGCTAGTGAAGACGTGGACCTAGGAAGAAAAAGATGTAGTGTTTAAAGACTACACAGAACCATACAATATGGCATCTTCACTAGTTTAGGGTTCTTTTTTCATGCTTTCTCTGCCTCCCCACCCAATGGCTATGAAATGGTCAAATACAAAAGATGAAAGATGACAGAGCCAGGTGTGGTGGTGCACGCCTTTAATCCCAGCACTTGGGAGGCAGAGGCAGGCAGATCTCTGTGAGTTCAAGGCCAGCCTGGTCTCCATAACAAATCTAGGCTAGCTAGGGCTACAGGGAGACCTTGTCTCAAAACAGCCAAAAAAATAAAAAAGTTATTTACAGGGAGCCCAGTGCATAAGAAGTTTGGTCCATCTCATGTATATAAAATCTTTAAGTTCCTTGGGTCTGTGGCACTGTCTTGTGTAACATCTAGCAAGCTGTGGCAATCTGTAAACTATCTGCATAGAGAACATTCATTAAGAATTTCCATTCTGGTCCTGGTCGCATAAGCCCGTAATCCCAGTACCCAGGAGGTTGAGGCAGGAGGATTATGAGTTTGAGGCCAGCCTGGGCTACACAGCAAAATTCTGTCTCAAAGATAAATTCCTAGCCAGGTGTGGTGGCGCACACCTTTAATCCCAGCACTTGGGAGGCAGAGGCAGGCAGATCTCTTTGAGTTCAAGGCCAGACTGATCTACATAGCAAGTTTCAGGGCAACCAAGGACACAGTGTGAGACCCAGTCTCTATAAGAAAGAGAAAGAAAGAAAGAAAGAAAGAAAGAAAGAAAGAAAGAAAGGGAGAGAAGGAAGGAAGGAAGGAAGGAAGGAAGGAAAGAAAGAAAGAAAGAAAGAAAGAAAGAAGAAAGAGAGAGAGAGAAAGAAAGAAAGAGAAAGAAAGAAGAAAGAGAGAGAGAAAGAAAGAAAGAAAGAAAGAGGAAGGAAGGAAGGATAGATTTCCAGGAAACAAAATGTAAATCACTCTAAGATGTCATTTCTTCCCTTACCCAAGCCAGTAGCATGCATTTAATCATAAGGCTGGATGATAGCTTTATGTGAGCGAGGACCCAGTCTTTGGCACTCTTTTCTTCTGTGCCGGGGACAGGTGGAGGGGGTCATGCTGATGTATGAAAGAATAGTCTGTTTGTGGATGTGCCACTTATTCCAGCAGATCCAGAGTCCCAAACAAGGAGAAACAGAAGTTATACGTAGGGAGACCTCAGAATCAGCTCAGGACCACAGTTGCCTTGTGAGCAACTGGGTTCTCCATTATGAAAAATAATCAAGTACAGGCCAGACATGGTGGTACATGCCTTTAATCCTAGCACTCAGAGAGGCAGATGTAGGTGGAGCTCTGTGAGATCAAGGTCAACCTGGTCTACATGCTGAGTTCCAGGCCTGCTGGGCCACAGAGACCCTGTCTCAAAAAGACACACACAAAAAAGAGCAAAAGAAAAATAACTAAGTGCTGATTGCTGTAAAATATAGGACGGTGTATAGGGGAAGACAAGATGTCTATGACTCTTGATAGTTTTCTGATAACTTGCATATCTAATAACTGCAGATCTCCAAGGGTAAGATGAAGGAGACTAAAAGATCAGAGAACTAAAACAAAGACAAAAAAATGAGATGAAAAGAAAAGAAATCTAGGGGCTGGAGAGATGGCTCAACAGTTAAGAGCACTGGCTGCTCTTGCAGAGGATCCGGGTTCTATTCCCAGCACCCACATGGTGGCTAACAACCATTCCTAACTCCAGTTCTAAGGGATCCAACACTCTCTTCTGGCCTCCTTGAGCATTACGCAACACGAGTGCACTTACATACATGCAGGCAATACACGTATACACATAAAGTAAAAATAATGAAAAAAGAAATCTATAAACATATAAAAGCGTGAAGCAGAAAACCAACCGGCCAGAAAAATGACAAAGAAAACACAAAGACTTGGAGAAGTAAGAAAAATTTGAAAAAGCCAAGGTTTCCAGGTATTGTCAGGGGGCATAGTCTAAGTCTGAGAGATAAGGAGAAACCAGAACCAAGGTCAGACATGTTGGAGACAATCAGACCAAGAACACAAGGTCAGGCCAGGAGGCGAGTCATCTGTGCCCCCAACAGCTTCTGGTCGCTCTTGCAGATGGTCTTCTGGCTCCCATCAGTGTGAGAAGAATAATTTGATCTTAGTTAAACTTTTCAGTGAGCTACAGTTGCCAATATAACGGCTGAGGACTCCTGAGCAATTCTTCCAATGCAACAGGAGCACATAAAGAGGCTCACTGAGGACTATTTTGAAGGATGGCATGCAAAGAGACTGCATCCAGTCCCAGGAACTTAACAGAGCTGCCAGAAGGCTTCACTCATGCTAAGGCTGAAGAAGGTCTGAGGTCAGGAAACCTCTGTCACCACACATTTCTTCTGTCCACTTTACAGAAAATAAATGGCTGAAGAATGCTAAGAAATCATACACCAGGTCAGTGTGAAGCCTGGGATATAGCTCCAGCCTTCTTTAAAAGTTCCAGGTGCCACGTCCAGTCCTGCTGATGCCTCTAACCTAAGACAACTCTGACTGCATCTTCTTGAGTTTGTTTCCTCATCCATGAAGAGGGGGACAATGATGCCCCCCAAGTGGAGCAACTGGGAGATGAAATAAGACAAGGTATAGCACGTGCTTAGCCTGCACAACACACAGGCATGATGGTGCACAACTGTAACCCCAGCACTCACGAGCCTGAGACAGGAGGATTCTGAGGTCAGTCTAGTCAACACAGCAATACTTTGTCTCAAAAAAATAAAATGAAAAAGAGATGCTCAATGTGTAGTTTCTTTGGAACTGAATGGGCTAAGTGGGCAGAATGAGAAAAGACTCCAGTGACCATCAGGATACTTGCCTTCAAGAGGATAGAATGGCCACTGTGAGCTGGACCCTCTGGAGGTGACGGCGTCCCTGGCCCAAGTCTCAGTGGAGATCGTTCTTTTAAGATGAAGGCTAATCAGCACAGTTGCTCAGAGTGAGAGTAAAGGTTTACAAGGTGCTTTTCATTCAAGGGGTACATTTATGAGTACCTGCGACACAGGTTTCACAGACGTAATTTCATTTGATTCTGACAGGTCAATGTTATACCCCTTTCCTAGCTAAGAAGCTAGGTCTTAAATGGAATAAATGGTTTGCCCAAGATCTCTCAACCAGGAAGTGATTGGATCCCACAAACTAAGACGCCAAAGCCTGTCATCTCTGTAACACTTCTCTGCTTCTGGAGGGTGGTATGTTGTGTGTTAGAACTGACGGTCACATGCGGCTGAGGTAGATGGAACTGGGCAGGCATGAGCACTACTGATGAGTTTTGAAGAATGTTAATGATAATAATAAGAACATAATGCCTAATATTTATTAACAGCTAAAAACCTTTGAGCTGAGGTCTTTATATGCATGACTTCATATAGTCTTCACAACTGCACATGTTAGGTTATTGTAAATTTCTCTGTTCCAGTTGAGGAAATCAAGGCTTAGAGAGTGAATAACTTGTGAACCCAAATCTGTCTGACCCACACCCATACCCTCTTTACTACACTTACTTCCTTGGGGTAAAAGAAGGAGATGACATTGATGTTAGGATAGAAAACCAGCTAAAAGAGTTTGGTAGAGACACAAGACCAGGAAGTAAAGGATTGTGAGCCCAGGAAGATATGTTTTCTACCCTGAGCTGAGGACTGTTCCCTAGACATAAACTAATGTAAATCTAAGTCTAGCACACTTAAATATGTGAATTCAGTACTCTGGTTAAAGTTGTGTGAATGAAACAAAGACACCTGGGAAATGGAAGCAGAAAGGAACGGGAGCTGCAGGTGCAAAGGAGAAAGAGCAGGTGTTATCATGAGGGTGGACGTTCTTGAGGGACAGAATGGCCCAGAGACTAAAACACTTGTTGCAGAGGAAGTGACTGGGCTGAGGGACAGGTTGGACAGGGAAGATCTTTCTTTCCTCCCCTGTCTCCCTCAAGCATTCATCAGCACAGGTCAACATCATGTATGTGTTCGCTTACTTCATTTGGTACAAATTATTGGTGCCTCTGTGGTCAATGTCATGGCAGAAAGCAGCAGCGAGCATGGCAAAAGCTTCAAGGTCTGTATAGTATTTCTTCAGTCGCCCTGTCTGGAAAGATACACAGAGATGTATTTATGGAGAGCAACACATCTTATACCAGGTGCAACTCATTTGCCTCCGAAGGAGAAGGAAGCCCTCCATATTTCCCCAGTAGATTAGCTTTATTTCTACAGAGTCTCGTGGCATTTGGGTGCAATTCTAAAACCTAGCAGGTAGCTGGATTTTCCTTTTATGAATTTCTGAATGATAATCTAGCCAGGTGATCAGGAAGATTCAGGACCCCGGGATCAGCTGCAGAAGAGCTGGAATTTGTGAGATCATGTCTATAAATGTCAAAGGACAGATCTGGCATGACAAGTCAGATTCATTTCTCGCCATGCTCAAGTGGAAAATATTCAGGGTTACAAAGATTTGCAATGGTTTCCAGAACTCTGTACCTACCATCAGCAAAGTAAACATGGTCTGCCCCACATTGAATCCATGCCGCCAGTTGTGGTAGGTGACTGAGCGGTACCCTTTCCGCACTGTGTACATCCATCTGGTAAGAACCTGTTAAAGGCAACAACACCATTCAGACTTTAGAACAGAATTCGAAACGCTAGGAGGTCTGTGACAAGCTTATCTAAAAAGATATGCCGGTCCTGTTGACAGAGTTTAAGCTGATGTACTTACAAAGTTAATGATAATTTACAATCCAAACCCAGCTAATCTTTTGAACTGCAGAAAACATCAGTGAAGCACAAAAACAGAATCAAACAGCTTTTCAAGGGAAATATCATCTGACCTCTACAGGTACTTTGAATTTCTCCACCACATTTAGCTCTAAAAACAGCCGTAGTCCACATTTAATCAATTCATGCTCTGTGACAGGTAAGTCGCTGAACCGGAATTCATATAGGTCTGCTGTTTTGGGATCTGGCAAGTCCTCTTTCTGTTGAAAGGACAGATTGTTTCAGATTACAATTTTTACCCCTTTATGCCTACATCAAAGGTAAAGAAATAACATGAAGGCCCAGGGAGGTAGCTCAGGGGGGTAAAGATGCTTGCCACCAAGCCTGACAGGAGAGAACTCCTGGTTGAACCAGCCTCTGGTCTCCACATGTGGACCGCGGAGCATGTACACACACACACACACACACACACACACACACACACACACGCAAGCACGCGCACACACACACAGACACACACACACACACACTAAATAGATAACTAGATAAGTAAATGTGAAAAAATTTAAAAGCAAATAATCTGATCAAAGAACCACAGGCAAGTCTGTGAGCCACACTGCCAGCTCAGTGCTTTCTCCCCAGCATGCTGCGGTCTCCTCTCTCTTCCTCCCTCCATCTCCTCCACTGTCTCTCTTTCCCTTCCTCCTCACACCAGCTCAACCCACACAATGAATCCCACTTGACAAGTAAAACTGAGATTCAGTGTCATATTTTGAAACTTTCTAAGTGGTGGGATTTGATTCTAAATCCAATTCTTTCTATAACACAAAATACAGTGTTTACAGCATTCTTACCCATTTCAATACTCCTCATTTTCTACTTAAGAAATACTAAAGAGCAGGCGATTGCTTAACTCGGCTCTCCCATATCTCATGTTTGCTCAGTGATGCTTTCCCACTAGACTGTGAGCTCCACAAGGGCGGGAATCATGCTCTTATCTGCTGCCAAATCCCAGAAGCTCAGTGCTGTTCTATAAGGGCATTCCATAAACCTTTGTTGAATAACACCACAAGATCAGTTGCCCTAAATTATAATTATATTTTAGCAGAAAATAAAGTTCTCAGAATTATGCCTGCCAGGCCCATTTGCAGTCACAGGCAGCTGATAAAACACTACTTTCATACAGGAACCATAGAATTGAATAACCACGGTTTCGAAGTCTGTGGAACAGAGTGACAGATAAGCTCCTCGTTGGGGTACTGGCAGCATACCGGCTCCCAGTGCTCACTGCTTCACAGGAGTCACACAGTTGAGGTCTAAAGACATTGAGGATACTCTGCCAGTCCACGTGGCTGTGACAACCCCTAGCCATGTCTCCTGTCTCCAGTCTAGCTGGTTCTATCTGCTCCTAGTGGGATTCTCTGAACTCTAATCAGTGTGATGGCTGGTCAGTATTGTCCCGCAGGCAGCTTTTCTTGGCTGCTCACTGGTATTCTGGCCATACCCGGCCTCTTTGACTTCCCTGAGGCAGCGTGCTCCTGTCCCAAGGCCTCACTGGGTGTGGTCCTTGCATTCCCTCCCATCTCTAGCTGTCCCTGTCACGGGTCTCTGCCTGGCCAAGATTTGTTTTCCTTTCAGGCCCTGCCATGGCCTCACCTCTAAGGCTGCACTATCTTCTGAACAAGGAATCAAGTTATGGTCCTTCCCAAGCCCACGGCTCATGCTTTATGAACATCCCCATGTGAGACAGGGGCTGTCCTCCCATTCCTATCTCTAACACAATGGGAGCTTCTTGAAGTAGATTGGAACCAGGTCATAGTATATTCTGCCCTCAGCATCTAACAGTTTCTTGTGTTAAGATAGATACATCTCAATCAGTCATTCCTGAATGATTGAAAAAAAAACTCAATAAAGGATGGAATCTCTGCTTCAGGCTCCTCTGCAAATCTCCAATGGCTGGGCATTAACTCTACAGCCTCAGTGAGTGGCCAAAGTGTCCTACAGAGCAGAAGGCAGAAGAGCATTTGTCACCCTGAGCCTGAATCAGAGCACTGCTAAGCAGAGGTAGAACTATACCATCCCAAGAAAGCAAGCGGGCTGAGCCTGCCCAGAATCAGAGTGGAGATGGGTGCATCATTCCTGTTGCTGGAAAATGATGCCAGGATGTTAGATAGCTCCTCTGACACCTGGTTTGCTAAGTTACAAAGTTTCACGTGGCAATAATTTGGGGTTAGTACAGGATGTTTTAGGGAACCCACAATATTCTGCTTGTTTTCCCCACTTCTGCACCACGGAGTTCTTCCTCCTCTACCCAGGCTCACACAGGCCAATCACAGTTTCATTTCACAAGAAGATGCATGTTGTTAAGGGGTGGTGAGAAGGTTCTGGGCCAGGTGTGAGAGTGTTGTGGTGCTCAGGGATGGAGCCCATGAAAAGGAGCAGAGAAGCCCTGGTGACATAAAAACACAGAGGGCGGGCCCCAAATCCTGGACAAGGGGTTAAAGGCCACTGCTCTATGGCAAAGAGTGAAGGGTCAGGATGCAAAGACAGGGACCATAAAAATAGGAAGGGGCAGGTGAGAGTGGGTCTTTTAGAAAGATTAGAAAGAACACTTCCATCACAGATTAAAAAGGGGCAGAGGAAAATGATGAAATGGCTAGAGAGATTGGAATTAAATGCATATTTGAATTTCAGTCAGATAGAATTCAAGTCTCTGGAATTTTGGTCACTATCCCTAGAGTTCACAGGATCACAGAAGAGTTGCATTGTGCATGTAGGGGCTCAACCTCAGTGTCAGAGCAAAATCAAAGACTATCCCGAACTAAATCTAAGACACCTCTCTCCACCTGCTAGAACGCAGAAGCCTCACTCAAAGCCCCTGCATGGTGTTAGTCACAATATCTTGTTCTCAATGAAAAAAAAATCATGAAGCATGCTTTAAAACATGACCAAGAGGCTGAAACCCAAGTATAAAAATTAGAGCGTCGAGAAGCTAGGGAGATAGCTCAGTTGGTAAAGTGTATTCATGAAAGCACAAGGACCTGAGTTTAATCCCGAGTACCCACAAAAAAACCCATGCATGATGGCTTACACTTGTAATTCCAGTGCTGAGAGGCAGAGTAGGGGGATCTTTGGAGCCTAGGATAGTAGGTGAGCCCCTAGTTGGAGATGCTGTCTCAAAAACAAGAGCAATAACAGCAAAACAAAGGTGACGGATCCTAAGAAATGACACTCAAAATTGATCTCTATCATCCTCCTCCTCCTCTTCCTCCTCCTCCTCCTCCTCCTCCTCCTCCCCCTCCTCCTCCTCCTCCTCCTCCTCCTCTTCCTCCTCCTCCTCCTCCTCCTCCTCCTCTTCCTCCTCCTCCTCCTCCTCCTCCTCCTCCTCCTCCTCCTCCTCCCCCTCCTCCTCTCTCTCTCTCTCTCTCTCTCTCTCTCTCTCTCTCTCTGTCTCTCATAGTAGAACCAGACTTAGAGGTGATTCAAGTATTAAGAAGGACTATTTAAGACAAGTATGATCAATACATTTTTAAATAGAAAGATAGTCAAATAGATAAAATGATGAAGTTTCCACACAGAGGTGGAGCTTTAAATTATTAAATTTAATTTCTAGAACTGAAAAAGGCAACCTCTAAAATTAAGGACAAATTTAAGGGATTTAACAGTAAATGGGACAGAAGGAGAGTTGGAGTCAATGAAGTGGAAGAGAAGCTCATTTCACCCAGAAATAACAGCAGTGGCCTGGTGGCCATCACAGCAAATCTCTGAATTCTTCCAGAAGGGAAGTCAACGACAGCATTTGGCCATTGCCCTGAGAAGGTCTGGGCTTAATCACCCTGGCCTGCCCTCTGGGATGGCCAGCCATAATCCAAAGCTGCTAGGCTAAACTCGGCCGTGATATCCCTAGATTCTGGGTCCCTCATGTAGTTGTCTAGGTTAGCTATAATTATAAATCATCTTTGTGAGCTGAGCTATATGGAGCAAAGACAAAGACAAGCAGGAAACCAAAAGATCAGTCTCTGGAAGAAATCTTTCCTTTTAGCTTTAGAAAATGTCAAGGAAGAAAAAAACCCAACATTTACTTGAGAAATGAGAAAGCGTGTTCAAATATACTCTATTAACAATGTGCCAAGATAGGTGGAAACCACTTACCAGCAAGGTGAGAAGCTGTCTTTCTTCACAGTCTTCAATTACACCTACATTTAACTTCTCTTTAAATTTCTATAATGGAAAAACAATCAAGACATGAAATTCCTACAAAAACTTCTGTCTTATCCCTTTACCAACAAAACCAGCTAAGACATATTTAAAACATGTTACATATTTGTTACATGTAAAAACATACTCTGGACACAAAGACACTTATAGCAAGTGAGTATGAAGAACAATACCAAAGAAAAATGGAGTACAGTTGATTTCTCTAGTTCCCCAAAGTGTTAACAGTTGCCATCATAAAACCAAGCTATGGGCTACACGTATACAAGAAATAAAAAGAAAGCTAATGGCTTACATATTTTCTAGTAGCTAAAGGCAGTTTCACATGATTCCCACGTTTTCTCCTCTTTATCCACTCAAACACTTAAGTCAAACGTCTCCTAACTCTTAATGGCCCCAGCTCCACCTCAAACTACACTTATATACACACTCTAAAAGCTAAGGAAATGTCAGAGATACTGGATATATGATACCATCCCCTTAATTTGATGTTAATCAGAAAATCATCAGTAAAAACCCGTTGGCTCCTCCACCCGTCATCCATGATATTGGTCTTGTTCATGTAACTTGTTTTGGTCAATGAGAATTTTAGTGTTTGTGATGTGAGCAAAAACTTAGAGGCACCAAGTGGTTGCTGGTGGTCCACAAAAGATGAGAGGCCATAGAACAAGCCAGACACAGTTTGGAGCCACACTCAGCCAAGGTCGAACAGCCTGTTCAACCCACAGATGCATAACTGTGGGATAGATGCTTATTTCTGCAGGTCATTGAGATGTTACAGTGGTTGTTACACAGCATTAGAGGATAGCAGCTGACTGATACATTGCTCTCCTATTTTTTCCTTCCCAGCATATTTGAATCTAGATGTCACTCCATGTCTACAAACCCAGAAGCTGTTTTTAACAAAGTGCTATTGTATTGTCGCAGCCTGGATTTTCAGGAAGGATAGCTCGCTGGACCACAGAGCTTCTCCTCCCAATCCTCCTCTTCTCCTACACTTAACCTCTTCTCATTGCTCCGAGTCCCACAGGTCAGTAGGTGCTTTCCAGAAGTTGAGATTAAATATTGCCTACTGTCCACAGGACTGGATGCCCCACTTACCAAAATAGACTCAATTTCATCCTGGGTAGCTTTTGTATGGTTCATGAGCATTTCCTGAGCAATATCCTTTCTGTTTTCCAGCTTATTCACTTTCTCATAGGTGTCAGTATTTAAGAGAGACCATCCAAGAAACTGGGTTAGAGTCTGAAATGTTAAAAAAGGTGATTCAGATTCTTTAAAGTTAAACACAAATTGTCTTGCAGGTAG
This sequence comes from Nannospalax galili, assembly GCF_000622305.1. NCBI lineage: Eukaryota > Metazoa > Chordata > Mammalia > Rodentia > Spalacidae > Nannospalax > Nannospalax galili. The sequence continues at coordinate 1,038,499 of NW_008355723.1, forward strand.
CATCTGCAGGCTTTCCTATGGATGGTCTCCCACCACCACCAACTCCTTTCTTTATATAAAAAAAAGATTTTTATTATTTGAGAATTTCATACATGTATAAATAAATGTATTTTGATCAAATCCACCCCCATTCTGTCCCATCCAATTCTTCCCCCAGTACCACTTTTCCCTCCTAACTTCATACTCTGTTTTTAAACCCACTGAGTCCACTTAGTGCTATCTGTATGTGCCTGGGAGTAGTGCCATCCACCGGAGCACGGGTAGCAGGGGCACATCTCTGAAGAAAACGGAGTCTCCCTTCCCCAGCAGCCATCATTGCCACTAGCTCCTCTGCCAGGGGCAGGGCTTCATAAATGGTGCCAGCCATTTTCTTTACAGCAACATAAGAAACAAAAGGAATTTATTGTCTAGACAATAAAATTGACTAAGCTCTTCTTTTCAAAGTGCCATGCTTCCCAAATATTCTAGTGCAGGAAAGGATTTACAAATAGAATAAAATAAAGTCGAACCTAAAAATTAGAAGGTTGGGGCAAGAGTGGGAGAGGAGAGAAAGAAGGAAGGGAAGAAGACAGGAATCCTCGTTCCTGTTTGTGAAAGACCACAAAGAATTTGGGTTAAGCCAACACTTTATACTTTAATAGAAAATTTTGCAATTTTTAGAAATCTGGAAATAGAAATGTCACAATAATAACATTTTGATTATAACTGTAGGACAAATTTTTTGTTGTTATTTTTGGTTTTGGGGGGTTGTTTGTTTGTTGAGACAGGGAACCCTGGCTGTTCTGAAACTCCCTATGTAGACCAGGCTGGCCTTGAGTTCACAGACCACTGCCTGCCTCTGTCTCCCCTCCATCACCTTTTTAATTAATTTTTTAAAAAGTATTTTATTATTTTTATGTGTATGTGTGTATTGCCTACATGTAGGTAAGTGCACCCATGTCGTGCAATGCCTGTGGAGGACAAAAGAGGCTGTCAGATCCCCTGGACCTAGAGTTACAGACAGCTGTTAGTTGCCATGTGGGTACAGGAATTCGAACCCAAGTCTTCTATAAGAACAGCCAGTGTTCTTAACCGCTGAGCCATCTCTCCAGCCTTCCATCACCTTTTGAACGTCACTCACCCCTGCTACTGGGCTCCAGTGTTTACCTCAGTAATGTGCTCATCATGTTCATCAAAGGCTTTTCCGTCCTTTCTGTTATAAAATGTAGCGACTCCCACAATGTCTTCTTTCTTATTGACAATAGGCAGGGACAAGACGTTTTTAATGACCCAGCCGGTTTCATCTACTGGTCCTTTCTATAAACAGTAAGGGAACTGAGGTTACTTTAATTCTTTTACGTTTACATTTTAAAACTGTTATAGATTTATAAGATGTTTCAAAAGAAATGTGTGAAGTCCTGTGGACTCTTCACGCCATTTCCACCAATGGAAGCATCTTATGAAACTGTAGTACACTATCAAGCCCAGGAAGCAGACAACGTACAACCCACTGACCTTATTCTGTTTTCACCAGATTTATATATGTGCATTTCTGATTGTGTGTGTGTTTGTCCCTTATGGAGACTGCCAACCACTATTAGAATCAACAGAAATAGTCCATTACCATAAGGTACCTTCTACTGCCCCTTGACACCCACCCCTACCCACTTGCCATTTAGTTTATTTTTAAGTGAATCTTTGTGTCAGAACATGACTAGCAAAAATACTATGATGTCCATCCAGATGTTCCAGAACTAGAATCAGCTGTCTGTGTCCTGACACCTTAACTTTCCCCTTGTACCCTAGCCCTGGAGGTGGAGTTCCATACCCTTATGTTACCTTGATGTTTCTTTTCACTTTATCTGTCTTACAGTATTGTTTAATTAATGTCTTATATTAAATTCTCCCTGTTGTCATTCTTAGATAAGTTCTGTATTCCTGACTAATCCCTCAAGATAGTCTTTGTTGAGTTTAGAAACATCTGTGAAGATCCTATGATATACCAAGAACTAGGCCAGTTGTTAGTTATGAGAATGAGTAAACCACAGGCCCCATGTCAAGATGCTTGTATCCCAGTGGCAGGGAGTTCAGGAGTGGTTCTAGAAGTGTGACCCAAGGACCATAGGGCAGCAGATTTTAAAAAACATTTTATTTTTATGTTATTATTTTTTAATTGTGTGTATATGTGTCTCTGTGTGGGTTTGTGCAAATGAGTACAGTGCTCACGAAAGCCAGAAGAGGGCATGGGATCCCCTGGAGATGGAGTTACAGGGCACTTGTGAGCCTCCCAACATGCATGCTGGCAATCCAACTTCGATCCTCTGGAAGATCGATACAAGATCTTAACCACTGAACCCTTTCTCCAGTCCCTGAAACAGATTCTTTTCAGCCCGCTTCATAGTCCCTGGGAATGCATCTTAAACAAGCTTCCTGGGCAATTCTGCTGCCCTTGCAAGTAAGTGGACCACAGTGTGCATTTGCACAGTCTGTGGCTAAGGCAGAGGGAGCCAAAGACTCAGCACACCACACCGGTAGTCCGCTGAGCTTCTTGTGGTTTGTTTAGTCCTCCACTGAGGCTTAGGTTGCGTGTTGCCTCACCTATGAAGTCTTCTCGACTTTTCTAACCCATATGCAACTTGCATTTTCCAGAATTCCAACAGCACCTATTGCCTGAATCTCACAATTTAGCACCTAGATATTTTCTAGATGCTTCAGAATTGTTGGGTTTGGTCTCTGAGGTTGTCTTCTAAACATATCAAAGGCAGTGACTATTGCATAAACTACTAAATTCCGTGTAAGTAGTGGAAGAGTGCTGAACATATAATCGTCAATAAATTATTGATTATGGAAACAAATAGTACAAACAGCTTGTTTATTATATATTACTAGTCATTGTTTTTGGAAGGAAAAACAAAGAAACTAAACCTCACTTTATGGTTCCTAATGGTCAAAGCTTTAGAAAAAGGATGCAATGCACAGTGTCCTCAGGGATCCATGCTTGGAAAACAACAGAAATTCAGATTCTTAAATCATCATATGGACTAGGGACAAAATCACTAACAGGGCATATGTCACATGTATGCAAAATTACAGCCTTAAGCTGTGTGTGTGTGTGTGTGTGTGTGCGCGCGCGCGCGCCTGTGCATGCGTGCTAGTGCTAGGAATCAAATCCAAGGCTTTGCATATATTAGGGGAACACTTTACTTATGAACTACATCCCCAACCCTCATGTGTATTTCTTTTTTAAAAAATATTTTTTATTTATTATTTTTATTTTATGTGTATGAGTGTATTGCCTGCCCGCATGTATGTAAGTGCACCTGTGTTGCATAATGCCTTCGGATATCAGAAGAGGGCATCGGATACCCTAGAACTGGAGTTATGAACAGTTGTTAGCCACCATGTGGGTACTGGGAATTGAACCTGGGTCCACGGCAAGAGCAGTCAATGGTCTTGACCGCTGAGCCATCTCTTCAGCCCCATGTATATTTCTTAAACCTTCCAAAATAAGCTTTACAGACTGCTTCTGAATACTTTATTTGCTTCCTGTTAGTAGTCATTTGGTTTGCAATTACAGCTTTTGACAGCAAAGTGAGAGAAGAAATCTAAGATTCAGAAAAATTAGTAGGACAAAAACTTACGATGGAGACAATTTTATGCACTCTCCCTCCTCTCCTTGTGAATTGAGGTCACTTTAAAGGAAAGATCCCCTAGTCTGCTCCAAAGAACACTGGAAGACAGAACAATGACTTCTGTAGTCAAAGACGTCTACATCCTAATCTCCAGAAGCTGCGAACGTGATCTGTCACAGTTGATGGAATTAAAGTTACTGATCAGCTAACCTTAAGATAAGGAAATCACCCTGGATTTCCAGGTGGACCTAATGTAATAACAAGGAACCTTAAAAATAGTAATGAGAGCAGAGTCTGAATCACAGAAAGAACATATGACACAGCAAGGTCTGAGTGTGCCCTGGTTGGCTTGGAAGTCAGAAGGCAGTATGAACCACGGAATCCCAGCAGTCCCCAGGAGCCAAAGAGGTGGGAAGAAAGGAGACAGCTTGTCCCATAGAGCCTTCGGAGAGGGGCACAATCCTCTAACACCTTGATTTTAGTGCAGTACAAGCCATTCTACACCTCTGACCTGCAGAATTCGAGGCTGACACCTACTGTGCTGCTCCCAGCAGTAAGGGGTGATCTGTTATCACAGCAGTAGGAAACACACACGTTGTGATTCCAGGGAACAGTTTGCAGGGAACAGGTCTTTGCAGGTTTGCTCTGATAATTGTTAATTTTTGATCTTTGGCTTTTTCATCAAACATTTTCAGGCATAACAGAGAATGGTGGGAGTCAGGGTGGGACATGAGCAGGTAGAAGAGTGGGAAAGCAGAGGGTGACAGGAGGGTGGTGTTTTGGGAATGGTAGGTGCCTTATCCCATGTCTGCTCCAGGGAATGATGCCCAGGGGATGGCTGGGAGGGGAAGTGAGGAGAGGGCAGGAGAAAGCTGTTAGATAAAGACATGGTCCTACCTAGGTTAAAGAGAAGAGGATGGATGCAAAGGTGAGTAGAATCACCATAGACCAAAGTGCAGGGCTAGCAGGGTTTCCTAAGTCAGTGCTGGCCACCAGTAGAGTCTGGTTGTCTCCTAGGATGGGCTTGCCATGGTCAGTCATTGGCTAAGAGACAGGGCATTGAATACACAACTGCAGAGCACAGCAGACCCGGGACAGTTGGAGCTCTGACAAGTACACTTTTATGGGTACTACACTGAGGTTTGCTGAGGATCTGGGGGATCCCTATGGACGAGAGGTTTGTCCCACCACAGGGACTCCTGAGGCCCTGGGGAAGTCCCAGGCTCTTCCCAAGATGATCAGAAAGGCCACCCCCTCTATGTCCTTGCTCTTGCAGGAGCCACAGTGAAACTCGAGAGAAAGCACAATTCCTCAAACCTCAGTGATCACCTGCTTGTCCTGGGTGAGCTTCATCCCTGCTTTCTGCTTCTACAACAGCTACTTGAGGCTCAGACACTCAGAGAATCACTATCCCCTTCTCCTGTCTGTGCAGTCTGCCCTGGCACATAACTACTATAGATTCAGGAGCCAGGGCTGGGCAAACATAATCACAAGCAGGCTTTGGTTGCAGGAAGGAAGGAAGGAAGGAAGGAAGGAAGGAAGGAAGGAAGGAAGGAAGGAAGGAGAACTAACAGAAGCATAGAGTGTTTGTATGTTTCCACATCAGTAAGCAAAGGATAGGCAGGCAAAGCCAGGGGAAGCCTCTATGTAACCAAGCAGGTATGTCTGGGTTTCCCCAACATCTGGTTTAGTTTGCTTCTGGGACTAAACCACTCACACCATGAGGAAGCTGGCTTTTCCACGCAGGCGTTGATGTATGTTTGGGTGGCGCAGAGAAAGGCAGCCATCAGCAGTGTTTACTGGAGAGATGGGTCTCCTGACCCAGATGAGGGCTCTAATGTTCATGAACACAGTGCAACAAATGCCAGTGTGTAGAGAGGAGAGGCTGTGGTATTCTGTTTAGCAACTTCATCTACTTCTGCACAAGGGCTAGAAAGGGCTAGCAGAGATGACAGATGGTCCTTAGAGAGAATTAAATGAAGCTGGAAAGGGGAAGAAGAGCCCTGAAGTCCTCTAATTGTCTGCCTCATCTCTTTTCTGTTGTTGTAAGAGAATACCATAGGCCTGGTAGCTTATAAAGAAATGCATATTTCTCACAGTTATGGAGGCTGTGCTTCACAAGCTGGGAGGGGCTCCTTGCTGCATCATAACACAACCAGGAGCATCACAGGGTGAAAGGGCCTGACAGTGTCAGCTTGAGTCTCGCCCCCTCTCCTCATAAAGCTATGAATGTCCTGTGCTTACTGACTCACCCTCATCTATCTCAAACTACTTCTCAAAATATTCAACAACCTGAAATACCATCAACTTGAACTTAGGGATTAAAATTTCAATATATGAACACTAAGGGGACACATTCAACCACAGCAGCTGTGACAATAGGAAGAAGTGGGTTATCTAGGCCAGCAAGCACAGTGGGTTGGTTTAGGGACTCACCGTAGTGAGTGGAGGTAGATTCTCCAAAAAGTGAATCTCTGAATATTGAGGGGAGATAAAATCCAGGGACCCAATAAGAGCTTTTCTTTTGTAGATTCAGTTACAGTATGCTACAGGAAGAGCTGCTGAGAAAGCCACCAGTGGGGCTGGATTCAAACCATACAGTGCCTCCAGCGAATCATTCACACAAACATGGGCTATAGAGCACTAAATGTGTGTCAGGCTCAGTTGTTACCACTAGAGAACCACGAGTGGGAGAGAATGGCAGTATGGCACCCCACCTCTCTCTCATCTTTCTCCTCTCCAGTCCCTTCTTCCTTCACTAAGAATCTGCTTCTCAGCGGCCAGTGGTCCAGCCAGAGGAATAGGACTTGGGCCATGTGTGTGCCTGCTGACTACACCTACAGCACGTATGGATAGCACTCTCTGGACAAAGGGGAAGAGAAAGCACCCACCCCATCCATCCATCTATCATCCATCACCTAGTCCTGAGAGATGAGGCAGGGCCAGGGTTGCCCTTACCTGAAATGTGAAGTACTCGTCTGCAGGGGCATTCAGCATGTTACAGATCTGTGAAGCAAAAAGAGACAGAATCCTTCTGAAATATCGTGTGGTGGGGTCACATAAACCCACAGGGGAGGAGAAGAAAGGACACATTGGGTATGAGAGTTTCCCACATAGCTTTTGGCGGCTTGATAAACAAATCATTCACGCAGGCCGTAGATTAGGCCACACTTGCTCAGCTCATTGACTTTACCTCCTCTTCTGCTAAGTCATAACTGACATTTATATCTTGTCTGCTCCTCCCCACTCCCCTACCTCCATGGAATGCCCTTCAACTTCAAAAAAAATAGCTCCCCAGGCCAAGCTGAGGAGAAAGCTAAACAGAAAGGCTGATCTGCTGAGGCAAGTGTGAGCATGGCTTCTGGGGTTCCTTTCTTTCTTTCTTTCTTTCTTTCTTTCTTTCTTTCTTTCTTTCTTTCTTTCTTTCTTCCTTCCTTCCTTCCTTCCTTCCTTCCTTCCCTCCCTCCCTCCCTCCCTCCCTCCCTTCCTTCTATAAAGTCAAATCAAGATAAAAAGAAGGTGGGTATGGGCCAAAAGAAAAATGTCAGATAACTTTTTAGTTGCTCCAAGGTAAGGGTTCCCTCTAAGATATCGCTGTTAGTACTGGAATTCAGAGGTTATTTCTTATATCCATTTTGAGTCATTCCAAATCATCTGTACCTGGGGTCATATGCACAAATGGCTCTTAATACAAGATCATATTTTTCTTTCCACCAAAGTTGCATTAGATGCTTAAAATGATAGCATGTTGGGCTAGAGAGATGGCTTAGTGGTTAAGAACACTGGTTGTTCTTGCAGAAGACCTGGGTTCGAATCCCAGCACCTACGTGGCAGCTAACAACTGTCTGTAACTCCAGTCCCAGGGGATTTGACAGCTTCTTCTGACCTCCACGGGCATTGCACAACATGGGTGCACTTACCTACTTGTAGGCAATACATGCATATACATAAAATAAAAATAATAAATAAAAATTTAAAAAATGATAGCATGTTAAACCTGGATGGTAATGACTAAGTAAGTCACTCACTTGCATGGTATTAACATTCCCACTATAGGAGGCTCAAGTTGCCACCTATTTAACTATCTGCTCACAAAATTTCAGAAACTCTTTGCTTTTGAGGGTTTTTTTGTTTTTGTTTTTGTTTTCTCTCACGGCTCCAAGCTCTGTCAGCCCCAGGGCCCATGGTGTTTTCTAAGAGTAGTTGAAATGCATCAACTATTTTTACTCTTACAAACCAAAATGTGAAAATCTTTCAAAGTTTTGGCTTATTTAATTATGTATGTTTTTATTTTATTCTTTGAGATTGGTTCTCCTTGTGTAGCCCAGGCTGGCCTGGAACTAGCAATCCTCCTGCCTCAACCTCCCAAGTGTTGGGATTATAGGCAGGTACTACCACACCCAGAATTTTGCTATGTTCTATGAGCATTTATAATTTAAGAACTTGAACAATATTTTGTGCCATCCTTTAATTTCATGATCTAACTTGAATGTTCGACATTATTTCATGGACTAAGGATCCCTCAAGTATGGTTTTAACATCGCAAAAACCAGCTGATTCCTTTTTTCTGGCCTTTCTTTCATGGACATGTTTTTTGTCCCATGTTTTGAGGCTTCAAGAGAACATTTGTCACCAGATTAAGATCATGAAGGCATTTGAGGTAGAATTAAACTGATTATGAGTCATAGTCACTAGCTTTGAGTATCAATGACTTTAAAAAGATGTCTGAAATGTTTGTGGCTTCAGAGTAAGAGGCTGAGAAATGGATGAATCTTCCTCATGTTGACTAAATATTTTCATATGATTCCAAAGTCCAGGTTAACCTACATTGTCCTACCTAGATTATGCCAAAGAAACTGATCAACCCACCTATCTCATGCATTCTTTTTTGTTTTTTGTTTTTAAGACAAGGTCTCCCTGTAGCCCCAGTTGGCCGGGAACTCTCTATGTAGACCAAGCTGGCATCGATCTCACAGAGACCTGCCTGCCGCTGCCTCCCAAGTGTTGGAAATTAAAGGTGTTTATCACCCCAGTTTCCCTATCTCATAGCAGTGAACAGGGAAAACCCTCAGACCCTCTCAGTTTTATGCACTGCTATTTAGCATTTAAGTTTGTCCAATAACTTACAAATCCATTTTCAGCAACGTATGTTGGCAATCCACTAATAAATGTCCAGTGGTCTGCAGGAGGTGACCTTGGATAAGATTAGAAGAAAAATCATTGTTATATGTAGAAATGCATTGAGTGCAAAAATCAAGGCATAACTCCCATGACTACTTCCTGGAACACTCACGGAATCACTTTGATCTCTTCTTTTCCATGTAAAATGTAGTCAATTACTTTATAAAAGACAATTTCCTAAGAGAAAAATATTATGAGTCTAGTATTATTTCCCAAAGAAAATAATTTTCATTGAAAACTTTGTGCTTTAAAATTCTTATAACCAGCACTTGATTTCTCAGCAAAGGCTTTCTGTATAACATAAATAACTAAGCTATTCATTTACTACTTACAAGCTTGTAGTAAAGTCGGAAATAGTATTGATTGCATATATTCATTAAGAGTAGATTAAGTTTCATTTTAAGAAGTTGAATTAACCCAATGAGTTTGGGGGGAAATCTGACTATCAAATCACCAGCTACTCTGCTTTTATGTTTAACTGATTGCTTTTTGTTGTCCAGAAATAGCTGACATTAATAACTTCATTAGAAAAAAGACTCAACCCTTAAGCGCAAGCAGATGCTTGTAGTGGACAGCTCATCTCTCATTTGCTTCTCTGAAGAGGTGCCTTCAAAACAGAGGTCAATGGGTCCATTCTCAACATTGGAAGGGACTGGGCATATGAAGAACTTGAGGCCTGAACAAATGCATCAACTTCCATTTGAGAATGCAGTGGTGGAGAAGCAAACTTGTTTCCTGCCTCCTTGAAACTTGCCGATGAGTGTGACAGTAAACCTAACACAGCCTGAACCTGGAGTTCCCCATTCTGCAAGGCTGAAGAAAGACCCAGGCACTTCTTCAAAAGTTATGACTCTGATGCCTCCCTCCCTGCCTAGAACCACTCACCCACCAAGCTCTGGCTTTATGGAAAAGGAATCAGAGAGGTTAAATGAGTTATGTCTACCACACTGGATAGGACAGAGCTGGGCAGGGTCCCCCTGATGTTTCTTTCCACTATGTACTGCAGTCTCTTAGCACATACTACATGGCACCAAATGCAGCACTGAGGAGGATATGTGCATTTACCCTTCCATCTGGTGTCTTAGGTCCTTTATAAGGTTCAACTTCTCCAAGCTTGATTGGCCATTCATCATAGAATTCCTGGAGGCAATTAAATTTAAACAGTAGTAAACGAGCTGTCCCATGACCTTCCATATCTTATCTGAATTTTATGCACTTGTATACTTCATGCTACTCTACAAAGTTCTAGAATTTTAGGCCTAAGAAACTGTAATTTCCAGCAATACTGCTTATGAGCCTGTAGCTGTGTACAAGTTGTTTAACCTTTATTGCTCCATTAAACAGGGATGACACAACAGTTAGAAGGCTGTTGCGAGGATTACATGAATAATGTATGCCAACCACCTATTACATTCGCAAATAGTTCAAAGCACCTTGTTTTATAGATAACTGTTCTCCAGACATCTGAACTAAACCCAGGTGGAATGGGACACTTAGATACCAATGTCAACTGCCTTATTTAACTCTCAGTCTCCCCTTCTTGTTAGCAGAACTAATATGGTTTCATTTGTGTACTAAGTGGCAATTGCTCAGGGAACATGAGCCCTGCCCAGCCCCTAAGAGGTCTATAGGAAGTGCTTAGATTAGTTCAAGGGCGTGTATATGGCTCAAGAGGAGAAGTCTGCTGAGGGGCTACTGGAGTAAGGTGATCTGAGGGTGAAAATTGATGACAATGGCATGCCCTTGTAGCAAAATCATCCTAATCATATCCTCCTCTATAAAGTACCAGAGCCAGGGGCTGAAGCCCTGTTCACCTGGTCCTGTAGCTTTAGAACTTTAGAACAATGACTCTGAAAAACAACTGCCAACCATGTGAACAGTAAGAAATATAAATGAGGGGCTGGAGAGATGGCTCAGCGGTTAAGAGCACTGACTGCTCTTGCAGAGGACCGGGATTTGATTCCCAGCACCCACATGGTGGCTACGAACTGTCCTTAAGTCCAGTTCCAGGAGAATATGAAGCCCTCTTCTGACCTCCGCGGCATTGCACGACATGGGTGCACTCACATACATGCAGGCAATACACTCATACACATAAAATAAAAATAATAAAATATTTTTTAAAAAGAAATATAAATGATATAGTGTCAGTTATATTGAAACCCCAGACTCCAACAGAATTAAAGATGAGGAATGGGCACTATTTTGCAAATTATATTGAAAATGTCTTCATTTCTATTTTAAGATAATTTATGTTTTTCAGAATACAAAATATCAAATAAGTACTAACATTTATTATGTACCTACTATGTATTAGAAACTTCATATTATCTCAGATTTTCATAGATGATAAACTTAGTTTTCTGATGAGAAAGCCAAGAACCAGGAAGGTTAAAAACCTGCTGAAATGGAGAATGTCAGAGAGCTGACAGTACCTGACTTCAAGCCTTACTTTAAAGTTATAGTAACCAAGGCATCATGGTATTGGCAAAAAGAGAGACAAATCAATAAGTGGAGAAGACTGGAGAGAGCCAGACCTGCACAAACATAATCAATTGATCTTTGGCAGAGGAGCAAAGGCCACAGAGAAAAGCCAATCTTTTCAACAGATTGTGTTGGAACAAAAAAACACTCACAAACACCACAAAAAGAAAGAAAGAAAGAAAACGCCAAAGGAAAAAAAAAAGAAGCCCCCTAAAGATCTTATTTCTTCATTAAAAAAATAACTCAGGACGAATTACAGGCCTAAAGATAAAACACAAAACTATAAAAATTCTAGAAGGTGTCATAGGAGAAAATCTAGGTGAACCTGAGTTTGTTAAGACTTTTTTTTGACACAATGCCAAAGCACAATGTATAAAAAAAAATATTGGACATTATTAAAATTTAAAACTTCTAGCCAGGCATGGTAGTGCACGCCTTTAATCCCAGCACTTGGGAGGCAGAGGCAGGTGGATCTCTGTGAGATTGAGGCCAGCCTGGTCTACATAGTGAATTCCAGGTCAGCTGGAGCTATAGGGAGACCCTTTCTAGTAAACAAACAATAAAACAGGTGCTGGAGAGATGGCTCAGAGGTTAAGAACGCTGACTGTTCTTGCAGAAGACCCAAGTTCAAATCCCAGGACCCACATGGTGGCTAACAACTGTCTGTAACTCCAGTTCCAGGGGCTCCAATGTTCTCTTCTATCCTCCACAGGCACTGCATGACATAGGCGTACTTACACATAAGTAAGCATAACATTCTTACACATAAAACAAAAATAAATAAATCAAAAAGTATTTAAAACAAAACTAAACCAAAGAAATTGAAAACTTCTCTGTAAAAGTTGCAAGCTGCTCATAAAGGAGTGAAAAGATATTCCACTGACTGGGGAAAAGTATTTGCAAAACAAATATTCATAGAGAACTTTTGATATCCAAAATATGCAGTCTTGCTATGCTGCTCAGACTTGGACTCCTGAGCCTGCCTCAGCCTTTTGATTGCTGGGATTACCACATCTGGTTGCAAAGAACTCTTGACACTGAGCTATAAGAACACAACTCAACTTAAAAAATTGGCAAGATATCTGAACAGACATGTCATCAAACAAGATATACAAATGACAAGCAGACATATGAAAACAATGTTCAACATTACATGTGATCTGGGAATTGCAAATTAAAACAACAACGATACACCACTGCATCTCTGAAAATGACTAAAACTCAAAATTCAGGTACTTCTAACTTCTAGTGAGGATGCAGATATACAAAATGATAGTCATTTGGGAGGACAGGCTCGTGGTGCTTTATGAAGGTACAGTTTCACCATGTTGTACAGCAGTTGGCCTTTTGGGTATCTACTCAAGTGAGCTGAAAATATGTACACACAAAAGACCATGCAATGTCTTTGGCAGTTTTCCTCATAATTACCCCAAATTAGAAGCAACCAAGCTATCCTTCAATGTGAGAAACCAACTACTATACAATAGACTATCATTCAGGAACAAAAGGTAAGGAGTCAACCTAAGTGTCTATCAGTGAATCAATGGGTAAAGAAAATGTAGAATATCTGAAGAGTGAAATACCGTTCAGCCTTTATAAAAAGAAACTAATGTGCCATTTAAGACAGTGTGACTAAGCCTGGAGCACTATCTGAGAGAAATGGGCCAGGCATGGAAAGACATACATTGCATGATTTAACCTACAAGTGGAATCTGAAAAAAAAAAAAAAAAGCCAAACTTAGAGAAGTAGAGAGTAAAACACAGCTGCAGGAGGCTGGGCTTGGGTAGTAGTCGGGAAGGATAAGGGAGGATGTTACATGCTACAATGTTCCAGTGAGGCAGTAAGTTTGCAAGAGTTATTATAGGAAAACAGGGCCATGGCTAATATGCACTGTCTATTTCAAAACTGTCAAAAAACTAGAGTTTAAAAGTTTTCACTATGTAAAGTGATCAGTGTTAATTATTTTGATATAACCATCCCACAAGTTATGCGTATGTGAAAAATATCACACTGTATCTCATAAATGTGTGACTGTCACTTTTTTTAATTTTAGGAAATTGATTTTTTTAAATGAGCATCCAAAAAATTGGGCATGGTGGCACATGCCTATAATTCCAGTGCTCATAAGACTGAAGCAGGAGGATTGTCATGAGTTTGGGGCTACCTGGACTATATAGTGAGTACTCGGCTAGCCAGTGCTACATAGTAAGACATTATTTTAACAAGAAAAAAAAGCACAGTAGAGCAAGAATACAAGAGAGCCAAGGATCAGGTCAGTCAGGTTTTTGAACCAATACCTCCACCCTGCTCTCTCCCTCCACATCTATCCAATCTGTGTTTAACATTCAAGGTCATTTTAGCAGACCATGTCCATCCTTCTTTGTTCTTGTGCTATATTGCTTTTTCCTTCATTCTTTCCCTCCTCCCTCCATCCTTCTGTCCCTCCATCCTTCCCTCCTTTCATTCTTTCCTTCCTTTCTTTCTTCCCTCTTCCCTTCCTCCCTCCATCCCTCCTTCCCTCTTCCCTCCCTCCTCCTTCCCTCCTCCCTCCCTCCTCTCCTTCCTTCCATCTTTTCTTTTTTCTCTTTTTAAAAAACTTCCTCTCCTTATTCTTTCCTTTCACTTTTTCCTCTCCCAAACAGCATCTGCCTGTTTTGCAGTGTCCCTGTGCCTCAGCCTCCTGACAGACAGGACTGTTCTGCAGTATCTGATAGCATATATTTACCTCTCTTCACTCTATCTTTAGACAAATTGCCTCATCTCTTTGACCTTTGCCTCTATATTTCCTCCTCCTGTTTCCATTTCTTTCCTACTTTTATTATCATCCCAAAACCAGTCATTAGTCTGTGTGTTTTCCTTCGTTCACTTTTTATTTTCTTTCTATTTATACCCACAATAACTAATACGTCAGCGCACATAGTATTATCAATATCCCTTTCCTCCCTAAAATGATTAGCATCTAAAGGGGTGAGTGTCATATAGTTGACTATTGCTCTATTTTCATGGTGGGTCTACTGTTGGATGTGACTGTTGTGAAGGAGGGCTGGGAATAGAGCTTGGTGCCTTGAATACAAATCTTACAGAGGAAAATTATACCAACCTTACTATAGCTTCATCCCTCCTGAATATCACAGACACAACTGAAAGAAGAAAGGTGACCTGACCTAAATTCAACCAACTATCTAATTCCTGATGCACAAATCCCAATGAGTTAGGGAATAGAAAAGCCAAATTTTAAGCCCCTGTCATTTTTGCTGCAAATCACACACATTTATCTCTGTGCCATGCCCTTTTGGCACTAGTTCTTGTTATCAATCATGACTGATTATTCACACAGTGCATCCATTTTTCAATGGATCATGTTTCATTTGGTTTGTATTTTCTAGGTGATCTGAGGGAAGACAAGGCATATGAACACTGAAAACCTTCTCTTTGGTCATGTCCAGCAGTCCAATGGAGTACCGTTCACAGTTCAGATATGTTCTGACTGTGTACAGTGCTTTGTGAAATTGTCGCTCGACATCTGTGAGCTCTTCAAACACTTTATTGGCAGACCACATGAGGATCTGAAAGTGAGTATTAAAAAGAAAACAGAACAAAACACATGAGAGAGAGAGAGGGAGAGAGAGAGAATAAATTAGTTCAAGGAGAACATGAAGTGTATCAAAATGTATACATATCACTAGAAACTGCAGTTCTATTTTGAACCTCCAACAAACCTCACAGCTTCTCTAAATAGGATGATGAGCAGATCTTTGTAAGGCCATGGGTTTATAAAAGGGGAGAATACATGATTGGTCTCCAATGTCCAATGAGCAAGTGCTCTCTAATCGGATGTATAGAAAGTTCCTATGCAAACGTTGGTTCAGTATTAGTGGTCTATTGGCTGCCACTGATCCTTTCGGGTAGAAAGTCACACGACTCCTCCATGCATCTATAGCTGGTCAGAGCTAATCTGACCTGGAAAGTTGGAATGAGAAGGGACCTTAGAAGCCATTCATGCCAGTACCCACTTCTATATTATACAGATGGGGAATCTGAAGGTCCTGACTAGGAATATTACTTTCTATTCCTCTGCCTCATGCAAACAATGAACCACAAAAGAACAATTTTCTCCTAAAGTTACCCATGAACAAAGAGCTTTAAGTGAGAACTAATGACTCTTTGGTAGCCATTCCAACCATATAAGATAGATTCAGTAATTATCATCACTACATCATAAGTGAAGAATTCACACCCAGGACTAAGGCTGAACAAGTCAAGCCAGTTGAAAGGAAGGGAGGACAGGCCACAAAGGAACCCCTAGGACTAAAGTCTGGGGATCTGCTCCATGTGGCTTAAGCCCCTATGAAGGATAAAAGGGGTCTGACTTGTCGCTTTGCCTCCCCTTGTCAGAACAGGTGAGCATGGAGTGCCTACTGTCACCTTCTGTTACCTGGCTTCTCCGGGACTCCACACTGTACAGGTAGCTGGTGTGCTGTAGCTTTAGGGTGACAGAAACAAAGCTGAGGTACTTGGAAAAGACCTACAGGCCACAAAGAGGAACAAATTATGGTTGTGATACCTTCCTTAGTTACACAAATTTACTTCCCGTGTGTCTGGTTGGATGCCAGGGTTAGTTAGCATTACCTCCTCATCCTGTTTGGAAAACTCAGGAGCACTGACTTTGTTCACTGCCATGATCACAGCAAGGACCTCCTTGCCCATCACAATTGGGGTTGCCAGTAAGTTTCTCGTGACATACCCAGTTTGCTTGTCCATGAAGTCAGAAAAATGGCTGTTCTGAAAAACATATCCATGTGTTTTCCAAAATAGCACGGAATCACACAGCTGTAGATCTAAGACTTTCTCTCTAATTGAAATCCTACCAATATGTGACAGAGGTCTTAGGACAATGATTCTAAACAACCCCCTGATGCACACATGTCATTCTATGATGGCATAGAATGAATCTGTCCATTTTGGAATGCTCATTTCCCATCTGAGCAGAGGCCTATCTAGGTTAGGCTGAGGTTGGACAAAAAGGGAAGAGGTGATGTCACAACTTGGTGGAAAGTGAGGTGCTAAGAAGGGAGAGTCACAGCAGACAGTATGTTCAGGGAGGAAAGCCTCATGAGATCATGGCCATCATCCTCTAACTGCAAATTCAAAGCATACACTCGAAGCCAGCCAACTCCTACATGTAGTGTAACATAAAGAAAAAAAATCGATAGTCCCCTAAATGCTTTCCAGTATCTCCCACTTGAGGAATTAGGTGTTGACTGTATGCTGATCTCCTTTCTTTGTGCTTAGACAAAGGTGTCTTCATTTTTTATAAGTATTCCTTTTCTAATTTTAATTGTGATACTTTTGTGGTTTTTCATCTAATGCACTTTCCTCCAGAGAGAGGTATGTTGCTGTGAGCTCTTGTCTTCTATTCTAATTTTAGTTGTGATACTTTTGTGGTTTTTCATCTAATGCACTTTCCTCCAGAGAGAGGTACATGGCTGTGAGCTCTTGTCTTCTATTCCTGCACACAGCACTCCACACTACAGTTGCTCTGTGATCTCTTGACTGTCCTCTGCTGACCAGCCTGTTCACAGTTTCCCTCACTTCAGACAACATAACACCAGTTATTCTTGCTTTTGTTTTTAATCAGATGGATTTTCAAAGTGGAGACCCCTTTGGCTGGAGCAACAGGTTATATGCAGTTTTTATTTTTGCACAGTCATTTATGAAACATTAAAATTCTTGCCTCCCTCGATTGTATGAGATCATCTTGCCAATATGACACCAATGTTCTACCAAGCTAAGATCGTCTGTTCACAATTTTTTATTTCTTTTGAAAGGAGACAAGATGGTGGACCTTTGTAGATAGAACCTCCTACAGCAAGTGGGATTCTAATGCCCCAGAATGGCAGGGCTGGATGTGAGTCTGCAGAAAGACGCAAAGTCAAAGGCCTAAGAAGCAGTCAGAGGAGGCAGTTACCACACGCACTGCCATCTCAGGGAATACCCATTCTACACGGATGAGGCTCACAGGCCCAAAATGGATGTGGTATTCCTTTCCTAAATTAAACAGTTTTCACTTCTCTTGATCATACTTCTAAAATCAGAACAGACCACAGAGGCTGGAATTTATCTAGCTTTCCAAAGTGAAAATGTGAGAGAGAGTTCATTGGTGTATGATTTCCAGGCTAGAATTCTCAGCAGAAGCCAGGGCTGCCTGGCTGATGGCTCTCACAGTTAAGTCTGAGCAACGGTTTCTAGCTGTGCCGCAGATCCTTATTAGATCAACTGGATTCCAAGACCTCATTGTAACCTGTGGCATCCTAGTATCTGTGTTCCCCAGGAATTGTGGCTTTAAAGTGTTCCAGATAATTTTGATGTTAACTCAGTGTTTAAACGACTGCTTCAGGGGATCCCTGGAAATTGGAAATTGGTCTACTCATAACACAAATGCAGGACTCTGGGGGTAATTAGGTGTCTTTTCTTACTGGGATTTCTTCTATTTCCTTCCCAAAGTGGAACCGTCAACATCATTTCTTTTGGAGGCCCATCACTTCTTTTGACTGAACATGGGGATCTCAAAGGCCAAAGAAGGCTGTTTCCCAGTTAAGCTGGGTTGAGTATGCTGCCCTACCCATTCTCCTCTTTCTGGTCCCAAGGAAGGTGAGAGTGTAACAGCAGTGTGTAATGGAGAAGGTTCTAGAATCAAGCTTTCTGGGCTGAAACCAGATCCCAATTTCCTAGCTTTCTGAGGCTATGCTACCCTTTGTGTCCTTGTTTTATGATCTAAAAGTGTGAGAATGATACTGCTTTACTGCCTAGAGTTCATGGCGTAAAAGTGGAACAGTATGGTATAGACAGAGCTAAAGTGTTTGACACATACCAGATGCTAGAGAAACACTGAAAAGAGAAGCATGGAACTTTGGGGGCCAGCTCAGATGAAAAGTCGTTCCCTTTTGTAGTTACCATGTTGCTTCTAGTCCTAGCTTTTCTAACCAGTTCTAGTCTCTGAAGAAGTCAAATGCCCTTTGCAGGATACAGGCATCCTGTGGCCAGCAGCATCCCTCCTCCAGGGACCAGCACTCAGCCCTCCACCACGATGAGCCACCGTTCTTTACTAACTGATTTTTCTGTTATCTGCTTTCCGTAGCATCTTTACCCTCAAGCCAGGATGTCTCCAGACTTCTTTAAATTATTTCTCTTAACTTGCTGCTTAAATCCTGTTCCCTTCCATCCTCTTATCCTTTACCTATCACGACGGCTTTCAAGTATACAGGAGTCCTGGGTACTAAAAGAAAGAGTGAAATCCTGGAAATGTGCACCAGGAATTGGAACCAGACAGAGTTTCTTTCCAAATACATTTCATTTTTGTTACTACTTTATTTTAGATTCTAAATACAAGCGTGTATTCTTAAGTTCCCTTGACTATTTTGAGAAAGTGGCTTCTAAATTTTAAAATTAGAGCTGGAGAGATGGCTCAGTGATGAAGAGGACCAGAGTTCAACTCCTAGCACCCACGTCTGCAACTGCCTATAACTCCAGTTTCAGGGAGACCCAACATCTCTGGCCTCCTCAGCACCTGCACTCACATGTACAAATCCAAACAGAGACATACATACACATAATTATTTTTTCTAAGTTCAAAATTAAATGCTGACTTAGTATCATATCTGAAAGCCCTGGATAAACTGTCAAAGTAGGGAGGCAAGACTTTCCAGATTTTTCTTTTAGTACATTCTGTTTCTGAGACTCCTGCCATCTCTGGATGGTGTTTTTACAAAGGAACTCTGGAAAGCAGCTCTAGGACAACGTTTAGAACAGGAGGATGCCATCTCTCCTGAACTCAATGTGGCTAAAACCTGAAACCACCTTAAACAGTACTAACTGTTGAAGTCAAGAGGCAGAAAGAGTGGTGGAAAGGAAGAGAGAGGAGGGAGGAAAGGGATGAATAAGCACACAGTTAGTTATTGGAAACATCAGCCTTCTAGGGCTTTCTTTAAACCACAGTCCAATTCAGGAGCACCCACGTAGTTAATGACCAACTTTGCCAAAAGGAAAAGAAACAATTCACTTGAAGAGGATATATCTCAGCTTCCTGTTGCTAAAAGTTTTCTTTCTTTTAACCCAGTTTAAACCGGCAATAATCATTGACCCTTTTTTTGGTCATTCAAACTCCTGCTGACATAAAGATGATCGTATGATAGCTGTCATTAACTGAACATCTACTATGAGCCAGGTGGTTTGTGCTCCTGCATTTAGTCTGTACATTTGGTGTCTCCATTCAGAGGTGAAAATTTACTCTATTAGAGTTACTAAGCTTCAGGTTTGGATCTGCACCCAGGTCTGTCTGATGCCAGGGTACTCACCCTTAATCATAGGGCTTTCCTGTAATCACCTTCATGGACCCATGGTCAGCAGTAACCACCTCTGCATCTTTGTCTGAGTGTGAGAAGTCTCCCTCACCCGTGCTTACACTGCTAACCAGAGTAGAGTCACATGTGGTCAGTGGAGTGGTAGAAAGAAGACAGCCTTGAAGACCTTGGTTATTGTTCCAGACCTGACACATCCTTACCCTACCTGACCTTGAGCAGATTCCTATTACAGAGACGGAAATGTCAGTAATGGTCCAGCCTCCTGCAAAGGGTCTTTGTCAAAATCCAAAGTCTAAGAAAGTGAAAATTCTTTATGAATTGCCAAGTGCAATGGAAAGGCGAAAAACAACTCAGGCTCTTCATTTAAAACTTTGATTCCAACCTCTTTCCTTGAGACAGATTTTACTGAAGTAGTCAAAGCATGGTGAAACTACCGGCATGTAGGGTAGGAGGAGGAACCGGCCTCAGAATCAGGAGGCCTTGATTCTGTTCTAGCTCTTCTCCTTCATTATACTATACCACAGACTCTGAGGGAGACACTGCTCTGTGACCCTCAACTGTCCATCGCCTATAGGAAAGAGTTGGGCTCAAGACTCACCAAGCCCTTTCTGTCTCTGATGTTCCACACTTGATTAGAAGGTTATGTCCTCCTGCTACATCCGCTCACTAACACACCCATGGTTTTCAGCATTGGCTGTATTAGAACCACCTGGGAGCCCATGTCCCAACCTGAGAATCTACTACAATTGTCTGTTGAGACTGGCAGGCGTCAGTATTATTCATTTGAGTGAACGTACAAGTGCTGATTTAGTAGAGGAAATGTTTACACATTCCACAAATGGAGAGCAAATGAGGCTTTCGTCTCTCCCTGGCCTCAGTGGCATGTCTGTCTTCAACACACATTTGTCCTGCTCTGGACAGCGGGAGTGTGAGGGGGAAGGGAGAGGATTCCCTCCTGAGCTCCCATCCTTACTGCAAAACCCCATGGGCCTCACGGGCCACAGCTATCTCGTCTTTTAAATGATTATTGCTATTATCTTCTCCCTAGCAGAAATCAATTTACCCACCTCTCTTTAAAAACAAAACAAAACAAAAAACTCAGAAAAAAATCTTGGAATCTAGTCTCCGAAATTTGATGTCCTTGTAATTTAGAGATGGGCTCAGTTGGAGACTGTGAAGAACACGTTCCCATGAGAAAACCTCAGGCCATAAGGACACAGCCTGCTAGGTTGGCTCAAGAGAAGCATGTCTTAAGTGTATACGTCAACCCTTGTACCCCAGGAGTGTCCAGCTATTGTTTGTGAAACAGTGCTAAAGTCTGGCACAATGATCCTCCTGCTCTGTGGGAGCCTCCTGTAATCAGCTTTGGGAGACATTTGAAGATAATCTCTGGCCTGTCAGCTGCTTCAATCACACGCCAGAAGCACTTCACAGAAGCACTTAAGGGACTGCCCCCTGACACACTCCATCAGAACGCAGCTCTCCCCTGCTGTTAATATGAAATCATAGCAGTGGAATGTGGGTATACAGAAAAGCAGTGCCAGCAGAAACTCCAGACTGGTACCCATGATTGCTGCCCTGTGAGGGATTATGGGTGATTAGCATTTGGTGATTTTTTTTTTTTTTTCTCTTTTTGGTCTTTTTAAGACAGGGTCTCCCTGTAACCCCAGCTGTCCTGGAACTCACTATGTAGACCAGGCTTCTTGGCCTTGAACTCACAGAGATCTGCCTGCCTCTGCCTCCCGAGTGCTGGGATTAAAGGTGTGTGCCACTACGCCTGGCCCTGGTGATGTTTTTCTAAAATGAACATGCATTGCAGTGGTCAGAAGAGAGTCAATTTTTCTGTTTTTATAAGGAAGATAGCAGTACCTTGCTTCTATCAGCACTGTGTATTTTAGGGGGCGGGATGCAAATACCTCATTTACAGGATTGAAATTCATGATTGACAGATCTGAGTTGTCGGGGAGGAGTCAGCAGCACTAAATTTCTTAAATTCACATTTATGATGATTGAAATCAAATAGTTGAGCTTTCAAATAGTAGACATATTTTTGCAGATAGGCCTTATAGATGGAAGGATCAGTTTATGAGCCAGTGCATCCCAAAGAAACTTCTGAAGGCTGTGAATGAGAGGCATAGGAGAAGCTCCCCAGGCTGGCCTTGGTGTGTAAGCTGATGTCCTGTTGGGCTTGTCAGGAGGATAGCCCCCAAAGCAATGGAGGAGGCAGCGAAGCAAGTAAGGAGCACACTAGGCCTAGCCAAGAGCCCCTGATTAAAATGTCCAGTGTCATACTGGACCTACTTAAACTAAAAGGCAATGTTCAGTGTCCATCTGGAATTCTAGTTTAACCGGACACCCTGTATTTTGAGTTGCTAACTCTGGCTTGGCTAGGCCTGTGTGTTCCTCTTCCCCACTGCCTACCCTTCCCAGATTTTAGTCAAACTGGTGCCACAAGGACAGATATACCCTCCCCATAAGTTTCTCCCTAGCTCTGACAAGACCACTGCCCCACTGCTGGAAGGCCACCTTACCTTTTTCACATCTGGGACATTGAGGGTTTTCTTTGTGTGAGCAACCCAGCCAACTATTCCAATGTCCAGTGGAAACACGACTTCTCTGTCAGGGACCACGAGGTTGTCCTCAAACTTGGAAGTTGGGGTGACATCCAGAAGCCTGGAGGCCACCTCAGGAATGCCATTTCTTGCTCGGCATATGAACATGCTACAGCGGTCAGCCTGCAGGAACTGGGCCAGCTTCTGCAGGGTCCTGTGAGCTGCCTGCTCAGCACCATCGGCCTCATCCTGCACACATTGGAGCAACTCCAGGCACAGGGCTGACTCCTCCACCTGCATCATGCTGGCCTGGACCCCTGGCCAGCTGTTCTTGAAGACCTCCCCCAATGCCTCCACCCGCAGCCGTTTGTCAAAGTACTCCTTGGCAAAGCGAGGGTTCTCCTCTAGGTATCTCTCTACAGCAGCTTGGCTGATCTCACCCATGGTGTAGCTTGTGTTGACGCTCTTGTCCAGAGTGAAGGGTCCCTCAGAGTGATACCTGGGGGAGCATGACAATAAGGAGATATATCCTAATTAAAATTGCTAAGGAAACTCTAGGTAGTACCTCATTAAAGGTGAAGCAGGAAGTTTGCTTGGCGATGCTTTCAATCTGCCTGGGACGTGACAGAAGATCTCGGCTTATGGTGGCCTTCATGAAGCAGTGGATTAAGGAGTTCTTTAGGACATGAAATCCCTCCCCATTATTAGCCCCTAAATCTTCAGAGGATCATCAGAGAATCTTGGGTCAGCCAGGCAAATGTCAGGTGGAAATTTCTATTCCAGAAAAACAACAGAACTGCTGCTGTCTGCAGCTGGGAAGAATTGTTGCTCTATCTGTCCCTTAATTACATTACAATAGCATCTACTTGCATTTTGGATTGTTCTTGTGTCACAGTTATCAGAATGGCTTGTATAGGGACCTCAGAGTGCTTGAGATTTTTGTTTGCTTGTGTATACAACAAATGTAAAAACTTTAGTGAACATTGATAGGGAGGTGGAAGGGTTTAGCACCCACACAACATGAAAATGAAGACTGCTGTCTCCTTAAAAGTCCTTTATTCACTTAGGTTGCATTGTCTACTCTTTCTCTACAATGCTGTCCCCTCAACTGCCCTCACAGTGGAAAACTTGATTTTGGAACTATTCTAAAGGAACAAAACTGGGCTTGTTACTAAGAGAGAGGAATCATGGCTAAAAACAATGTGCCTACAATCTAATCCCAATGGGCATGAGAACACCTGACTTAGGATTATAGAAGTGACCCATGCGGTGTTGCTAACTGGCTTTTCTGCCTCTAAGCACATTGGTTTGGATTTTGTTTTCAATGGTAATAGCTGGACATCATGCGTTTTTCCTTCTTAAGACAGCCGATTAAATCTACTGGGCCTGAGCTGCTTTGTCTGTTGCTAGGATCCTTGACATCTCTGGGGCTGCTGGCGTCTGGAGAGCATACTTAGGACTACTTAGTTTTGTTTGATGTTTACTTTATTAAGCTTTTACATCTGTTAAGCACATTTCCTCAAGCATTTAAATACTATCACACATCTACTAAGTCAAGCTAAACATTTCATTTTCCACTTGTTTTGAATACTTAAAATTCATTTTTAAATTAATTCGTTTTTTTTTATTTTATCGTATGCATGTTTTGCCAACATGTATATGAGTGCACCACTTGTGTGCAATGTCCAAGGAGGCCAGAAGAGGGTGTCAGATGCTCTGCAACTGGAGTTACAGTTATTAGCTACCATGTGGGTGCTGGGAACTGAACCCAGGTCCTCTGCAAGAACAGCCAGTGCTCTTAATTGATAAGTCATCTCACCAGCCCCATTTTGAATATTTAAATGCTGATTTCAAGCTTGATGAAAGCCTTTTTAAGTATTTTAATAAAGCTACAAACCTGGGGCTGGAGAGATGGCTTAGCAGTTAAGAACACTGGTTGTTCTTGCAGGAGACCCGGGTTCGAATCCCAGCACCCACATGGCAGCTAACTGCCTGTAACTCCAGTCTCTGGGGATCCAACAGCCTCTTCTGACCTCCATGGGCATTGCACGACACGGGTGCACTTACCTACAATGCAGGCAATACACACATACACATAATTTTTTTTTAAGTAAAAAAAAAAAAAGTTAAAAAAAATACAAACGTGAGAGAACAGTTTCTTTTAAAATGAAGACCACACAACATGTTATAATGAATAAAAATTGTTGCCCTATCGGTCTTCTGTTGGCTTCTAAGCAACAATGTGCAGGTTTTGTTTAATTCTCTAAAGTTAAACCTTTACCCCACTAGAACGATAATATTCTTAGTAGTCACAAAAGAAAGAAAGGCTGAGCCTGCAGGTTCCATGAACTGAGCTGTAACATGGTTTCCTGGGGAACAGGATTCACACTGGCATTAATAAGTTAAGCCAGTGTGTTCTGTTGAGATTCACCTCAGAGCACCTGCTAAGGTACCCATGTTTTCTTGTACTTCCCTATGTGACACTTAAGTCTACTCTCAGGAGAGTTTTTAGTGGGTGACTATTTCCTACATAACATTCTTAGAGTGTGGTGTTAGGTAGGTCCTTGTCAGGATATAAAAAAACTAAATAGATGAACAACAAGCCATGAGATTGAATCAGTAAGACAATTTCTCTAAAAATAAAAAGGATAATAGAGAAAACAACACAAAACTAGGCAAGCCTAGAAATGCTGACTGAGCCCCAATGATGGACCTCAGAGTCTAGACTAGGAGCTTTGCAGTTTTTGTGATAGAAGATGACATGCATAGGGTTCCTCCCTTTGGCTAAATCTGGTAGCAAAGTAATGATGGACTTGTAGAAAAAGTCTGGCTGGAGACATGGTTCAGTAGCTAAGAGTTCTTGCTTACTCCTCTTGCTGAGAACCTGACTTCAGAGGTGGCTCACAATCTCCTCTAACTCCAGCTGCAGTGGACCCAATGCCTTCTTTTGGTCTCTGAGGGCACCTCTATACATGTGCACACGCACACACACACACACACATGTGCACACACACACACAGAGGCACACACACATACACATTAAGAAAAATAAAGCAATAAAAATTTTTTTTAAAGAGTTCCCTTTTTTTTTCAGTTCTGTGGAACAGTTTGAGAAGCATTGATGTTAGTTCTTTTAAAGTATTAGCAGCAACGGCATCCAGTCCTAGCAAGTTTGTGTCATTCCAGGAATGCAAGGATGAGCCACCACACATAAATCAATAAAACCAGTATAGCACATAAACAGAATCCAGGGTAAACAAAACACCCACCAGTCCAATGGACAGTCACAACCAAGCCCATGGTTATGCAGATGGCCCTGGTTAAACTAAGTGTGCCATAAAAAAAGACATGACTGAGAAAGGGTGGTGTAGGGAAGAGGGGGTTAAATGGGTAGGAGGGAGATAGGAAACAGTGATATCAGAATGCATAGTATGCATGTATGAAGTTGTCAAAAAATTTTAATAAAAATTATTTTTTAAAGCCATAAAAATGAGCAAAGTATCTAAGTAGATACTTTTAAAAAGAAAAGTGATGAATAAGTATATAGGAAAAATACTCAGTGTCATCAGCTATCAGGGAAATGAAAATGAAAACCATATTGAAATCGTATCTCATCTAGTCCAAATGTTGTTCTGAAAAGAACATAAATGCTGTCAAGGGTGTTCCATATGACTCAGCTTCGCTACTCCTGGATGCAAGCAAAAGGAAATGAAGTGGGCACACCACAGACACCTGCACACCCGTGTTTATTGTGGCGCTACTCACCATGGTTAAGAGGTGGATCAGCCTGTGTGTCCATCAGCAAATGAAGAAAAAGGTCGTACCTATGTACAGTGAACCATTATTCAACCATGAAGAAAACTGAAAACCTATCATTTGTAGGAAAATGGATGGATCTTGAGGGTAGCATGTTAAAATTAGCCAGACATGCAGAAAGAAAAGTATCATGTGTTTTTTGTCATATGAGGAAACAAAAACAGACAAACAAAAATCCAATGACCTGAATCTACAAGAATGATTATTAAAGACTGAGAAGAGGGCTGGAGACAGGAAGAAGGTGGTGGCTGGCAGACAGGATCAACACGTGACATAGAATGTATGGAAAAAAATCACAGTGAACTCCAGTGATTTCTTACAGTTAACTTGTATTAATAGTTACAATAAAAACTTCATTTCTTAGTACTGAGCAAGATAAATTGGAAAAAGCAAATACTGGGCATTGGTATACAGATTTATAACCTATATTGCATTTGGGTCAGCATCAAATGTAGTATAGCCTTAAATTCTACAGTGATGTGTTTATGAATTTATATTTTGGAAATAATTAAGGATATATATATAATTAAGGATATATGTGGTTAATATAGTTAAAAAGGTGTTTATCCAATTAGATAGCTATTGATTACCCCCAGCTGTTGATTACACCCATATAGTTTGTTGTGAAGGTCACTGTTATGGTTACTAATAACCATTTAAAGCTGGGGTTGGACCATTGGTTGATTTTCTCCCTTAGCAGCTTGCATAATATCCTCTGAAACTATGAACGCTAGTCTTCAGGGAGGAGGCTTCCAGGTCAGTTCCTGCTCCATTGCTCCAAGTCCTGTGTTTGAAGCATGTCCTGTCTTCAGCAATAGGGTCTTACTTTCAAGATCTGGGAGGTAATCAAGGGCTGTGGCAATAGCTTGTGTTATCTGGGGGAGTCTCTTGGACTACCCTGACCAACAACGGAGGGACATCTGGGTACACAAACTTGACTTGCTAGGCTGTAACATATGACAGGATGAATGAAATGTGATAGGGAGCTATGGGGGTGGAGATAAGGAAGGAGATCTGAAAATAATTAAGATGTATTGTATGAAACGCATAAAAATTAAAAAATATACATAAAAAAGAAAGGTTTTTATCATGAACATGATTGTAAAAATAAAAGACTAGAAATTGAGAAAATGTTCATGCTGGTGAGATAGCTCAGTGGATTGAGAGTGCTTGTTGTCAAGTTTGACTACCCCAGGACCCAGATCGTGGGAGGAGCAAACCAACTCCTGAAAGTTGTCCTCTGATCTCCACATGTGTACTATAGCATGTGCATGTCTACACACACACACACACACACACACATACACACACACACTTAAAAAAATGTATAAATTACTAAGAGATTCAATAATGGAAAGTTGACTAAATAAATGACACTATAGCCATTGATTAAATATATAATCACATATCTAATATTAAAGTCTATTTGTGGGTATGAATAACTATCTAGTATATACAATTAGTTACAAAATAGTATTGCAATATGATCACACACACCAGACACATATACATACAGAGGTATATACACCACATACCAACATATTAACTATAATTATTTCAAAGAAGTAAAATTGAGGCTGGAGAGATAACACAGAGGTTAAGAGCATGTGCCATGTGTGATGGTTAGTTTTCATTGTTGACATGATACAACCTAGAGACACCTGGGAAGAAGGAGGTATAACCAAAGAATTGTCTCAATCAGATTGGCCTATGGCCACATATGAAGAATTATCTTGATTGATGATTGATTTTGGAGGGTCCAGTCCACTATGGGCAGTGCCATCATTGGGCAGGTGGTCCAAGAGGGCTAGTGGAGCATGAGCCAGAGAGAGAAAGCAAGCCAGTAAATAGCATTCCACCATAGTTAACTGCTTCCAGGTTCCTGTCTTGAGCTCCTGCTTGACTTCCTCAAAGATGGACGCTGACCTGGAAGTGTAAGTCGAAATGAACACTTTCTTCCTCATGTTACTTTTGGTCATGGTGTTTATCACTGGAACAGAAAACACACTGGGACATCATGCAAGTACGAGGACCTAAGTGAGTTCAGATCCCCCATGAAAATACTGGGCATGACTGGGCGCATGCTGGTAACCCAAGCACTGTGAGGGACAGACACAAGAGGATGCTGGGGTTTGCTGGCTCAAAGTTCAGTGAGAGACCCTGTCTCAAGGGAGTAAGGTGGAGAGTGATAGAGCAGGACACCCAGCATCCTCTGCTGACCTTTGTGTGTGCACTCAGAGGAATGTGTACCCACATGCACATGTGCGTACACCTCACACAGAGAGAGAGAGAGAGAGAGAGAGAGAGAGAGAGAGAAGAGAGAGGAGAGAAGAGAGAGAGAGACCAGAGAGGTAAAATTGAAAAAATTTTCTTCTTTTTTGTGTACCTGATTTTTCTAAAGTATCTACAGTGAGCACATACAGTTTATGTACTGAAAAAAATGTGTCTATTAAATTAGACCATTTTTATCTTGTGTGGATGAGATTGCTTGGGAGTTAAAAGGGGAGGGACTGACCTGAGACACAATTTAGTCCAATAAGTGGGAAGCGTTTTATTCGAAAAAACTAAAAAGAAGGCTCATTGAATATTGGACAATATTATGATTTAAATATTTGTGCCTTGAAAAATTTATCTGTGAAAATCCTAACCCCCAATGTGGTGGTACTAGGGGGCGGGTGAGGCCTTTGGGAGGTGATCAGTTTGTGAAGGCAGAAACTTAGTGAATGATATTAGTATGCTTTTAAAATAAACCAGAGGCACGCTCTAGCCCTCTTTCTGCCTTTTGAGGATACAAAGAGAAGGCAGAGGGCTGGGGAGATGTCACAGCACCCACATAAAAGCTGAGCATGACAGCACCCACTTGTAATCCCAGCCCCGAGGAGGCAGAGAGAAGAGTCTTGCCGAATCTGTGAGCTGCAGAGCCTGACTCAAAAAATAAGGTGGAGAGTGATTGAGGAAGACACCTGACATTGACCTCTGGTCTCCACACACAGGTACACATACACATACACATATGAACACACATATGATGAGGGAAGAGAGGAAGAAAGGGGGAGGGAAAAGGAGAGGGAGAGAGACAGACATAGAGAGAGATTGGTGGGGGGAAAGGAAGAGGCCCTCAAGCCCAGCCTTGTTGGCACCCTTGACACCAGGCTTTCAGCCCCTGCTGCAGTTTAGAAGTCATTCAATTTGTGATACTTTGTTATAACTTCCTAAACTAAGAAAATGACATTTTTCTCAAGCAAAAGTTTTAAATGAACACTTGCTTTTCCCACACACAAAAGTCCTTTCCCTCCTCCCCTGCCTTGGCTGAGTGCTTTCTTCTCAAAGGAGTCCTCACCAAGTTTCTGGCATGGGCTGGCGAGATCTTTGTGTCTTTTATTGGCTATTGATACCTAGGCACTCAAAAACAAAATCAGCTTAAGAAAATATATTTTATAATTTTAAAATGATCTGATAGACCGCTTAGAATGGATTTTTAACATTGCAAAATAGTTTTTGGCTTTATTAAATTTCCCTTTTTCATGTCGCCACTCTTGCTGATTTAAAGCAGAGATTTGTGAGTTTGTTTCTGATGGTGGTGTTCTTTTTTTAAGAGTGTTAACTAGTGGAAGGAATGATTAAAAATAAAGGCAATTGTAGATGCTACAGATCGTGGCAATCAATGTACTTAGATAAATCATCTCAACAAGGATAATTAGGTCAATGTGAAAATTCCATTCCATTCCCACAAAATTTTTAAACTATTTATTGTTTGTTTTCTTTAAAAAAAATTTTGAGACAGGGTCTTCCTGTAGGAGTATGTGTGTGTGTGTCTGTACATGTATGTACAGCTACTTGTGTAAGTCAGAAGAGGGTATAGGATCCCTTGAAGCTGGAGTTACAGGTGGTTGTGAACATAGGTGCTCTGGAAGAGCAGCAACTGTTCCTAATAGCGGAGCTATCTCTCCAAACTCTCCAAACTTTTTAGAAATATGTTATATGATAATGATAGAAGGTAATATTAGAAGTCATTTGGGAGGGAACACATACTGTGATCCTAGCCACTCCAACAACTATTAAAGTGCCTGCAAACAAACCCTGAGTTTGTCACTCTGGAGTCCAGCCTTAGAAGCCAAAAGAAAAACAAGGAGGAACCCAATGGATAGATGCTCTTGTGGCCCATCAATAAATCCTCCTGGTTCCCAAGAACTAGTAATGCTCTGCCTTTTCTCCTCCCTCACATCTCTTTCTAGACATCAGTTAAAGACTTTCTTTCCTACCCTTCCATGCTGAGCTACTGGTTACTGAGCTACTGGCTACTGATAGATACTGAGGGTGAGGGTAGAGTTTATCTTCAGACTGATCAGCTCATCAAGCTCCAGTGGACGGTTCCAAACCCATGGTTATACAAACAGCCCTGTTAAACTCAGTGAGTCACAAAAGAAAACAAAAAGACACGGATATGGCAAAGGGATTTGTTAGGAAGATGACGACAAGGATGGGAAGGAGCTAGAAGATGGGGTGAGGGTAATTAGAAAGCACTAGAGACATGTATGAGGTTGTCAAAGAGCTAATTTAATAATAAAAGAAAGAACAAAGTGAAAAAATGTGCACACATTAGGTAAACAAGACATTATTCTAGCTGCCGTATGGAAATAGCCAAAGACCTTTTCTTAAGGAGCTTAAAATCTAGAAAATTTGGGCTGGTGAGATAGTTTAGCAAGTAAAAGCACTTGCCACCAAGCCTGATGACCTGAGTTCAATCCCTGGGGACCCACATTGTGGAAGAAAAGAAGCAATTGCTGCAAGTTGTCCTCTGAGTATCACGTGTGCTATGATACATGTGTGGGTGCGTGTGCACATGGGGGGTAGAAATATTAAAAATTAAAAATAAAATCTATGGGGCTGGAGAGATGGCTCAGCAGTTAAAAACACTGGCTGTTCTTGCAGAAGACCCAGGTTTGAATACCAGCACCCACATGGCAACTAACAACTGTCTGTAACTCCAGTTCTAGGGGATACAACAGCCTCTTCTGTCCTCCTTGGGCACTGCATGACACAGGTGCACTTACCTATATGCAGGCAATACATCCATACACATAAAATAAAAATAATAAACAAAATATTTTTTAAAAAAAATTAAAAATAGGGCTGGAGAGATGGCTCAGTAGTTAAGAGCACTGACTGCTCTTGCAGAGGACCCAGGTTTGATTCCCAGCATCCACATGGCAGCTACTAACTGTCTTTAACTCCAGTTCCAGGGGAATCTGAAACCCTCTTCTGACCTCCATGGCATTGCACGACACAGGTGCACTCACATACATGCAGGCAATACACTCATACACATAAAATATGAATAATAAATAATTTTTTTAAAAAAATTAAAAATAAAATCTAGAAAAAAAATCACAAAATATTACATACACACACACTCACACACACACACACACACACACACACACACACACATATAGTCTTTTTGAGACAGGATCTCTCTGTAGCTCCAGCTGGCCTGGAACTCACTCTATAGACCAGGCTGGCTTTGAACTCACAGAGATTCATCTGCCTCTGCCTCCCAAGTGCTGGGACTAAAGGCGTGTGCCACCACACTCAGCTGACAAATGTTGTATATTAATATGAGTTAGATAAATATTCCATTAAGTCATTACAAAAAAAAAGAAAGAAAAATCCCTAGAGATGTACCAAGAATGGTTTAATTTCCATTAACATTCTATTTAACATGTAGGCATTCTATATTAATGGACACTTGTAATATTTAATTCCATCATTGCTAAAATGTTCCATTACAATTAACTGTTTCTACAGAAAGTTATACTTACATAATAGCCAAACAAATATATGTGTAACTTTGAAGCACCAACAGGAATCAATGTGTGGCTTTGAGTGAGTTGTGTTTCCCATCTTTACACTGAACCCACCATTCAGCTCCTCCTTAGTCAGCTTTTCTGAAGGCAGCCCCAAGGACAGGGGCTCAGGCACATTCTGGCTGCCAACTATAAAGGCTTTTTAACCTGCAGTGGTCTCAGGAGAGCTCTCTGCCTACACCTAGATCATGGGTATGACTGAATATCTTGAAGACAATTCAGACAGTGAGACTCACATTATTTTCAACTAAGTTGATATGGCTGACAACTTTGCAACCACTGGAAAACATTAGTTTTGACAGAGGAAATGTGGAATGACTTTGAGTCCAATGTAGATCATTTCTCTTGCCTCAGGTGGACTTTTTCACTCAGGAGTCAGGATGCTGGATGTTCACAGTCACATAAAATTTCCACTGAGTTAGTTGCCTGCAGGATCTTGCCTCCTTAATTTGAAGAATGAAATTCATGGATCACAGAAGTTGAATTTCAGAAAGACGTTTATTATAGATTTATAGGTGAGAGCTTAAGAGACAGAATTCAGGACTGGGTCCCCAGAAATAGCATACCACTGAGCTGCTAGTTGAGAGGCTTTTTAAAGGACTTATGGCTGAAACTAGGGTGAGGCATAGGGAGTGGGATGAGCTGATCAGTCCAGTTGACCCAGCCATGAGGTGTCCAGGTGCCTCCTCTCAGTTTTCGTCAAGTTCTCCCCTACAGCTTCCAGCAGAAGATAACAAGGAGCTGGGAACCAGAACTCTCTTCTGACATTCCTGGTCTCCTGAAAGGAAATTCTTAGAACTGCTCCTTTGAGTTTCCTGTCCTTTCTGACCAGTTTCTATCTCCTGACCAGTTTCTATCTACCTCCTCTAAAGAGGTAACCCTAACTGCCATTAGGAAATTTATATGACCAATCTCACTTCCTTGAGATGAATGGGGTCCTTGGATGTGGCAGTTAAGGTTCTGCTCTAGTGGACCTAAGGGGCCTCAAAAGTGGATCCATGGCCCCATCTGTTTAACAGTCAAGTATAAGAAGGAAAGATAATCTTCAACTGATACCTGGATAGAGACATGAGAGAGGAATAAAGGCAAGAGAGTCAGGGAGAAGTGAAACTGCAGCCCTTTGAGCAGAGGAACTGAGTCCATCCCATCTGAAGCAGGCATCACTTTATACAAAAGTTTAACATTGCACGCCCTAAGCAGAGAACCAGAAGCCAAAACAAAGGGCATTTAAGTGCCTGGGGCAAAAACTCTTAGAATCTCTTGACAGGCTCACAAAAGCATCCATCTATGTCTGGCTTCCTTCTCTGGATTTTTCCTCTGGTCTCCAAGACTGAACTTGAGAGTGACAAACAGAGGATTTGTCTTAGGCACTTTGACAGCTGTTGAAATGGCTAGAATCACAGTATGAGGTGGCCCTTATGAGTGTCCTAGGGAGGGAGGAAGAGAGAAAATAGATGTAACCATCATTTGATTTTTAGATTAGAACAATTAATGAGCTTTTCTTCCTTGGATGCGAGTCTTGTGTAGGTGGTACAGTGTTTAAATTGGGCAAAGGTCAAGGTGTCCTGTATCTAGGCAGCATTTTCCTTATCAAGAAGAAAATCATTAGTGAGAAGTGAGAAACATTTGTCCAAATAACAGTTCACTTGGACCTAAGTCTAATGTCTGGGGAATGTGATTCCTTAGACTGTTTAGAAAAATTAATAATTTTAGGGGCTGGAGAGATGGCTCAGCGGTTAAAAACACTGACTGTTCTTGCAGAAGATCCGCCTTCAAATCCCAGCAGCCACATGGCAGCTAACAACTGTCGTAACTCCATTTCCAGGGGATCCGACAGCCTCTTCTGACCTTCGTGGGCATTGCACAACACAGGTGCACTTACCTACATGCATGCAATACACACATACACATAAAATAAAAATAATAAATAAAATATTTTTAAAATTATGTTTTAAAAAATTAATAATTTTAATCTTTGGCTATACTTTCATGCTGGGTTTTAAAACCGCATAGGTGACCAAAATTAACCTTTAAAAAATTTTTTCAAGCCAACTGAGGGTCACTGGGGCTTGGGAAGTGCCCCTGACCCCTTTAATCTTCCTTTTACCAGCTGTATCATCTGTTGGGGAGGAGTACTTCCTTTGAAAGCACTAAGGACGTTTCTTTCTGTGTTGACTCTCTTCTTTGTTCTTTGTAAAATGTACATTGGTTAGAGTCTACTCTCTGGCTCTGGGTCTCCATAGGACAGAGCTTCAGGACCCTTTGAGAGATGCTCCATAGTCCCTAGGACCTAGTTGACCTTGGAAGGCAAGGATCAAAATATTTTCCTTTTAGTTCTTGTGACCACATTGATACAGGCTTCTAGATATAGTTACTAAACATCCAGAAGCCAGTCACACCCTGGTACTTTTAACATTTGTGCAACATTTAGGTAAAACTTGAATAAAAACCAAACACTTCTAAACAAGCCATAATTAGACCCACTTTTCTGTTCTTTATGTCAGTCCTTATAAATGCTACCAACAGCAGATCAATAACTTAAGATAACACTATTAATTTAGAAATGGAGGTTTGATAGAACTTTGACTTTAGGAATGTTAATAGCCTTTAATCATCATACACGTTTGTGTCACCTCTAAATCTCATCTTTTATATACCTCATGTTACTTAGAATTGTTGTGACTTGCTCAAATTTTCTAACTTTGTCTTTCTTTCCCAGTCTAGAAAAAAAAAATTCTAGCTATCTTATCTTAGGACAAAGTCTTGCCATACAGAAATCTTTCTTCATTAAAAATACCTTCATTCTTGT
Source organism: Nannospalax galili (assembly GCF_000622305.1). Taxonomy (NCBI): domain Eukaryota; kingdom Metazoa; phylum Chordata; class Mammalia; order Rodentia; family Spalacidae; genus Nannospalax; species Nannospalax galili. The sequence continues at coordinate 1,073,180 of NW_008355723.1, forward strand.
TTTCTTTTGATATTTTCTTGTCCTACTTATTGATTCCTATTTACTTTATTTCCTTTCTTAAGATCATGAGACAAAGAATCATTAACAAGTAAATTTACTTGTTACATGGTAGCTGTAACCATGATCTGTGTGTAACTTGAGATTCTCTCTGGCTAGACTGGGACTAACCAGATGTTGGAAAATCTATACTCACAATCAACATGTGCTTTAAAGTAGAAAAAGGCAACCAGAAAAACATAATCAAGTAATGCCCTCCTTCCTACAAAATGATAATACTATAATTGATATTTTCCTCTTGATGCCACTTTTACCACTTTCTAATTTATTTAGGTCCAGATTTGAATGTAGAAAAATATCAGGCATTTTTTCTCATGGTCTATGGATCAAATGAATGATGGATGGTCATCCATCTATAGAACCAAAAGGAGATATTAGAACATTTCTCCTCTCCTTATTAGAAACCATGAGAAAAGGTATGTGTTTCTATCTGACTAGCCACAGTCACCAACTTGACCCTGAAATCTATGTTGTCTTCCCTCATGGTGAGTAAAGATGAGGTCACTTGAATTGTGTCACCCATATTGACTTGGCCTTCTTACCCTATGACCTTAATTAATTCTTCCTGTATTTTGTAGGATAAACTGCAAATGAATCAGTGGTAGAAAGCGTGGAATATATCTGAAAGGCAAATCAATGGACCTGGGAATCAGCAGTAGCCTACACTGCTCAATTCTGGAGTTACTTTGGCTGCCAAGAACGAGGTCCAAAAGCTTATTGGGAATTGGAGTTGCATGCTCTCCCAGACTCCAGGGATGCTTTAGTCAGCAAGGACTAAGCTTTCTGTCCCATGCTGCCTTGGACTGGTAGTCCGAATGTACAGGAAGGTATGTTTGCTTTTCTTAGGACAGGACACAGTCTCACTATGAAGCCCTGGAACTTGCTACATAGACCAGGCTGGCCTTAAGCTCACTAGATCCACCTGCTTCTGCCTCTCAAGTGCTGGAATTAAAGGCATGAGCCATCAGGCCCAGCTTATTAATTTCCTTTTTTAAAGATCTAGAATGAGGGCTTGACAGATGGCTCAGCAGTTAAGAGCACTGACTGCTCCTGCAGAAGACCGGGGTTTGATTCTCAGCACCTACATGGCAGCTAACAACGGTCTGTAACACCAGTTCAAGGGGAATCCGAAGCCCTCTTCTGACTTCTGTGGGCATCGCATTGACACAGGTACACTTACATGCAGGCAATATACTCATCCACATAAAATAAAAATAATAAACAAAAAAAAATTTTTTTAAGATCTAGAATGACAGGAGGAAATCCAGAAAGACCCACCTATTTTGCCACAATATATCGGAGGCACAGGAGAAATTTTAAGTTCCCTTTTAAACCCAGTAGATACATTACATAAAAATAAATCTTCAAAAGCAAAAGAACCTACAGTGGAGGGCTATCTAGTATTTCCTCCTTCGTCCAATATAGGAAATGCATTAACCTTATTACATGGCATCAGGGACACCGAGAAAACATTACAGGGGACTTCCCACCTTGAAAAGGAGCACCTGAGTTAGGTTAACATACACATAGCAGGAGAAGTGACCTGAGGTATGTAACCCCAAAGAGCAAAGGAAGGAAACAGAAATGGGCAAGGCATTCCATGTCTCTACTCAGGTAGGAGAAACCCCAGAAATAGGGTACTAGTGACCTGCTAGTTTAGGGGCTTTGTAAAAGGATTTATGGTAGAGACTGGGGTGAGATATGGGGAGGAGATTGAGCTGGTCAGTCTGGTTGGCACAGGTGCCGCCTCTCAGTTTTAGTTATGTTCTTGGGTATAGCTTTCAACAGGGAATAACAAGGAACCAGGAACCATTACTTTCCTGGCAACCCTGGCCTCTAGCAAGGACACTCAGAACTGCTGTTTTGAGGACCTTGCCCCATCCGACCAGTTTCTAATCACCTGTTCTCATCAGTTTGACTCTCTGTACCTGAAAACATTAGCTACTGAGCCTTTGTATTTTCCAACCAATGATTCTGGCATCTTTTTTTTAAAGAAATAATTTATTGAGAATTTCATACATGCATATAAGGTATTTTGATCAAATCCATGCCCACCCCATCCCCTCCAACTCCTCCAATATCTCCTCATCACTTTTTTCTGATAACTTCATCTTTTAAATGTAGTCAGAAGATAAATGCTGCCTAACTTCCTTGTTCTTTGCTTTGCTTGGGCCTCTTTGACAACCTGTGGATGTCAGTGCCATTTTGTTCAAAACAGAGTGGCTAAAATGATTTGTTTAAGGGCAAAGATATGAGAGCCTCACATTAGTTCTTTCAGCTGTGCTAAAGCATCTTTCAATATTTTCTAGGAGTTGATGATTTGCTTGCTGAGGTGAGTGTTGACATTAACTTCTCTTATGGGAAATCCCTCAATTCTCAGTGGCTTAATCAGTGGAAGTTTGTTTTTCATGTGACCAGAGAAAGCCCAAGTTGCTGGAGGTTCCATCAGCAGCAAATACAAGAGAAGACATGGCTGGTTGGACAGGCTACCCGGGACAGGTTGCACAAAAACAACAGCACATTCCAGAGACCAGAACTCTGGCTATGGCCTTGTGGAGCTTTGGGTAGGGGATACAAGGAAGCAAGGACTGGTGGTATAGTTCTTGTGGAAGGGGAGCGCAAACTTTTTGATGAAAAGGCAAGTTTTCATGTCTACTACAAGTGTTGAAGTCTGAAAAAGCTCATATTAGAAAGGGTGACCTCTGAACAGGTCATTTTACTTATTACTTTTAATGTTTTATTATTTTTATTTTATATGTATGAGTGTATTGCTTGCATGTATATAAGTGCACCTGTGTCATGCAATGCCTGCGGTGGGCAGAAAAGGGCATCATATCCCCTGGAACTGGAGTTACAGGCTTGTTGTTAGCTGTGTGGGTCCTGGGAACTGAACCAGGGTCCTCTGTAAGTGCTGCTAGTGCTATTAACCTCTGAGTCATCTCTCCAGCCCTGAACAGCTCATTTTAAGTAAATGTTTTATAAAGCTTACACAAACTGATTGACTTCAGCACAGGCAATAAAGTCAGTATCTGTTGATTAGGCACCTTCAATGTGCAAAAATGTTGACCTGTCTCATGGAAAAAAGGAGTAGCAGCTGTCAACATGAAAGTGAAGCACAGCAAAGAAATAAACTTTGTATACATTATATGCAAACTTATAACATAATTCTAATGATAAAAAGTCAGAAAAGGGACTGGAGAGATGGGTCAGCAGTTACCAGCACTGGCTGCTCTTGCAGAGGACCTGAATTTGGTTCCCAGCACCCACATGGCAGCTAACAACTGCTATAACTCCAGTTCCAGGGAATCCAACACCCATTTCTGGCCTCTGCAGGCATTGCATGACACAGGTGCACTTACATACATGCAGGCAATACACTCATACACATAAAAAATAATAAATAAATTATATTTAAAATTTTTAAATTTTATGTGTATGCATGTATTACCTGCATTTAGGTAAGTGCACCTGTGTTGTGCAATGCTGGTGGAGGTCAGAAGAGGTGACAGTTGTTAGCTGCCATGTGGGTGCTGGGATTCAAATCCGGGTCTTCTGCAAGAACAACCAGTGTTCTTAACTGCCATCTCTCCAGCCCCATAAAATATTCTTTAAAAAGAGCCAGAAAAAATATTGGTAAATGAAGAACTTGTTTTACTTTGTATTGGACACTCTATCTGTAGAAATTATGAAAAATACAAAAGGTACAAAGAAAAACAATTCTTAAGTGTCTCAAATCCTGTCACACGAGGCAACCACTGTGAATAGTTTTCCTTCAGATATTACATATGCGTGTATGTTTGAAAAGTTACTTATGATGATAAAGTTCAAAACATCAGTTGACCTGAATTCACATATTTGTCATCATGAAGAAATCCAAGAGAGGGAGTGCCAAAATAAACTGTGTTTCTTTGCTGGGATCTAAAACACCAAAATTTGAGAAGTGAGAGAGAGGGAGAGAGGAAGAGGGAGAAAGGGAGGGAGCGAAGGAAGGGGAGAGAGAGAGAGAGAGAGAGAGAGAGAGAGGGAGAGAGAGAGAGAGAGAACAGATATAGAACCTCTTAATGCCTAAGATATAACGAGCACAAGCTGCTAATTGTATCTGTCCTGAACATGTAGTTTCTTTTCTTATCATTCCCTAGACAATAGAGTCCAACAGTTATTTACATAGCATTTATATTGTTTTTTAATTATTTTTAATCTTATGTGTATTAGCGTATTGCCTGTGTGTGTATGTAAGTGCACCCATGTCGTGCAATCCCCAGGAAGGTCAGAAGAGAGCATCAGATTCCCCTGGATCTAGAGTTATGAATGGTTGTTAAATACCATGTGGGTGCTGGGAATTGAACCTGGGTCCTCTGCAACAGCAGCCGGTGCTCTTAACCACTGAGTTATATATCTCCGGACCCTCATTGTGTTTTTTTTATTTAATAACCACACGATTAGAAGCATTTCATTTCAGCTTTAACATATTCAATAACAATTTCCAGAGCAAAGATACATCTCTTTCAAAAGTGGTCGTAAATTTTTAGGTTCACAGTTGAATTAATACAATTACAGTTACACAATATTGAACTCAGTGTAAACCCTGTAAGACATAAAATTGAATGAGTTTTTAATCTTTAAAAAAGATCTTCATTTCATTTTAACATATATGTTTCCTACAGATAGACTCATTTTTAATGCTACTAACACTTAGATGTTTGCACATGTGTCTCTAATCTCTATGTATCTGATTAGTACTAGTCACAGTTGGTTACACTCGGATCCTTGGTACCTGAGTATGGATATAAAGTTATTATGTAGATTTCAATGGTAATGTTTATCACCTCTACTAATTAACATGATGTAAATTTTTATGCTTCCTCCTCACATATAACTCACATTTTATTTGTTGGTTTTTGTTTGTGTATATTGTGTTACGTTTTATAAGTAGCCTAGAGAAGATTAAAATATAGGTGATGAATGTGCACAGATTATATTCAAATATACATCATCCTATACAAAGAACTTGGGCATCTTTGCTTGTGTGTGTGTATAGGGGGTGCGTGAGGGGGTCTTAGAATCAATTCCCTGTAGATACTGAGGGACAAGTATGAACATCCTTTGGTAAAGCTAGCCCAACCAAATCTTCCAGTTACCCTATTGGCCACAAACAGTCTTTTCTAAGTCTGGAGTAGTTGGAGTTAAGACACATGGTCCTGACAGCACAGAGACAGAACTGAATCCAGTGGACGCAGAAGCTGAAGGAAGCCACGGGTGTCTTTTCAGGGTGGCCAGCTTGTCTAGAGGACAAATCAACTTAGTTCTTTGGTGTCTCTCCTCTCTCTTCCCCATCTCCTTTTATTTCAGGTCTAGCAACAGTAAAATGATCCAGATTGATCCATCCCAAGAATGGGCAATGCAGACACAACTGATTTATTGGCAACATCACTGAATCTCATTTGCTCCAAATCTTCCTTTGGACTTCTTTGATCACATTAATTGAACTGTTATATCTGGGTGGAGAGAAAAATGTAGCAAATTATGCGGTATCATAGGCAAGAAAAAAAAAAAATCAGCTAGCCACCAGCCTTTTTGCCTAGTGATCGCTAACATACTACAATGTTGTTCCTTCTTTGTTCACGTCTGAGTCAATGCTCTTCACTGTTTTGAAAAAGAAAAAAATTTCAATAAGGCTTAGAAATGAAAGCGCATCATAAACAATTGGTATTTATGTTTTTCTACGTGGTTTTGGAAAAGTGCAGCAACGTAAGCAGACAATCAACCACTCACCCTCGGACGCTGCTAAACTATTTCCTGTCCTGACCAGGTTGCATTTCTAGAGAATATTTAACAGGGAGTGTTTTAGTTCTACAGATGATGAAACGAAAAAACAAATATTGACGCGAACACTACCACACTCTGCTCAAGGAGTAAAATATATCCTTTATCAAAAGGGGGGAAAAAATCCTGGCCAAAATGTGTCTAAAAGCTCTGCACAAACGGTCCTTGGAAGACGTAGAGGCCACTTTGGAAAGCCAAGGCCTGGACACTGATGTACCAGGCTGCATCATGGGTCAACACTCCAGGCCGACGTGGGCCTCCAGCCAGCGCAGCAGAGCCTGGACGCCACCCCCGGCCGCAGCTAGCTGCCGCTGGCACACGGGCTGGATAACCCGGCCAGCTCTTGGCCCCATGGCTCGTCTGAGCTGGAGGGTTTGGCTCCACTGAGACCACCCTGCGCGGGGCTCAGGGACTGGGCGACACGCGAGGGGAGGCTGGCGCAGAGGGACCCCGCGTGCGCCGCGGCGGTGAGTCAGGGTGCGTTATGCAAGCGCGGGTCGGACCGGCCCCCAGCGCCTCCCCGCGGTCTTTCACCCCGCGGGTTACGAAAACCGGACCCCCTCCCCCCGGAGCTATAAAGCAGGCGGCAGCCGCTCGCCTCCCTCGCCCTAAGCGCGCGAACGCCCGCCAGGTTTCCACGCGGCTCCCGCTGGTGAGCAGCGGCTGTGTGGTCCTCCCGGGCGGGATGGGGCGGGTTGAGGCTGCGGGCGGCGGGATGCGGCGGGATGCCACGGCGGGATGCGTGGTCCCTCGGCCTGGCTCTCACGTCCGCGCGTGTCCCGCAGGGCGGACTCCTGGGCGAGATGGAGTGGGTGTGGGCGCTCGTGCTGCTGGCGGCGCTGGGCAGCGGCCACGCGGAGCGCGACTGCAGGGTGAGCAGCTTCCGAGTCAAGGAGAACTTCGACAAGGCTCGCGTAGGTATCATCCCCGACGGCCCGGTCCCCCAATTCCTGGCCGCGGGCGGTGAACCCCAAACTCCAGCTCTCGTCTCTTTACCAGTTCTCTGGGCTGTGGTACGCCATAGCCAAGAAGGACCCCGAAGGTCTCTTTTTGCAAGACAACATCATCGCTGAGTTCTCCGTGGACGAGAAGGGCCATATGAGCGCCACGGCCAAAGGCCGGGTCCTTATTCTGAGGTCAGTGGCCTCTGGTCGGCGTTGTGGGGCTTGTTCCAAGGTCCCTACCTGGCTGGACACCCAGCCTTCATTGGGAACGGGAGGGAGCACCTTGAGTGGGGCAGAAGCCCTTTCCTGGCTTGACTCAGGATACTCCTGGCTTTTGCAGTAACTGGGAAGTGTGTGCAGACATGGTGGGCACTTTCACAGACACAGAAGATCCTGCCAAGTTCAAGATGAAGTACTGGGGTGTAGCCTCCTTTCTCCAGAGAGGAAGTGAGTAGTGGGACCTTACTGGGAATGGGAGATAATGTCTGGCCAAATTACTGGGTTTCTACCCCTGGGGTACCATTAGAAAGAATGACCTGTGGGAAGGACTGCAAGTGACTGGAACCCTCAGCCCTGTCTGAGGTTAGGGAGTGGGATTAGAAGTAGCTGTCTTCCCAGCCTAAAACTCCTAGCCGAGTGCAGAAGGACCTTTGAGCTTGGGCCATTTTCCCGGTCAGCCCAATGTGTGCAGCTCCATACTCCTCCTCACATCACCATTGCCCTCTTTCTCTTTGGGGGGAATACCTGAGACAGTGTTACAACCTGGGCCACCAGCAGAGGTAGAGGTAGAGACCCCTACTCAGAATGAAGGCCCTGTGGTGTGTAGAGTTGGGTCACAGCTCAGTGTTCTGCCTGTGGATGATGAGCCAAGCACATCCTGGATGTCAGTGGTGTCTCCTTTCCCCAAACACCAAAACTGCTGGGCAGGATTTTGAGAGAGAGCTAGAGAATGCTCAGCGAGACAGCTAAAACTTAAGCTATTTATAAGGATGCATAATCTGCGTGCTTTTTCACACCCCACCTCCGGTTTTACCTAAGTTACAAATCTAGAATCCACTTGGTACTAGAGAAAAATTTTGGACAGGGAGACATATCCTGGGATCTAAGAAATGGAGCATTAACCTTAGGGCAGGGAATCAGGACCCAGATGAATAAACAGGCCCAGAGAAGAATGTTTCATTATCTAACAAGTTTGTGAGAACCAGTGTCAGAAGCCAGGGGTTCTAGCTCCCAGGTCCAGATTGGGTGACCCTGAACTGCAGAGCCTCCTAATACAAACTAAGTTTTGCTAAGCACTATTTGCACTCTTCTGTAAAATAAGACCCAAGAGCTGGCTGTTCAGGGGACACTCTTCAACTGGTCCAGGGCAGACATGTTGCTTATGTGACTTATTTTTCTATGTGTGGCACACTCTTTGACTTCTTCTGAACTTGTGTTAGATGAAATTATAACCCTGTACCCCCCACAGACTGGCGTAGGGGGAATTATGACTCTGCTCTTAAGAAAAAAGGCTCTAGCTGGGTGTGGTAGTGCGTGCCTTTAGTCCCAGCCCTTGGGAGGCAGAGGCAGGTGGATCTCTGTGAGTTCAAGACCAGCCTGGTCTATACAGTGAGTTCCAGGCCAGCTGGGGCTACAGGGAGACCCTGTCTCAAAAATACCAAAAAACAAACAAACAAACAACAAAACAAGCCACCAAAAAAGGCTGAGAAGAAGAAAAGAAAAAAAGAAAAGTTTCATTTTAAAAATCAAGTTACATGTTAGTGTTGATTGATGCCATACAGATGTTGCTTTTGTCCTTAGGAATAGTGAGAATTATTTTAGACTACAGCAAAGCTTACTAAACCGGTTCACTTAGAGTAAGAAAGATAAACTTTTCTGATAATGTATTACAGGCATCCATATCAGAAGGTACAAGGTTACTAATTCTTTGGAAGAACAAACATAACTCTTCAGCATTTTGAGATATGTTCTTTAAAGGACTGGAATTTTGTTGGCAATGCCTTTAAGAAAGGAGTGTGGGGGAACCCACCAAGGAGGAAGTGCTGTCTCTTGGCCCTACCTTTCCTTACCAAACCACATGAGCTCTACTTTGACCTCTTGTATTTTGGGGTTCTATCTAGGATTGCATCTAGAGGAGAAGAAAATAAGCATTGAACTCTTGAAAATCATTGCTCTCTTTCTATATATATAATATATATTATATATAATATATATAATGAGATAACTGTAATACAGAAGGTTTAACGATAAATTCCTCCTTAGGTTGCCTTTCCAAAAGGAAGCTATGCACTGTAGTGGTTAAGCATACCCCATTAAAGTTGGGCTGCCTGAGGGCTGAGGGTGTAGCTCAGTGGTAGAGCAGTTGCCTAACATGCCTAAGGCTCTGGAGTCCATCCTCAGTCACATACACATACACACACACACACACACACACACACACACACACTCACAACTACTAAATCCCAATTAAACCAGTACCTGTGGACCACAGATTGTTCTTTAACCTTTATGTCCCTCAGTTTCCCCCTGCACAAAGTCGAAAGGATCAATCACAATACTTACATCATGGAGCTGTTGTGAGGTTATAATGTATGGACATGCAGAAAGCACTTGAAGAGTGCCTGAGACATAAGTCCCGTGTTTGATATTGTTGCTTCTCAGTTTACATCTTGGGTTAAGAATTCATAGCTTTTCATTCTAGGTCTGGAGTGAAAGAACCACAAAGATCTTCAGGTCAGAGTCTCTTACTTTACAAGTAAAGGAATGAATGTCCCAGGAGCACACATAGCAAATTGATGGTACCTAGTGACAGGTGCTAGGTATAAAGGAGCATCAACGGTCCCCATCCCTGTTTTCTGAGTATCTCAGACTCACTTGATGCCTCTGTCCTCTGCTGTATTATATGCCTATTTGGGGGCCTTGCTTCACAAACTGCACTTTCATTCCTCATGCTAATCTCTTTCTTCCTTGACTTTGGTCTCATTAAGCATGAAGTTGGACAGGAGAATTTTCATTTCCTTCCCTGGTCCACATATTACACTTTACCAAAGAGACGTATTTACAAGAAGGTAGACTGATGGGAGAAAATAACTCAAGGCAAAATTAAATTTGATAAATCTCTATAGTTGATGCTGGAGTTCCAGGAAAATTCCTGTCATTTTAAATCCTCATTGTAAGTTAGAAAGCTAGAGGCACAGTGGCTTTCTATGATGAGTTTATTAACTGAATGAAATAAAGGGGCCCCTTAGTGCTTCTTTTTCATCTTTTGTTTTTCATAGATGGTCTAGGAATTGAACTCAGGGCTTTGTACACATTAGGCAAGAGCTCTCCCACTGAGTTACATTTCCAGCTAAACCTTTACAGTTGAATATTAAATTTCAGCGTTAACAGATTGCTTGGGCATGCTCTGGACTGGCCTCTTTCTCCCCCAGTTCTCCCAGCACATTCATTTCTTCACTTATAAAATAAAAGACTCCAACCTGAAGGTCTTTGTGGGTTCTCTCCAGACCAAGGAACCATCTCTCCAGTCTGAGTCTGCATTTTCAATATGCTTCTTTGGTGTATTCTGACAGTAAAGTTTGAGAACTACTGGTCTAGATAACTGAGGCCATCAAGGTCTCAGAGTCCACTCCCTTAACTGGGCTGTTGGGTTATTGTGATGATCAGTTAGGAATAGCCTAGTTTGTCTCCTGGCTGGCTCAGTTGGATGCTTAAGCCTGAGAATTATACCAAGCCAGGTCTTTCCATCTGGAAGACACAGGTCTAGGGAGCCAAAGAGACATTTTCTAGGACCACAGCAGTTCCTTCTACTAAGCATTTGAGGCCAGGAGATCCCAAGCTCTCAACCAATCAGTGGTGGCACTGTGTAGACACAGCCATAGCATAACCCCACATTCTGGGGTGTTGAAAGGGAGTCAGGAGCTACCAGCCACATAACTCTTATCTCTAGCTCTCTCCCCACAATTCACTGTCTGCAGTTAGCTACTGTCTGGAGAGACTTGGGGGTATCTTGTTTTCAGAGGGACCTTGCCCAGCTGTGGAAGAGGAAGATAGAGGGCTGAGTTGATTTTTTAGTGCCTTGGCAGATCCTCTCTTGCAAATACTCCTAGAAGGGAAAGTCTGACCAAGGTTGTTAGGATTCTTCATGATTGAACTATTCTGCCAAAAAGAAACTGGAGATAAACCAAATCATCTCGGGCCTTCTTTTAAGTTAAGAACGGCAGCCAGGACACTAAAATTATGCACTGAAAGTTGCTTTCTTCCTATGTCACATTTATATTTTGGCAACAATTTTGAGGGGGAAAAAAAGCTGCAGATTTGCCAGGCTAATAGCTGCTTGGACCATGAGTCGAGGTAATACTTCAAAAGTGGGTACTTTTGTGTTTGAGGCAGACTCCTGGGATGCCCATGACACAGTGATCCCATGACTTCATCCACAAATGGAAAGACAGCCCAGATGCTCAGGAGCCTAGAGAGGGTGGGGCCACGGTGAGAGGGAGGCCCAGCAGCAGCCACATAGTTTCTATTCCTGTCTCATCTGCTGAAGAACTTCGTGGTCACTGCTGGGTAGATGTTATGAGTCTGGGACACCCTCCAAGCACAGCCTCCGAAAGCCTGGAGGATGCAGGGGTGGCACGTTCTTCTTCCCATCAGGTGGGGGAGAGCTGAGGAAGAGGGCTCCACATCTCCTCCTGGGCAGTGCTCCTGCAGGGTCTGGGATTGGGCTGAGCTCATCCTAGGCTGGCATTTCAGGGGCTTCCAGAGAGGCACACCCACAGGTCACTTACAGTGAGCACTTGAGAGGGCCCCACATCCTCTGCTGCTGGGGCATCTGGCGGGCCCCACTGCATTCCAACATGCTTCTCGGCATGGGCAGATTGTCCCTTGCTTTAAGACCTGGGTGTGAGGTAGAGACATAAAGCCTTTTTGTTCTTGTCTCCTCTGCCCCCAATTTACCTAGTGTCTGGAAATGCTTCCGTAGGTTGGTGTGTTGACTCTGGAGTTGAATTCTCTCCTGTTTGAATTCCAGCTCTACCCTGTTCTGTGATCCTACATAAATTATTTCATTTTTTGTGCCTCAGTTTCCTCATCTGTAGTACAGGGAGTAATAGAGTGTGATTTTGAGTCAGTGCAAGAAATACCTGAGAAAACACGAAAAATTCTAGTTCAGTGACTGGCACACCAGTTAGTACTCGGGAGAGCCCAGCCTTGGCTACGTCAGAAAGGTTAGACTGAAATGCAGCACTTGTATCTGAACATAGTGTTTTTGTTTGTTTGTTCTCGTTTGGGTTTTTTTTTTTTTTTTTTTTTTTTTTCTTCCTGTAGCCCCAGTTGGCCTCGAACTCACAGAAATTCACCTGCTTCTGCCTCTTAAGTGCTGGGATGAATATGATCTAAATTTTTCAAGTGCTCTGCTCTGTGAGGAAAGTCATGAAAAGGGAATTTTCTCTTTCTCCCTCTCTCTCTGAGAGTGTGGCAAGGGGCAGTGCTTGCATGGGCCCATGCACTTGGAGGCCAGAGCAGGACATTGTGAGTCTTCCTCTATTGTCTGCCTCGTTCCCTTGAGATAAGGTTTCTCACAGAACCAGACTACTGGCCGGTGAGCTCTCAGGATCTGCCAGTCTCCACCTCCCAGTGCTGGAGTTGCAGGCTCACATACCCATGCCTGGCTTTTTACATGGGTGTTAGGAATTTGAACTCAGGTCCTCATGCTTGTAGAGCAAGTGCTTTTATCCCCTGAGCCATCTCCCTAGTCCTGAAAAAGATGCTGGATAGTAAGCATCTTTTGCTCCCAAGACAACTCTCTTGCCAGCCTAGGGAAGTAAATAAAATTCCTAAGCAGGAACAAAGGTAGAGCCTGAAAAACTATCATTGTCAGATTGGTGCCCTCTAGCCCACTGAGGTAGGAAGATAGTGAGGTTGAGTGGATGGTGAGAGGCAGGTTCTACAGAGTGTTGGAAAAGTCATGTTGTGCTGGATAGCTTTAGTGTCAACTTGACACACCTGAGTTGAGGGAATTGCCCCTCAATTGGGGAATTGCCTCTATTGGACTGGCCTGTGGCCATGTCTGAGGGGCATCTTCTTGATGAGAGATGTGGGAGGGCCCAGCCCACTGTGGGTGGTGCCACCCCTGGGCAGGTGGGCCTGTGTTGCATAAGAAAGCAGGCTGAGCAGGAGCCAGGGGAGCAAGCCAGTAAGCAGCATTCCTCCATGGCCTGTGCTCCAGCCCCTGCCTCCAGGTTCCTGCCCTGAGTTCCTACCTTGGGCTCCCAGATGAACTGTGACCTGGGATATGTAAGCTAAATAAACCTTTCCTCCCCAAGTTGGTAGTGGTCAGAGTATTTTGTCACAGCAATGAAGAACAAACTAGGACACATGTCCTAGAGTTGGAGATAAGTTGGTGGCCTTTAGACGTTAGACAGAAACACAGGTGTTATTGGAGAATAGATGGTGTTGGAAGTACATTCTCAGTGGTCCTGTAGAAAGATTTTGTGCCATTTCTTGTCAAGGAAACATGAATGAGATGTCCTCCGTGCCAGGACTTTTCTCTATAAAGGAGACCAAGATCCTTTCTCATTTGCTTAATTTTGTAAAAGCTGTCAGGAATCTCTGTCTAGACCTTCTTGCTAAGGAAATGCAGCCAGTTCCAGGAAGTGACTGGTAATGAGTTGGGCTAGCCTCCGAGCCCACTGCTGCTCTCTTACAGCTGATGACCACTGGATCATCGACACGGACTACGACACGTATGCACTGCAGTACTCCTGCCGCCTGCTGAACCTGGACGGCACCTGTGCAGATAGCTACTCCTTTGTGTTTTCACGTGACCCCAATGGCCTGTCTCTAGAGACGCGGAAGCTGGTGAGGCAGCGGCAGGAGGAGCTGTGCCTAGGAAGGCAATACCGGTGGATTGAACACAATGGTGAGCAGTTCTGCCCAAGGGTTGCAGCCAGGCTGAGCCAGTAGGAAGGCAAGCATTGCATCTGCACACAAGAGAAAGTGGGTAGTCTGAGGAGCCTCCCTCTGGGCCAAGCCTCGGTCCTTCCTGACTAAATCTTTCCCAGAGCCTTGTCATAGGCCACGTGTAGAAAGAGACCAAAGGCTTTTCCTCCAAACCTTAGCACTTTCAATAAGCAAAACTGTAGGGACAGGTTTTTTTTTCCTTTGATTTTGCTACCCCAGGCCATTTATTTGCTCCTGACTTCAATACCTTGAAAAACCATTGTACTGGAATTACAGTTTGGGGGCAGGTTATGTGTCCCCACCCAAGGACTGGGCATTGCATACAACAATTTTATGTAAAAACATAAACAGAAGACCAACATACAAGTTCAAAAGAGAACTATGTCAGCAATGTACTTTATTCTTTTTTATGTATATGAGTGTTTTGCCTTCGTGTATGTAAGTGCATCCATGGAATGTACCTCTTGCAGTGCCTAAGGAGGCCAGAAGAGGGTGTCCAATCCCCTGGAACTGGAGTAGCAGATGGTTGTTAACTGCCATGTGCTTGCTAGGATTCAAACCAGGGTCCTCTGCAAGAGTAGCCAGTGCTCTTAATAGCTGAGCCATCTCTCCACTCCCAGTGTTCTTTATTCTTTAAGAAACCAAAGAGTCATTTGGTTGACACGCTGGGTTTCCACTGGAGTTTTTAGGGAGATCCTCTGGGACAACCATAGGCTCTTCTGATGGCTGTTGCCCTCACCTGACCCTGATTTAAAGCTGAGTAGTGGAGAAATGCGCTATTTTGAATTGATATTCACTCACTTCTATGAGGAATTGGGTTTCAAAATCGAAATAGGGTCTTGCAGAAGTATAAGAAAAGAACATTTCTAAGCATCTCACTGACCCACTATACCAAACAGTGTGATTTTAGACTGAAAACATAGATACAGAAATGCCACCCTGGGGCTGGGGGATGGGCAGCTGAATGTGGGACTATTGAAAGATTTCATCACCTCCGGTGTCACACTGAGCCCATTGCCTGAGTCACTTCAGTTAACCCTGGGTCACATCTTAGAAAGTAGGTACTCTTATTAACCCACATTCTACCAGTGAGAAAATAGATTAAGTACATTGCCCAAGATCTCCAATGGATAGCTGTAAGTTAGGTGCAAACTCAGATTTTTGTGACTCTGAAGTGCCTTAGGGTGCCATGTGGTGACTCATGACAAGGAAACAGCTCCAACAGCAAGGCTGAGGTCAGACTGCCACAGCCCGTATGTCCTTAGGTAAGAGGATGGGCTGGCCACGTGGCACTTTAAGATGCAGTGAGCAATGAGGCAGAAGTAAACAGAAGCTCTGATCCATGCAGCAGGTCCTAAACCTCAGCCCTGCTGTCCTCTGAGAAGTCAAAGGGCTTTAGAATCAGCTGTGAGAGAGTTTGTGAATTACAGCCATAGCAAAAGCATATAGACTACAGGAACTACAGGAACCAAGATGGCCTTGGCATTCAGTTCTCTACATAAACACCGGTCTGCCTTTGTGTCATTAATGGTTTTGTTTTCTTTATTTCAGGTTTCTGTCAAAGCAAACCCTCAAGAAACAGTTTGTAGTAGCATCAAGAATGTGAAGTTTCAGTTGTAAACATCTGATTAACTCTCACTCAGTCTTCATCTCTATTTATCTTAGGAGTTTAGCCCTCTTCAGCCTTACTCTCTCTTGGTGAACGTGAAAGCTTCATTGTCAGACATAATAATAGGCTTGGGAATGGCTGAATCTGTTCATCCAAATGTACATCTTACTGAAATTCCCTGAGAGACTATTTGAGGCTTGGGATTCCAAACTTGATTTATTAAAAATATAGTCACCAGCTTCCTATGAGTTGAAGTGTTATTTGTGGGCAGATTGCAAGTAGGGTGTGCTTTTAGATGTTAGAACAGTCTCCCTTTCCATTTTCTATGACCTTTGTTCTGCTCCAGTGCCTGATCTCCATTATTAAAGACTGGATTCTCCAAACTTCCTGAGAAGGGGGGTTTCCTAATTAATCCAGGGAGGCCTTAACACCAGCCTCTCCAAGGCCCTGTAGCCCAAAGAGGAAGTGAGTGTAGCCAGGCTGGCAAACCCAAGGCTGTCAGCCCAAGGCCAGAGAGGAGGGCAGGACGGCAGGCTCCCTTGTGGATGAAGTTGGGAGAGCAAGAAGCATGGGACAAGGTGAGCTCTAGAAAAAATCCTGCCCTACACTGTCTCTAGCATGTCTTCACTTTGTATTTCAGATGGGGGCAAAATGTTGAGAAACAGGCAGCTTTGGGTTTCTCCAGCAATGTTAGGGGGTCGGGCCCTAGCAGGCAGCACCCCCTAGTGGGAGTGTGCGGGGAATATCAAGGTAATGGAAGCATCTAGGACCACTCCAGCAGCAGCACTTGTGAGTTCTAGGGTATAACTGCATGCAGAGCCACTTGCCTTTCCCAGGGAGTTCCCAGAAAGCTGTTCCTCAGCAAGGTTATGGTACCAGAAGATCTTGGTTTTAAGTGTGATCCAGTTCAGAGACTAGCTGTGCTGTTTAGGTGTGATTATATGGTTTCTCCCATTAAGCATGGGAAGTATTTCCCCACCCGGCAGGATACAATGAGAGTCATCCAGTGTCTGTGAATATGTTGAGAAGCCGTGCAAATGCTGCGTATCACAGGAAATCTGTGAAAGGAGTGCTGGTATTTCCAGGGGCCATTGGAAGCGTTGGTTCCCTAACACCATGTACCTTGTTCTCCACTAAAAGCAGAGGGAAAGATGGGAAAGCTCAACTTTTCAATCTCACGCAACTTGACAGCTCCTGGCTTCTCATCTTCAGTTTGACACCATAGTGAGCCATAAGACAGCCAAACATCCCTCTAAAAAAGAGCTTCAATTTACCAAATACATGAACTAAATATGAACAAAGACACCTTGTCAGTTTGTCCTTGATATCATGATTGCCACACGTCTTACCTCAGAACCAAGCTGCCCCAGAAACTCCATGAATGATGGCAGCCCCTGGGGTTGACTGACTGGGCTTTGAGCCAGACCCTGTGTGATTCAGCCATTGTTTTCAACCTCCAAGTGTTGGCATGTCCCTGGGCTCAGTCTTTGACTCTGGTTTCTTTCTCTCTCTCTCTCTCTCTCTCTCTCTCTCTCCTCTCACAGAGTGTGTGTATATATATATTCCATATATATATCCCAACAACCCTGTATTTCCAAGCCAACTTCTTGGAGACTGCATCCAGCTGCCTAGTCTGTGTGGAGGCCTTACTGGGCTTTCAAGCATATATAAGGGCCAAATGAAACACTTGACTCTTACCCCCATTTTTCTACCTGCTCCACCATTCAGCCAATATTGGGCTAAAAATCGAGGTGTCACCCTGGAATCTGGTCTTCCCTCACATCTTTTCTATAAGTCTCTGCTCCACCCTCCAAGCACATTCCAAGATTATTTCGCATAATACTTCATTCGTGCCACTGGCCTCCAAGGTCACCATCAACCTTTTCCATTTCAAGCAGCTGCATACCTAATTTCTATTTTCATTCTTTCTCCTCAAAGTCTTTGTATAGCAACCAGAGTAGCATTTAAGCTAATGTCAAATCGATGTTCCATTGCAAACCTCCAGTGTTAACCCCCGAACACTCAATGAATTCCCTATGCTGGCCTCCCAGGCCTTCTTTGACCTAACCCAGGAACTTCATTGGCATCCACTGACTGGCTCCAAGGGAGCACCCCTCTGTCCTAGCATCAAGTACAGAGGAGGCCCAGTCAACAGTTTGCTTTGCTTGGCCCACACAGCTCTTCCTGTCCTGTAAGCGAGCCAGCCTCTTTGAACTCACCTCTTTCTTCTGCCTGCAAAGCTCCTTTGCCTGGATCCACATGACTGGCCCTTTTTTGCCTTTTGCTATTCAACCCAACTATTATTCCACAGAAAGCTTTTCCTGCATCCTCCCGCCCCATATCAATAAACATCACCCCACAGCACCCTGTCCTGCTTTCTCCAGGGTGCTTATTCATTCTAGGGTGCTGCATTATTTATTGGCTTCTGTTTAGCATTTGTTCCCCCTGCACCACCCCCATGAGATGAGCTCACCAAGAATGGGGCCAGGGCTGTCTGCTTTATCACTGTACTCCCAGTACCCAAAACGTGGCACAGCCAAAGTGGGTGCTGCAGAGGCCTCTGCTGGATCAAGTGATGAAGGATTGCTCCTGATCTCTCTCCAGCATCTGAGTTCATCCTCTCCTTTTTGTTTCTATGGCACTGCTTCTACTAAATGGGTCTATGACTTTTTTTATATACTGAAGATTGGACCTAGAGATACATACTTGTTAGGCAAGGACTCTACCACTGAACCATGTCATCCCAGCTCCATTTTCACTACATGGAAACAAACACTCTCTAATTGTTTCTTGGAAATTCCTTAAGATGTTTTCACATAAATGAATGATCCCAAGTCCTTGTGAGCCCAAGTTGGGAACTTAGGGTGGCCATGACTCTTTAATAGAAATCTGAGCCCTGAATCTATTCCAAAGTTCATTTCAGCAACCACAGGGTATGGCTGTATATGTAGGAACAGTTATAAATAAAAAATTATTAACTCTATCACATTAGAAACACACTTAAAAATTCATATTTTAAAGGAACCCATAGTAAGTCATTTTTCTCTAAGGAAAAAACATTATACTTAAATGATTATCCCTTAATTTACCAGTGCTGTAGTGTGCTCTTGGAAGTTGTATTTTCTTAAGGCAGGGTATGCTGGTGAACTGTCTGAAAGTAACTCCCTTTACAAGCACAGTGTGGCTATCTGGCTCACCTAGTTAACTGGATATCACAGATAGGTCATTCCGTTTGACAGATGTGTCTGTAAAAATGGCTCCCTTTTCTGGGAACAAGAAGCAGCAAAAAACTTTCTTCCATTCGTTCCTGAACAGTGACATGTTGTACAGAATTGGGTTTAGGGCTGAGTTGGCAAATGTGAAAGCCATCACCCAGAAGAAGAGGGATGGCCAGATGACTAGGTCCTGCTTGAAGTTCTGGATCAAGATGAGGAGAATGGTAATGATGATAGGACTCCACATGATGAAGAAGGAGACCATGAGCAGGAAGAGGGTGCGGAAGAGCCGGTAGTCCTGCTGGGACACACGAATCTGGTGGCTCTCGGAGTATGCCAGGCTCAAGTTGAGCCTTTTCCTTGACGCTTTTGTAATCTGTGAAAAACACAACCAAAACCAGAGCTACAAGTTACTGCAGATGTCAGAGATTTCCAGTTAGGAGCCCACTGGGGATGAATGTTGTTGGTTGTTTTTTAGTTTGTACTGAGGATTTGAAGCCCAGACGGATTGGGGTAGGACTGGAGATGGTGGGGTGCAGCCTGGCTGGGCACAGCTAGGACAGAATGTGAAGAATATTGTGTATATGAGCCTGACATGCCACCCTTGACCTTTGTCCTGAGGCAGGGGAGCCAATGGGTGTATCCTGACCATAACAGTGGCCTTCACTAACTTCCATCTCTGGGCCTGGCCCAGGCCCTGCCTCTCCTAAACAAATAGTTGCAGCCACATCAGCCAGGGACTGGCCATATTGCCAGCTCTATACATGGGCCCTGGATCCATTCCCTTAAGATCCCTGAATCTCAAGAGAGTAAGTAATTATAAAGCGTTATTCACAATTTGGGCAATTTAGCTCCAAGATCAGAATGACTTAAAGTATTCTCCTTATAATAGTTTTAATTCTCTAATTAAAGGATAGATGCTTAATTATTTCATGATTACATGATTGCTTCTCATGCTATGGGACATTTAGATCCACCTGTTTGTAATGGAGACAGGGTAGCAGGTGCCCAGAGAACCTACTTCTTCCCTCTCAAAGCACCTGACAACCAGGACACAAGGTTAGAGCAATCAGGACAGCTGAGCTTTCCTGCTGCTTCCCTGCCAGGTGCTAGGCATTTATCCCATGGGTTGTCATCTTTAATCTCCACATGTCTTCCCTGCAGTCATATCATTGTTAGTCTTGCTTCACGGATGAGCAAATTCGCTCTCAAGAAATGTGCTACTCATTGAAAGTCTATGGATAACAAATAGTAAGAGCTCCCACCTGTGAAAATCTAGTTCAGTCAGTAGCGTTAACTATTGGTTATATCTTAAAAGACTCAAAAGGGGTTCTCAGAAGGGGTTCCCATACTAGCCAGTGCCCCTACTCCATGCTGTGCTAGTAAGGGTAGTTCACCAGAAAGTTCTCCAGCCCTCTGTGGCCCAGGACACTAGCAGGTACCTGACAGTGACTGTGATAGACAGTGTGGCTGACTCATGGTCAAGTGCAAAAGAGATCTGGCCTTTTTTTCAGCACTAACAGATGCTGCTGTTTCCTCCTCATTCCATAATCCCCACAATTTGTAGAATCAGGAAGAAAATGAAGCACTGTAATAAAGTGTGTGTCCTTCCTAGCTCCCCATCCCACACTAGATGTCAAGGCTAGTCAGTATCTAGCCAGGGTTTCCAATGTTTCTGGCTTCTGGTGGAATGCCTGGTGAGCTCTTAGGCTAAAATGAAATGCTTCATTAACATCTGAGGATTAACTATAATCCTCAAAACCAGTCCTGGGGTTATGACTTTGGGAACTGAGGAGGCGCTGAGAGGTGGGGAGATTTGCTCAGCTTTCTGGTCAAGTGCAGGGAATGTGCCCCGTGCTCTTCTCCACTATGACACCACTGCCAGTCAAAAGGGAGGACAGTGTTTGTGGAATGTGCTCTGTGGTCACTGGGTACTTGGTAAAACACAAAATGTCTGTGAATGAAAGCTCCTAGAAAGAGCTGTACCTTATACTGAACCTTCCACAAGGCTGATTGATTAGAGCTTCAGTGATAGAGGAGGGGCTGGCATGTTGCAGTTTCAGAGCCGAATTATAATTTATCTTGGGCATCTGTAGCCCCCTTCATGGCCATTCCCCACCCATACCTGTGTCTGACCTAGCATCCTTGTGAATAGTATCAACCTTTTGGTATGTATTCACTTCACAGATCAAATTGCCTTAATCGCCATTCCTTGCCCACCTCTGTGTTTGACCTAATAACCTTGTGACTAATGAGTACAACTTTTGGACCAACCAAAAGGCTAAAAATATCATCAGACAGCATCTGGGGCCTATTCAGAGCTTTCCTTACTTAGTTGCAACCACCTATTTGATGTTTCCAACAATGTATTTGAAAAGTGCCTTGATTTATGACTTTATTTGTTCTGTTATTATAAAAACTTCATAAAGTTATCACATTGGAATATGGAATTGGGGGTAAGCTGAATCTGTGTCCTGGGCCATGGCCACTCATATTTGGCTACAGAATAAATGATCTCTTACCCCCTTTGAGGTGAGAGTTGTGTTTTTTCAAGTTAACATGCCTAATGGGGCCCACTTGAGACACGTGGATCTTGAAGGACTGAGAGGACCATGGATCTATACTTCTTTTAACTGTCTATGTGATTTTGGCTCACTAGAGTAAGAGAAAAACTAGTCCTGGACAGCTGCTTGGTTTGGAGTTTTCTCCCCAGGCCTCTTATAAAGTCCATTTAAAATAGACTCTTTTCAGAAGCCACATGAGCTTCTGAAGACCAGGCAGGAATGTTCTCCCCACCCGACACCCCTCTGCCATGCCAGGCCATGCCAGCTGGAGCTGGCAGTGAAGGAGGTTCCCACTGACAGAACTTGGGCCCCTGAGGGTCGAGTCTTCTTTATGGAGCTGAGTGGCCAATCATCAGTGTCCCAGTTAGAATTGTTAGACAAGAGACCCCACCTTCCCAGTGGTCTATCACTATGAAAACAAGACTGGCAGGAGAGTAAGGACTGGAGCAGCAGCAAGATTAACAGATGAAAGAAATCAACAGCTGGCAGAGGACAGGAAACCTTCCCCACCTGGGCTTCATGCAACTACAGAGCATGTGCAAGAAAAGCCTGTGATAAACACATGCAGTATCCAACATGGGACAGGCAAGTGCTATGTAAATTATCTGTAAAAGGTTATGAGACTTGCAGCCCATCATTTTTGGAATGTAAGCCTTTCCCCTACAGCTCACTAGCTCACTCCCATTCTCAGGAATGTCTTTCCTCTTAATAAACTGTCTCTGTTTCCATGAATAATTATGTGACCCTGACACAATTCTTTGTCCTGGAACACAAGAACCTGGAAAATTCAGCGAGTGCCCCCAGGGCCCATATCCACGCTTATAATGTGATCATAGTCCCCAGGAGTGGGTAGAGAGGGCAAGGCTTCATGTTCAGTTGAAGTCGATTTTGTTTCTCAACTAAGTTCTATGAGGAGTTTCCAGCTGAAGGCCATTGACTCACTGGTTCATTCAACAAGTATTTACTGAGTCCCTGCTATGTGATATGCTCTCTTAAACAGGCTGGATGCAGACTAGGCATGATGGCACATGCCTTTAATCCCAGTACTCTGAAGGCAGAGGCAGATTGAATCTCTGTGAGTTTGAGGCCAGCCTGGTCTACATAGTAAATTCCAGGCCAGCCAGAGCTACACACTGAGACCCTGTCTCAATAATAATAATAATAATGAGACTGGACACATAGCAATAAGTAAGGGAGTCCTGTCTACACTGCACTTTCCACTATGCTTGTGGACTGTGGGAGGGAGGAACAAGAAGCACAAGAACAAATGGCAAAGACACTGAAGCTTATCATGGCAATGGTTGCTGGGTGATCCTGTAAACCTTGTCCCGAGCTGCCATCCCTGACAGTCTGATCGAAGGTACTTAGGAGTCACTGGGAGGCTATTCCCTTGGGAAAACTGTCAATAGGAAAAATACCACTGAAAATGCATGGCATGTTTGAGTCACAAGGAAAGAGGAAGCAGAGAGGGCAGAGGGCAAACATAGTCACCGCCCAACACGTGGAGCAGCACCTGGAGGGAGATCAGCAGGAAAGAAGTACTAAGATGCCCATGATGCCCACTCTGAATCCTTGCCCAGGTCAGAACCAATAAAGAAAGTTAGAGTGGGGTTTCCCACCAAGGGTTCCATGGAACCCCACAGAGAGGTTTCATATGGAGAAGGGGACTCTGTGGTCAGATTTAGCAATGCTGTCTGGTCTGTTCCTTTGCTGGGGATGACCAAAGAATATGAGCATTAAAAGGCTTTGAGGTCTTGCAGCAGAGAGCCCCATCCAACTAGCTCAGCATTTCCCAAGTTTGTTTGGCCATGAGCCTTCCTAACACCCATCATCCTACAGAGCTCTAGAGAGCAATACAAAAGACTCCACTTTACAGCAACAGAACAGGGTGACAGGAGAGAGGCACTTCTCAACCCCAGAGAAGGGGCCCAAGTTAGTGACAGAAGAGACAGGTAGGAAGGCAGGACTGGTGGGGAAGGGCGGGGTGACAGATCTGCATGCGATGAATATGCTAGTGAACATTGACATTCAGTGGGTTGCATGGCTGTGCTCCTACAGGAAAAGTTTGGGCAGGAGAGCTGACTCAGTGTCTCTAAGTTGCTGAAATCTCCAGGGGAAGATGTCCCCTCTAATCCCTGCCCTAGCCTCTACACATTTGCCTGCTTCTAAAGTACCAGCCTGATAACTCATAGGTACCAAGTGATGGCAAATGTCCTAATGGTGAAAATGCAACAAGTTTTCCTAGTGGTACAGAACATATTTTTTTTCAAAATTCTTCTATTTTTACTAACTAATACTGTGATTTGCCTGACATCATATCTGTTTTTCTTTTACACAATTACTGAGGCATACTTGTTCCCAGTAGAAACAGGCCCACATTACTTCAGCTTGCCCAAGGTTACATGACAGCCAAGCTCCACTTGGACCCCAGTCTTGTGGCTCTTTGTTCAGAGACTCCCCATGGCCCAAGCAGAGAAGCCTTGCAGGCCTCACACATCTGCAAGTATATACTGAGTGCCTACAATAAACTGGCCAGCCTCTGCTCCAGGCATGGAGACATCACAGTGAACAGAATGGCCTCTGCCCTTATGGAGTGTGCAGCCAGTGGGCAACAGGGACAACACACAAGTGGCTGTACAAGCATAGAACAGCACGGGAGTAAGTGCTTTCAGGAGAAGCCAGTCAGGAAAAGATTGCAGAGTGACAGGGGATGCTTCTGTGGAAGATCTTTTGGAGTAAAGACCTGAATGATGTGAGAAGTGGTCCTCGCAGCAATCCAGGGAAGAGAGATCCAGGAAAGAAAATGGCAGGTAGCATAGCTCTGAGGCAGTAGTGTGTTGGGGTGTGTGGAGGGACCATCTCCAGCCTACCTGGACACAAGAGATGGGGGGGAATGGAGGACACACAGACACCAAACTGCACAGGGCTTTAGGTGAGGGCTTTGGCTCTGGTTCATATGTGAGGAAGAGATGGGTCTAAATTACTTGTCTGGTTCTTAGGCAATGTTTCATGGCTGCAAATCACACAGATGTGTCATACACAGAAGTTGTGCAGGGGTCTTGCAGGACTGACCGTTGGTTTAGATGTAAGTACTGGGAGCATGGTGAACTGCCATCTAAAGTTTGTTGGGGTGAGACACTCTTCCTCTCCCAATTCTGCAGGCCACCTCTGGTTTTTCCAACTGGGCTCTGGCCATGAGAATGAGATTGGATAGGCAATCACACCCTCACAGGAGCCCCAGGCGTGTAGGGCACACATGGAAAGGGGGCATACCAAAGCCCTTTTGACCTCTGTGTCTCAGGAGTGGACCCCCACAAGGGAGTCCAGGTGCCCACTGCCCATCCCAGCCAGCTCCTCTACAGCCTTAATTGCTTGTTCTTACTCCAAACCTTGGCCTCCTGTTTATTGTCTTGGAAACCCCAGTGATGCCTTTCCCCACCAGGCTCAGAGGGAAGGGTTAGAAGAACAGCCTTTCCTAAAAGTTAACACCAGCCTAATTTATTCATTGCTTGTGGGCAGACAGGCAGGCACTAGATGCCCCTTACCAGTCTCCTCTCACAGCAACCTCACACTGAGAATTATGACTGCCATTTGCAGATGATGGAACTGAGGCCCAGAGAGTGCAACTAGCTACCAGGCCACACAGCAAAGGGGCAGAGTCAAGACTCAAAACCAGGTGATTTAAATAACTCTTCAAAGCCTCTGTGTCTCTTCCCATGGCCCTTTGCTCTCTGTCATGCCCCTTACTCACCCTTCACATTTGGGCAGCAGTCAAGAGCCCACTGTAATTTCATAATATCATCCTACCTTTTGCTCCAATCTTTCTTGCTTTAAATTGCAGCATCTTTGTCTGTCTGTCTCTTTCCCTGTGTATCAAAGAATGTGACCTTCATTCTCCTGACCTGCCCCCATCCCCTGCCCGAACTTTGCACAGAGCATTCTTAACAAATTTCTGAGGAACTGGAGTGTTGAGACTCTGGGGTCAGACTGCTCAAGTCTGAGGCTGACACCTATACACTTTGTGACCTTGGGTAAGTTACATAACACCTTTGGATTGTCTCATCTGCAACTCTTATTGGGATTAAATGAGTTAGTGCTTACCACATCATAAGCACTGCATGAATATTTATTAAATAAAAATTGAAAAATGCAGCCAGGCATGGTGGTGTATGCCTATAATCCTAGTACAGGAGAGGCAGAGGCAGGAGGACTGATAGAAGTCTGAGGCAAGTTTGAGGGAGTTACAGGCTAGCCAGACTACATAGTGACATCCTATTTCAAAAACCAAACCAAAATAAAAAATTTTTAATTCATTCTATATTTCTCTTTCCTTCTCTTTCACTTTTTTCCTTTTAATTTAATAATTAATACTTTTATAATATCTAATATCCCCATCCCCCCCCCAATATAAGCAACTTTACAGTCCTTCATGCCCACCCTGAATTTGTCTCACACATTAGAATAAGCCCCAGGCTGGGGAATCCCTTTAGGGATCATGGGTCCTCTGGTGGGAAGATTCTAGGTAGCAAGCTGGGCAGTATCTCCCACAGAACCACAACAGGCAGACCAAGATGAGCTGGCCTGGACTGGGTTCTGAACATTTTAAGAAGGCTACAGAGAAAGGGCCCAAAAGTGAGCATGGCCTTTCTTCTTCAACACGCTTGTTTACCAGATGACCCACATCAGATGTTATTAACCCAAGATGCAACCACTGCATGCCTCAGAGAGGGCTCAAGGACTTTGACTGGATCTTCCAAAATGGGCATAAATATTCATGCATGTGTTTGCTGAGTGGTACTTGCCATGTAAATAGGACGCCTTTAGAAGCAGGAAGTAGAGACTAACCCATCTTTTTTATGTCTGTGTACATGTTTACTTTGAAGGTAGACATCATTTGCTTCCTGTGTCATATATAGTTGAAATTGACATTCCTGGGAGTAAGGGCACTGACCCATGGTGAAGGGAAGGGCTTCTGGCCAAGTTCTATTCTCCAACCAGGAGCCAGTTTATGAGTGTGTTAAATTTGTGAGCAGAACACGTAAGCTGGGTGTGATTTTCTATTTGTATATGATCCTTCCATAAAAAAAAAAATCTTAAAAAGTAGATAGTGTTGATCACTGCTGTGTTTGTGGAGAAACACTGAACACAACTCAAAAGTCCATAAAATGATTATATCATGTATATATGATGAAGGCCAAGCAGCCCTTAAACAATAACAAGATTAGATACAGGAAGTGATATGGAAAGATGTCGTAATAGAGCATTGGGCAAAAAAAGGAAGTTACAAAGCAGATAACATCATCTCATATCTAAAAAGAGCTATGAGCAGTGCCAATAGCCATCTGCATTTAACCTGAAATTTTGTGTGGTTCATCAACTTCCGTCTTACATAGCTTCATGCCTGTTTTCAATTTAATTTTTTTTTTTTTTTTTTTTTTTTTTTTTTTTTACTAGGTATCCCAGGCTAACCTCAAACTTCAAGTCCTCCTGCTTCAGCCTCTTGAGTAGTGAGAGTACAGGTGTGTTCCACTATGCCCAGCTATGTATAGCTTTCTTGATAACCAGTGGCCTACCCCCCAGCTGTACCCATGTCTCTACCTTAGAACATGTCCTGAGTTCTTTTGAAAGCAGGGCCTGGCACCCACCATGCCCGGCCAATTTAATATTTTTATAAGCTTGTATCATTTTAGTGATGAGCAAAAAAAAGTGACAAAAAAAGTAACTTATTTAGAAAACAGAAGTAAAAATAAAAAATTTTATTTGCAATCAGGACTGCCATTGCCTGTAACAACCTCTAAGACATCGCTGACCTAGAAGTTCTGAGTCTACTAGAAATACCCAGATAGAGTGAAGTTCAAAGCAGCACTTAAAACAAACATACCTGTAAAATTTTGGAGTAACTGATCACAATGACCAGTCCAGGTACCAGGAAGTTCAAAGTCACAAAAAACACATCCCACGAGATTTCTCCTGCAATGTTGGGCCAATCCAACGTGCAAACTGGAATTTCCTAGTTACGGAAGGGATAAAAGAACACCTCTTAAATGCTGGCTTCTTCTTTGGCCTTTAGCCCAGTCCTAGCTGTGGGCTGCCTGACACTGTCACACTGTGTTAGTTACATAGCTAGTATGACAGTAAATCCCAGAATCCCTACACTTGACCCATGACAACCCCTGGAGCTCCTGCTCCAGACCCTTAGAATAGCCATAATTATTATTCTTATTCCCCAGGAAGTCAACTGAGCCTCAGGGTCATAGGCAGGTAAGAGCTAGAGGTATTTCCCAGTGTGGGTCTTTCCACTTCCCTGGGGTGGCATGTGTAAAGTGTTTGAGCTTTTTCTTGCAAGCCTGGTGCATTTAAAAGGCAAAACTTACCCTGGGCCTGGTGGCACATACCTTTAATCCCAGCCCTTGGGAGGCAGAGGTAGGTGGATCTCTGTGAGACTGAGGCCAGCCTGGTCTACACAGTGACTTCCAGGTGGGCTGGGACTAGGGAGACCCTGTCAAAAACAAAAACAAAAACGAAAAAAGGCAAAACTTAACCTCAGAAAGGTCACAAAGACTGGAAGTCACAAACCACACACAAGCATTTGGAGACAGGATTGAGGTTCCAGTACAGTCATACACTTCTGAAGGCAACAAGGTGTGTGCTAAGGTATTGTTTAATTGGGGTGTTTAGTTGTCTGAAGTTTATCAGGCACATACATGTAGTCCAGCTACTTAGGAGGCTGAGGTAAGAAGATTGTTTGAGCCCAGGAGTTTGAGACCAACCTGGGAAACAGACCTTGTCTCAGGGATAAATAAATAAATAAA
>NW_008355723.1:1101283-1139407 GCF_000622305.1 Nannospalax galili
ACATTCTTATTTTCCCATTTCGTGGAGGAAACTAAAGCTTAGAAACAGCCTTCAAAACAGCAGTCCAAATAAAGGTATAATCATTTCTATTTTTAATTTAATTTAATTTTTAAAATATACTTTATTTTATGTGTGTGAGTATTTTGCCTACATATATGTAAGTGCACCCATGTTGTGTAATGCCTGCAGAGGCCAGAAGGAGGTGTCAGATCCCCTGGAACTGGAGTTAGAGACAGTTTTTAGCCACCATATGGGTGTTGGGAATCGAACCTGTGTCCTCTGCAAGAGCAACCAGTGCTCTTAACAACTGAGTCATCTCTCCACTCTCCAGCCCCCATGGTACAATCTTCTTTTTTTTTTTTTTTTTTTTTTTGGCCTGTTGAGACAGGGTTTCCCTGTAGCCCCAGCTGTCCTGGAACTCACTATGTAGGCCAGGCTGGCCTCGAACTCACAAAGATCCACCTGCCTCTGCCTCCCAAGTGCTGGATTAAAGGCGTGCACCACCACGCCCGGCTGATGCAATCATTTTTAATGACAATACTTTGCCTCAAATGCTATATAATTACAAAGACATCTAGAGACCCACCAAAAACTTTCCCAAGGCAAGAAAAGTAGGGTAAAATGGTTTAATCAATCATATGTACTGACGTATGCCTGTAATTCCAACGTTTGCCAGACTGAGGCACGACAATTGCCATCCTTGGCTACGTAGTGAGACCCCATCTCAAAAAATAAGATAAAATATTTTAATCATATTCATATATTGGAAAGGGAGGTGAAAATGCTGCTCCTCTTTCCTGCTTTGTTACATGGTTTGCAAATGGACTTGATAGTATAAAAAGTCTGTTTCTCTCCTCCCAGCACCCACAACTGACGAGAGAAGGAAGGCATCATTAAACTGTTCCTCACTTTGGCGATTGTGGAGGAACTTGTGTCTCTGTGATCTTCTGAGTGCTGGCAGTCACCATACTGCTGTTCCCCAGGGAATCCATGGAAACAGACCTCTGCCCACACAGGGCCCTCATTCAGTACATTGGTGACCACAGGTATGGGTGGATATGCTGAAGCCCCAGTCAGGATAAAAGGGTTTCCAGCCCTAAATGAGATTTGGCCTTTAACTCCTGTATTTGTGACAGGAATAAAAAGTCTAAAAGTAGAAAACCAAGGTATCAGACCCCTTTCTCAAAATCCTTAAGAGATCCCTAACTCTTAAAATCTTACTTTTAGTGTGGGCTGATCTCTCTGGGCTTAATGAAATTTTCTAAAGCAGTGATGTGATAAAGTATGATATCTCCCTCCATGAGGGGCAGAAAAGCCAGTCCCTAAGCCATATGTCTGTGTGAGAGTTACCATAACCCAATGGAATTGCTTGTGTCAGTCCTAATATAAATAAGTAAATGAGCGAGTAAATAAAATAAAGCAAGCCAGTAGATTACAAAGAAAAAGATCACATGTACAGATGCCTGATAACAAAAACTATCATAAAAGATTTTACCATAACCATAGCTAAGATGGTTGATCTTGATTGCTGACGTGATTGGATTGAGAAGCGCTGGAGAGAATAACAAAGAACAACATTTCTGGGTGTTTCCAGAGAGGATTAACTAGGGGCGGAAGGCCTACCCACCCCCATAGGCTGGGGACCTGGATAGACTAGGAGGGAACTGGTAGGGGACACTTGGCAGCACAGGCATTCTCTCTGCTTTCCAGTCGCCATAATGTGAGCCGCTCTGCTCTACCATCCTCTCCCTGCCACAATGGACAAAACCTCTGAAACTGTGAGCAAAAATAAACCCTTCCTTCCCTGAGTTGTGACTTTTGGTCACAATGACTCTAAAGAAACTAATATAACAACTCTGCATAAAAGCCACCACAACCTTACGCAAAAAAGTACTTCAGGAAGAACATCAGCCCAGCAACTGCCTGTCCAGCCTCAGACGGATGTCAGCCCTGTTATGAATCCCTGTGGCCAAGGATTATTCAAAGTAATTTATACAATGTTCATTTTGCCTTTTAAAACTTCCTTCCTGATTTAGCCATGTGTTTTTCATGCTGTTAGTTTATCTGAATCTCTCTCTCTCTCTCTCTCTCTCTCTCTCTCTCTCTCTCTCTCCCTCTCTCTCTCACACACACACACACACACACACACACACATCTCTCTCTCTCTCTCTCTCTCTCTCTCTCTCTCTCTCTCTTTCTCTCTCTCTCTCATTGAGAAGGCTCTCATGTAGCCCAGGCTGTCCTCAAGTTTGCTATATAGCCAAAAATGACAAGAACTTCTGATCGTTCTGCTGTTACCTCCCAAGTGCTGGGATTCCAGATGTGTGCCACCACACCTGCTTCACCTGGTGCTGCAATCATACAAGGCAAGCAATCTGCCAACTGAGCTACATCCACAACCCCCCGAATGTTCTCTCTTTTATTAATATTTTGTTAGCACACAGAGAAATAGGTTTCACTCTGACACTTCGTCTCTAGTTTTATTGAACTTTGTTATTTGTCCCCTCAGGGCCCTCCCCATCCCCCTTCTCATCTTGTTGATCCCCTTCCTCCTCTGTAAATAGTTTCCTTCTGCTTATGACATATATATTCCACTACTCTCTTCTGTTCCCCTCACTCTCCATCCAGTTATGTAAATTTTCTAAATTTTCTGTTATGTATCTTTTTAATAATAGAAAAAGAGTGTTATAAAGCCTGCTTTTAGGAAAAATTGGCTACCAGACATGGAACACAGATCACCATCAGAGTTGAATAAACATAACCAGAGAGATAATGCACTTGTTCTGGGAGCTCTTCAAACCCATCAATGAAGTTGATCTGTGGCTCTCACTCTGGTTAGGAAACATGACAAGGAAGTAAGGTAGGAATGCTGCACAGTACCCTATCTGAGCCAAGATTGACCTAAATGACAGATTTATATGCTCTTTAATAGGCATTATATAGAATTGATGATCAAATGAAAGATATGTGCTCATTTACAACCAGTGGGCCAGTAAGATGGTTCAGCAGGTAAAAGTACTTGTTGCCAAGCTGACTTCCTGAGTTTGATACCCCGGACTGACATGGTAGAATGACAGAGTTAACTCCTGCAAGTTTGTCCTCTGACCTCTATGGGCACATTGTAGCATGCATGCATCAGAGATCCATGGTGGCATCATAACTTTATTTCTATGGGAAACTCCATCTGACAAGTTGTTTTGATGCTAGGTCTTTTCTGACCAGCCGTGACTTGCAGAGGAGCTAGGCAGTGCCTCGCAACTGAAAGGTGGGAACATGTCACAGTCTCCGTACTTTTTCTGTATATTTGAAGTATTTTCTGGTTTTATAAAAGAAATTTGGAAACCAAAAGTTCTAGGCCTGCCTGGTTACTGAGATCTGGAAGTGGAATTGGCAGGATCAGTGACGGTGTTCTTGAAGTTATTTCTTCATTCATTCTCCAAAGTGGTTGAGCCACTGTGAGGGCACGGTGAGGAGGAGCAAGGCTCTGGCCTTGTCCTAGGAAGCTTGGGCACTCTACAGAGAGAGGGAAATACCAGAGCAGGGACCAAAAGTGAGGCAGGAGCACTGAATCCACAGGGGCTTTTCCAGCTTCACTTGGAAAGGAATGGGATGGTGGAGCTCAGGTGCTGGGAGCAGAAGGGATGAAGGTGGAGGCCAGGTACAGCAAAGAGTTAAATATGAGTGCCAGTGTATCCTGCTCTTTCCATCTCTACCTTTCTTTGGAGGGCTCATTCATTTACATAGCTTCTCTTTATTTTCAGTGCTAGAGCTTGAACTTAGGGTCTCACACATGCTCAGCCATCACTCCACCACTGAGCTACATTCTCAGCCCTCCATGGCTTCTTCTGGCATAAGATAATCCATCTCACTCTTCTGCCCCATGTTCTCCCTTACTCCAAGCTCACCCCCAAAGGACATCTCTTCAGGAAGCCTCACAAGCATATACTGCTTTGACCATCCCACCCCCAAAATGACTCCACCTCTTATATCACCACATCAGGGCAGACAGCAGCCATCTTCTAGGCTGCCAGAAACCTCAGGCTTCCTGCTCTCCACTGGCTAGAAGGAACCTCTGAGGTCCTAGTAGCTATCTCACACCCCCTCACTAGCCTCTCTCCCCCAGATGCCCATCTCACTGTCACCAGGCCAACCCAAACACCTAAAGGATAGTCCTGACTCTCCTATTAGTACTCTTACCCAACCAGCACCTCCTCTGGCCACTGATGTCCAGAATAGCCCTTTCCATAGCCTTCTAAACCTGTGAGGTTGTCACTGTACTTCCTGTCAGGACCTCACAGAAGGGTGCTCCAACAGATAAGGACCAAGCCTGTCATATTCAAGGTGGCAGCCAGAAACCCAGCATGATGCCTGGCATGCATTAGTCAATACAAAACTGCAGAATGGAAGGGTTTTCTGAGACTCCCTGTGAATGAGGGCATCTGTCCAGACTCCGCCCACGTGCTGACCCTTCCCCACCTGGTTATTTAGCAAACATTGCCTGAGTCTGGCTCTTTTCCCTGAAGCTTCTCTAATGCTTCTCCACATGTCACTCCAGGAAAACCCCAGGCAAACCATTTTCTGTCCCAGCATTTCAACCATAACTGAGGACCTCAGGTTTGTTTTAAGGAATGAGGAATTCTTCCTGATATCTGCTCGTTCATTAACTCTTTTTTTTTCCCTTAAGTCTGTGTCCCATGTAGTTCAGGCTGGCTTCAAATTCACTACATAGCCAGGGATAATCTTGAACTTCTGATCCTGCTTTATCCAATCTCCCTAGGGATTACAATGTGGATCATCATGCCTGGTTTATATGGTTTATATGGAAACCCAAGGCCTTGTACATGCTAGGCAAGCACTCTACCAGCTGAACTATATGCCCAGTCCTCAACTTTTTTCTTGAGATAGAGTCTCACTAAGTTGCCCAGGACGGCCTTGAACTCACTATACAGTTCAGGTAGGCCTTTATGATTCACTGCCACCCCCCCCACACCGTCTCATCTCCTAAGTATCAGGATTAGGGGAAGGGCCAACACAAACTTTTAAAAAGTATTCCCTAATGTTTATTACCAAAGGCAAGCAAAGGATGCTTGTCTCCTCAGACAATCTACACTCAACAGAGACAGGATAACGTTACTGACCCTACATGGCAACAGGGAAGGGTGGAGTAAAGGAACCAAATGCCCACAAGAATCATGAACTCGGGGAAGATGACACAGAAGGATTAGAGTCAGGGTATAGTCTAGCCATATTCTTTGCCTGAATTTGGTCATTTCCCCTTCAGAAAATAAATGTAAGACCATCTATTTACTTTGTGGGTGACAAGACCACAGACTGTACTGGCCTGCAGAATCAGGCTAGCATCTGGGACCATTGGCACATTCAGTAGAGTACCTCCTGGTATGTGTTTATGTGGCTTGTGGTGGTGAAAGAGGGAAGGGTGCTCAGCAAATGATTGTGGAATGAATGGACAGCATAATCTAGCCAAAATGAACAGTCTTCCACCCACCAGTGCAGGTCACCATTCGGCCAGGGCCATGGCACACACAGGCAGTCATCCCATAGGAAGAGGCTGAACTGACCTGGTGGAGAAGTCAGTGTTGCTAAGAACTGTCCATCCTCTTGACATGGCAGCTGATTGTGTTGACAGCAATCAGAAGAATTACACTATTTGAAGAATGTTTAAATGTTTATGCCCCAAGATAAGGAAACTAGTAATACCTAGCAATTCTTGAGCACTTAACTTACATGAGCCAGGTGTGGGCCCATTTATCAAACATGAGTCCCCATGGCAATTCCATGCAGTTGATACCAGTCTCAGACCCATTATGCAAACAAGGAAAGTGTGGTGTAGCCCAGTGGAATGCCTTGCCCTCTGTGGGACAGCTCCCGCATGCTCCCAAATGTGGGAGTTCAGAGCCCACACTTAAGTACCAAATTGACTGACATTACCGGCATGCCTATCAGCTACCCTAGATGGCAAGGCACCTACAGCTCACATGGATGAAGGGCTTCATGTTCCTGTTTTAAGGGAAATCTCATGAGGGTAAAAAGCTCTAAGGGGCACTGTTTCCCTGGACCAGAAGGACTGTTTGTACTCTGGGTTTGTGGGGAGGAAAATGTCCTCCTTCCAAAACCTCCATTTTTAGCACCTTACTGGGAAAGGATGAGCGAGTACCACAAGCAGGAAGCTGTTAATCTGCAGACTTAAAAAACAGACTTTGCTATTTTTGTTCCATTTATTTATTTAGTGATTTACTTATTTTGAGACAGGGTCTCACTATGTAGCCCAGGCAACCTCAAACTCATGGCAATCCTACCTTAGCTTCCTGAGTGCTGGGATCAGAGGGGTGAGCTGCCACATCTGGCCTCTGCAATTTTAAATGTGAGAGTAACCTCAGTCTAGACCAGATCCTTCTCTGTCACTGTCTTTCTTAAGTGGTCATCTTCCTCAATTGTCTCTCACTGTTTTCAAATTGTTTCTTCAACTGCTGAGTTTATAAAGTGGAATGCTTCCCACAAACTCAGGTAACAACCCTTGAGGAACTGAGAAGTTTCTCCATCTTAAGACTTCTTTGGCATGAGTACAGAATGCAGTGGTCCCCTTATTCTCAAGGGGGATATGTTCCCAAACCCCTGGTAGATGCTAGAAATCACAGATGGACTGAGCCTTGTATGTACCTTTTTTTCTATACATATACCTGCAGGATAAAATTTAAATCATGAATTAGACACAGTGAGAGATTAACCATAGACTAATAATAAATTACAAAAATAGACTGAAATAAAAGTTATTGAAAACTTAGGATATTTTTCTTTCTGGAGCTCCATTTAATATTTTATGGCCACTTGTCCATGGGTAACTGAAGCTGCGGGTAATTGAACAGTGGGAAGTGAAACCTCAGAAAAGAGGGAACCATTGTATTCTATGAGAGAAAGGATAGCTCAGTGAGAAATAGGGATACTGGGAGAAGGCAGGGTGACATATAGGTAGAGATGACAAGGAAGATGGAGAACCAGAAGGGACTGTCCCATTCTTTATTGCAAGCTTTCCCATCCCACCTCTACTAATTTCTATTGTAGGTAACTAACTCACCTGGCCCTAAAGCAGTGTCAGTCCATTCTGCCCCAGTGGCTTTGCCCAGATGCCTTGCCAAAGGCCCTGAAACCAAGAAGGTGTTTCTTCATTAAAACAAGATGTGTGAGCTGGGCATGGTGGCACACACTTTTGATCCCAGGCCTAGGGAGGCAGAGGCAGGCGGATCTCTGTGAGTTCAAGGCCAGCCTAGTCAACATAGTGAGTTCCAGGCCAGCTGGGGCTACAGGAGACCCTGTTTCAAAAAGAGCAAAAACAAAAAACAAGACCTGTGTCCAAATGTCTAACCATGATGTCTACAGAAACACCTGCAGCAAAATTCTGAACATGCTGGAAAGAGCTCCAATTACACACATTCCTTCCCAGGGGCTGAGAACAGAATGGCCACCACATGCAAAAACTTCTTACTCAGTCCCCAGTGTCCAAGTTAGCACACAGTTTTAGTCTGGGCTTTTGGCTAGGAGGGGACAAGAGCTTTCTTTCTTAATGTTAAATAGGATTGTGCCTGAGTGAATTTTGAAAGAGACAGTACAAAATAAACATCTTGGGAGCTAGAGAGATGGCTCAGCAGTTAAGAACACTGGCTGCTCTTACAGAAGACCTAGATTCAGTTCCCAGCACCCACATGGCAGCTATCAATTGTCTGTAACTCCAGTTCCAGGGGATCCAACACCCTCTTTTGACCTCATGGGCATTGCCTGACTCAGATGCACTTAATACATGCAGGCAATACACTCATACCTAAAATAAAATAAAAATAATAAATAATATTTTTAAAAACAAAATGAAGATCTGGAAATTTTTAAATACCCCAATTTGATCTTAATTCTCAGAATCTCCTTTTTTTCTGTGTTAAGAATGAGGAGAAATCTCTTGAATTTGTGAAAAATATAGCAATATTACAACTCAGTGAGAATAAATTAAAAAAAATAAACTGATGGCAGAGCTGTTCTCCTGTCAGGGGTATCTAACCTTTTAACATTGTGATATGACATTGTCATCTACAAATGTGTTGGGCCACATTCATAGTTATCCTTGGTAGCATACAGCCAACTAGACACAGATTGGATATGCCTGTGACCTAGCTGATCCCATTGGTATCGGGTTAGGTCCGAGCTTTCACTTATTCCACAAGTATGTATGTGGCCCGCTCCACTGTACAGGTGTATCCAGGCTAAGGACAAGCCTGGAGTGAGCTAGAGTCTCCCCAAGGCAGCAGCACCCATTAACTCAGCTAATCCCAGCTCTCCTGGGCCCCATCTGTCTTCAGACATGGCCACAGTTTACATGTTGTTTGATCAAGTACCACAGGCCTGACTGGTTCCTGCTCATTGGTTATTCAAAGTCAAAATCAAAGAAACACCTCTCTCCAAAGTATTCTACACAAAAAATAAACTACCAGGAATAGGCTTTATGGTTTGATTTTGAATTAACATACTGTTTGCTCAGAATGTAGCTTTCATCCATCCTCCCTCAATAAAATGCAAGTATGATTGGTATGTGGACCCCCATTCTCCCATGAAGTCCTTCTATGTGTCCAGAGTCCAGAAGGTTTCTGGTCATACTATGTTCAGCCCCAAAGTACGAACCCTTCCCCCAGGTGGCATCCCCCACTGTGGAGCTTCTTTTGGGGACTGCAGTTCTTATTTGTTCCTGGTGTCCCACTCTGCCTCCCTGGGCCTAGGGTGAGAATTCTCACCTGAGAAGCAGAAAACCAGTGACCTAGAGGGGAAAAGGAGTGGCTAAGAACCCAGCCTCAGGCTGAAAGCTAAGGGGCCAGGGACTACTCAACCTCACACCTCGGGGTTATGAGCCCAGACTTTTCTTGCCTTTTCTCTTTATCCTGGACACAAGCGAGAGCAAAAGACACACAGCAAATCACTTTCCTGCCCACTGACTGATCACAGTCCCTCTGTGACTCTAATGTCAACTGCTACGGCTACATGGCTACACTGCCCAGATCAAAGCTCTTCAGCTGAGCTCTGGAATCTAGATCTTGAAGAGCCCAGGAAATCTTGACATCCCCTAGTCAAGGCTCCGAGTAAGAAGTCATTGACCTAGTAGAATCCTTCCACTTTGAAGATGGTCAAAAACAGAGGATCTGAGAGAGGAAGTTACCAGTCTCTTAGGGTAGTGTTGGGTCTGGGGTGGCCCCTGAGTCTCCAATGTCATTTCTCCCTGGAAGTCTGCACGCACCTGCCCTTGGGCTTTCAAACAGACCCTAGGCCTTTCATGGAAATTTGTACTTGGATCCCAACTCCTCCTGGATCTAAGGAAGACACTGTGTCTATAAAACATGCATGATCATAACAGTAGCCTGACACCTGGTGAGAAAGCAGAAACTATATTATGTGAGTTGCCACCTCGAATAGGCTTAGTAACTGTCTTGGCTGTAAGCTCCCAGTTATTTCATTGGCCTCATAATGGTCACTGCATTTTGCAACAATCTAGGATACTCCACTTACAGCACTCGGCAGGACTGTAGACAAAATAAGAAATTAAACTTCACAGAGTTGGGCACTGGGTCTGCCAAAACGCGATTCAATGCACGCAACCAATGACCTATTCTTGTTGTTGCTGATCACTGTCATCCCAGCTCCCCGCTTCCGTCGGATCCCCGCCCCCTCCCCACCCGCCCCCACACCTGTAGCGTTGTAGGTAGTGTAGGTAGCCAGCTCTCACCTGGTCCTCGCCCGGGAACCGCTGAGGGACCACGCGGAACAAGATGCAGAGGGGCAGCGCAGCAAGAGCTGAGTAGCCCCAGATGAAAGCCAGCAGCGCAGCCTGTGCCCTCCGGCCCGGACCGCTCAAACCGCGCCGTAGGCGCACGATGCACACCACGCGTTCCAGGCTGACAGCCGCCAGCGTGAGAATGGTGACGCTGCCGCTCAAGGTCACCACATAGAAGAGCAGGTGGCACATGACCGGGCCCAGCAGCCAGGCCTCGGTCCAGCGCACAACGAGCACCAATGGGATGGCGCTGGTGAAGAGCAAGTCTGCACAGAAGAGGTTGAGCACCAGGACGGCAGTCGCCCCGCGGCGCCGTCGGCGAGCCACTAGCACCAAGGCACAGACATTGCCCAGCAGTGACACTACAAAGATGATTCCCAGCACAGTGGTCTCCACTGCGCTCAGCGCTAGCTGGTGATCACCCTTGACGTCGGAGAAAAAAGGAAAGAAGGTGTGATTGGCATGGTCCAGGGTGCGCAGAGAGCCAGTGGCCGCCATCTGCACGCGCTCAGGGGACATGCCGGGCGCCCGGGCGCCCGCCGCCGTCTGCTAGCGCGCTCATCTGCTAGGTGACTGAGTGCCAAGGCGGGGAAAGAGGGAGGGAGGCGGTTGCGACACCTCCCCTCCGGCCCCCTCCCTCCAGGGTGGCCACGACTTTGGGCGTAGGAGCGGCTTCCCGAGCGCACTGGCGGGAGCGAGGAGGAAGTGCCTGGCAACAGCTGCCGCGAACACCGGGACTGGGCGGGGAGCCTGCACCGAGGAGGAGGCCTTAGGCCCAAGAAGCAGAAAACCCCACCTAGCGATCCCACGGCCAACCCCCACTCCACAGCCTTCTTCATCTTCCTGGACACTGAGTGTTGGAAGCCATTTATCCACTGATTTAAGAAACATGTCAAAGTGGAACTTTGGAAATGGTTTGGGCCTGTGTGGTTCAGACTGCACTTAAGAGGTAGATCCCAAGGCAACTTGTAATGGGCCCATATTTACTTGACTTTGGGTCAGTCAATCTCTTTGTGCACCAGGGTTTTTGTCATTTGTAAAATAAGAATAATTACTTCCTGAGGATTTGCTCGGTGGGAGAGCATATACCTAGCCTGTGTGAGGCCCTCGGTTGGATCCCTAGTACTGAAATACTGGGAGGGGATGAAAGGAAAGGAAAGGGAAAGGGGGAGAGGGGGGAGGGAGTAAGAGGGGAGGGAAGAAAAGAGGTCAGATACACACAATCAAGCTGTAAATGTGCTTCCTACACCTTATGTGAGGAGCCCTTGCAATCCAGTTCTGTCAGAGGAGGAAAATGAGTTTAGTTTCAGCAATAGTGACTTGTTTAAGGTGGCCTGTGGTGACTAATAAAAGAGGAAAGAGGGTGTAATTGGCATGATCACCTGCTCCAGCACCAGGCATTTCCACCCCAGCACCCACCACTGCTGTCTAGTGTCGTTCTCTAGAAAATGAAGCAATTAGAGGATGAAAATTGTGTTTGTGGCCCAAGACCGAGAGAACACTTCCCGGCTAAGCACTCCTACCACCCACGACCTCAGGCCCACCTTCTCTGCTCTGCCACACTCCCAGGCCTCTCCCACTTGCCCATTCTGTCTGATGATGGTGTGTTCATGCAGGGTTGAGTTGTCAGTCTGAGGTGCTGTCTGGATAGAGGTGCATTTGTGTGTCTACTTATCACCCACAGGTGAGTCTGAATGCACAATGTGATTTCGAACATCTAACAGGCCCTATGTTTGTGGGAGAGGCTCAGCTCGCATTTTGACTAGCCTCATGTTGGAAAACAGAAATGGTTGAATTTTGGACACTATTGAAAATGGTAAAAGATTGAAATAAAAGAACCTCAGAGACATGGGATTTTGGAAACTGATTGAGGTTGCGAGATACTAGTTGTATGAGTGTGTCCATGTGTGTGTGCGCGTGCATGTGCATGCGTGCATGTGAGAGAGAGAGAGAGAGAGAGAGAGAGAGAGAGAGAGAGAGAGAGAGAGAGAGAGAGAGAGAAACTGTAAGTTAACACATGGGACACTTCCGTATTCTGTATGATAAAGACACAAGTGTAGTCCACACTGTAGAAAGAAATCAGCACATACACACTGTTAATGCTTTGTTTGTTCTGAGTTAATCCCTCTCCCACAGCCCAGGTGCCCCTGGAGGAGTTCAAGGTAGATACCAGCAGAAAGTAGGTTCAGCATTTCATGAAGGTGCCTGAGCCCAGACATCCACAGAATGAGAGAAGAATGCAAGAGAAAATAACAAAAGAGCACAGACATCACAAGTCTCAAAAAATGTGACTGACCACCTGATCAGTCTGGCAAGGCTGCCTTTGTCCTTCCTCCTCCCTTTCCCTTTGTAATCTGCTGGCTAGAGATGAAATTGTAAAACAGAATTTTAGGATGTTAATACACTGTCTTCTCACATTACCAATTCTCTATATAACCCAAAGTTGTAAAAGATTCAGTTCCTATCTCTGCTCCTTGGAATCTGCAGGAATTACACAACTAGTGTGGGCTGTCTAGACTGGAAGGACTTCTCTTTTCATTACCCTCCAGGGTTCTAGGAGTGACCAAACAATATGGGCGGAGATTCCTAAACTTTCTCCATTCACATCACCCCTAGACCAAAAGAACTGCCTGTCTTAAGACTTTCCATCCTACCAGTGACTGCCCTACTGGA
Source organism: Nannospalax galili (assembly GCF_000622305.1). Classification (NCBI taxonomy): domain Eukaryota; kingdom Metazoa; phylum Chordata; class Mammalia; order Rodentia; family Spalacidae; genus Nannospalax; species Nannospalax galili. Next base: position 1,113,780 of record NW_008355723.1, read on the forward strand.
ATAGATGTACGTTTTGAGCCCTGACCAGCTTTTCAAAACCAGGAATCAAGTTGGGCACCACCACCTTCATTTCCTGCTGCATGATTTTTATCACAGTAATCCTGCTTCCTGATGTTGTGAATCTAAGGTTAGAAATTTAGAGCTTACCTAGAGCTAGCAGTATATGCAGACTCTGACACGCTAAGTAACACTGCTTCCCTGGGAGCACAGACAGTCACTAGTTTAGAACACAGACTTAGAAACTGGACTGCCTGGACCACAGTCCTGGCTGTGCAATTTATCATGTATTTTTGGGCTTCTTCATGTTTCAATGCTCCCACATATACCATGAGATAACAGTAGTGAGACCGACCTCGAAGGGTTTGGGAAGATTGAAGGGAGCTTCTCTATATGATGTTTATAATAATCGTTCATACAGGGAGCATTTGGTTCAGCTCTTTACTCAATTCACTATCTGGACTTACAGGCTGATCAGATAGCCCACTTTGCTAACACAGTCTCAGTGTCTGAAATTATTATTTGAATTCTTTTAACTTCTAAGTACCTCATGTTTGGAGGAGACAGTGTCCTGGTTTGGAGTCCATAAGCATACAGGTCATCTTCCTGTCATGTTTTTTTGTTTGTTTGTTTTGTTTTTTTGTTTTTGGTGGGGGTGGTTGGTCTTTTTGAGACAGGGTCTCCTGTAGCCCCAGCTGATCTGGAACTCACTATGTAGACTAGTCCGACCTCAAACTCATAGAGATCCTCCTGCCTCTGCCTTCCAAGTGCCCTCCTGTCATGTTTATTAACTCAGTCGATTCTCATACAAGTTGCAGGCATTGGGTTTGGAATCATGGCAGTCTGACTCGAGTCCTTGCTTTTAATCACTAGAAGGGTTTTGCTTAACTGGATGCATTAGTCTATTTTCTATTGCTGTAACAAAGTACTGAGATTGGGTTTGTTTGGGGTTTTTTTTTTTGTCTTTTTGAGACAGAGTCTCCCTGTAGTCCCAGCTGACCTGAACTCACTATGTAGACCAGGCTGGCCTTAAACTCACAGGGAACTGCCTGCCTCTGCCTCCCGAGTGCTGGGACCAAAGGCGTGTGTCACCATGCCTGGCGAGATTGGGTATTTTATAAAGATGTGAAGCACTGTTAGTTCAGTTTTCAAGACTGGCAGTTCAAGATCAGGTAGTCCCCTCTGTCCAGCCACTGGTGAGGGCCTCATGGTAGATTGCATCATGATGGCAGGATCCGTTTTAGAAGACAGCACATGGCAACCCACTAACTGGGCTACCATGAGAACTGCAGTAATCCATTCCCAGAGCAGAGTGCCAATGACCTAATTGCCCCCCATTAGGTTCCACTCTTACAGGTTCCACAACTGCAGGACCACCAGGCTGGGACCAAGCTCCCAGTACAAGACATTTTGGAGGGTATACTTAAACCATATCAAAACTATTACACTAGGATGTCTGGGGTCATTTTTTTTTTTTTCATTATCACAACTGAGTGCTACAGGCATCTAGTGGTTGGAGGCCAGGGATGCTGCTCACCACTCTATAGGAGATAGGGAAGCCTCCACAGCAGAGAATTGTTCTCTCGCTCCCTCTCTCGCTCACTCTCGCTCTCTCTCTCTGTCTAACCTCAAATGTTGGCAGTGTTGAAGCTGAGAAACCTTATTCCCTTGAAACTTCACCAGATTACCTTGTTCGGTCAGCTCTGCTGTGGAGTCCCATCTAATGACGAAAGCCTGATGTGTTATCATTGTTGTCACAGAGATTTCACTACCAGGTCTGTAAACCCTTAACCTACTGGGTAAGACTTACTTTGTGCCGTGACCTCAGACATACACAGCCATGAAATGCTTTCATTCACAGTTAAGTAGAGTCTTCAGGACAGAACTTCCTCATGTGTTCCTCATACACAAGGCCAGGAAACCATGGGCTGAAAGTCCAACTGATTGCTCATGGCCATTAATTGCTATTAGCGTGCTCCTTTGCCTCCTCCAGTCTTTGATGAAACCATGGTAACAGAGACCCACCGATGTAAATATGGGCAGTAGGTTTCTGAGCTAAAGGGAAGTCTAGCATTATGGATAACTTCTGTTCCTCTTTATTTTACATTTTCAACCAAACAGGAAGAAGAGGTAGCACAAGGGATTTTCCTGTGTGTAGTTTTATTTTTCTTCTTGAAAAACATCTTTATTTTATTTTATTATTATTTTTCTTGGTCTTTTTGAGACAGGGTTTCCCTGCAGCCTCAGCTGGCCTGGAACTTGCTATGTAAACCAGGCTGGCCTTGAACTCACAGAGATCGGCCTGCCTCTGTCTCCCGGGTGTGCAACACCACATCTGGCCAAAAAATATCTTCATAAGGTTTGCATGGAAATCTCTCTGCCTCTCTCTCTCTCTCTCTCTCTCTCTCTCTCTCTCTCTCTCTCTATTCCAATGCTTTTTCCAAGTGTGCTACATACCTATCCAAACTTCCCCACTTTCGCCATGTGCTATTCTTTTGGTCTGTAATACCACCCACTCAGAGCCTTGTCCACCAGGACCTCTCAGACTCCTTGAAGAAGGGGTACAGTGAACCAGTGTGGGGAGCTGGGGATGTAGCCCAGTTGGTAGAGTGTTTGCCTAGCATGCAGGTGGCCCTGGGTTCAATCCCCTGTGCCACATAAAACCAGAGGTGGTGGTACATACCTGTGATCTTAGCATTTTGAGAGGGAGAAGCAGGAAGATCAGAAGGTCAGGGTCATCCTTGACTACATAGTGAGTTCAGGGGGGCTGTATATGAGATTCTGTCTCAACAAAAACAAAACAAAACAAAACAAAAACAGAGGAGGTACGAGGAACCTTTCTCATAGTGCAAGGTGTTGCTGTCACTCAGGCACTTGGGTCTAGGGGTATGTATTGAGATGATAGGTCAACAGAGGCAGAATAGAAACTTTTAAAGAGGGGAAAGCAATCTGTCTTCTGCTCTGCAATAGATTCTGATTTTGCCAGGGTAGAGACAGACAGGTGGACAGACGGGGGGGGGGGCGCCTAGGAAAGGCAAGGCATATAGATGATGCCCTTGTGTGCCTCAGGCCTGTGTCCACTTGTACCTAACAGCTAAAAGAAAGAAGTCCAAGTGGAAACTGGAACATGGCAAGGCTAAGCCCAAGAGGGGCAAATGATAAGCTTCCTGTTTCTGAATTATTCACAGGCAGGGGCCGGTGGCAGGGATCACAGTGTCTGATCTAGACAAGATCCCTGGGCTGGGCCACAGCTAGCATGCCAGTGCTTTATATCAATTAGACACAGTACCTGCTCTGAGCAGATCCATAGAAAACACCCCTTCTTCGGTGCCGACACAGCTCAGCCAAGGCTCTAGGTTTGACAAACCGAGCCTGGTTGGGTTTAAGCCCCAGTAAGCCCCAGGATGGCATCCTTTGCAAAGTGGTTCCCCGGATAGTTCAGTGACCTGCTCATTAGCTCTGTCTGACTTCTTGTTGCTGGCTTTTGCTGAAGCGCTTAAATCTCATGCACCTCTCTCACACCGGGGTACCAATCAGGCAAGGGCCCTGCATGTGTCCCACTGACCTGAGCAGTTTTGCCTGGCTGTTTCCTCAAGCTTGTTGTTGCAGGTATATTACTGAGGAGATGAAGAAAGAAGAGCAATGGCCAACCTTTAGCAACCCGCACTGGACAGCCACGCCTGGCCGTTGTTAACAGAGCCCCGGATGTGACTAAATTCTGTCTTTCCTTGGCATATAAAGGGTTAGGACCAACCCAAAGAGGTCTCTATTGCCCTCAGGAGGCCCCGAGTCAATAAGGGGGCAGATCAGCCGTCATGACTGAGGTGGCTTGGTGGAGAGGGAGCAGTGAGGAGCAGGCTGCATGGCAAGGTGGGAAGGAGAATAAAAGCAGTAACCATAGTAACAAGAATAGTATGAATGGCAATCAATCACTCAGGTGATAATGACTATGCACCAGGCACTTACTGTATTAGTTCATTTAATGTTCATGAAAGTCCTAAAGTATATAAAATATATTCCTAAAGTATATAAAATATATAAAGTTATAAAATATAGTTGCTGTAAGGCAAGGCTTATCAAGAAAAAATGGTTAAATCCTCCCAATCACTTTTCATTACATTTGAAACTATGCATTTCAATAAATATGTGTATGCATGTAGAGATTATTAATCATATAAATTAAGGAAATTGGACTTTGTGTATATGTATGTGTGCTGGACAGCTTTAGTTGTCATCTTGACACAACTGGGTAGAGGGAGCCTCAATTAAGGAATTTCTTCTATTGCACTGGTCTGTGGCCATGTCTGTGGGGTATTTTCTTGATTTTTGAGTGATTGGGAGAGCCAGGCTCACTGTGCATGGTGCGACCCCTGGGCAGGTTGTTCTGTGTTGTATAAGAAAGCAGGCTGAGCAGGGCCAGGGGAACAAGCCAGTAAGCAGTGATCCTCCATGGCCTGTGTTTCAGCTCCTGCCTCAGGTTCCTGCCCTGAGTTCCCACCTTGGGCTCCCTCAGCAATGAACTGTGACCTGGCAGATGTAAGCCAAATAAACCCTTTCCTCCCCAAGTTGGTATTGGTCAGAGTATTTTGTCACCACGATGGAGAAACAAACTAGAACAATGTGAATGTGGATTGTACGTGTGTGGTGGTGGGGGGGGTATGTACATGTAGGTATGAGGGTGTTCATACTGTGTACAAGCTTAAAGAAGCAGAGGAGAACATGGTGTACTCTGCTCCATCACTCTCCATATTATTCCTGACACAGGGTTTCTTTCTGGACCTGGAATTCGGCTGAAAGCCAGCAAGCCCCAGCGACCCTCCTGTCTGCCCATCACAGCACTGGGGTTACAGGAATCCACAAAGGTGCCTATCTTTTTACATGGGTACTGGGGATTTGAACTCAGATTTTCATGCTTGTATAGCAAGTTCTCCCTACCCACTGAACCATCTCTCCAGGTCTGGTTGTTTTTTTTTTTAAATAAGATCTCAGTATATAGCCCAAGCTGGCCTTGAACCCATCCTCCACACCCGGTGCTGAGATTACAGGCATGAGCTATCACACCTAACTGGGAATTGATTTCATGACATAAAGAAATAACCTGTATTTGGGGGTAAAAAAATGTAATCTAATCCTCATCTCCGTATTGGATGGACTTTGTGGGTTTGTGCTCATGAACAGAGTAATAGGAATAGAAGTAATGTCATGTGACCTCAAAAGCTCACTCGTAACAAGAACGCAACTTCTATCTGGCTCTTCCTCTGTTACTGTGGAGGGAGAGGACTGCTATCTGCAGCTACTGCGGACTACTGTGGAAGTAGTCCATTTGGGAGAAACTGACTCCTGTCAGCAATACCAACTTGCCGGCCTCGTGAGTAAGCCTTTTTGGAAACACTTCCAGACTAAATGGGGCCTTCAGCTGACCTGATCAACACCTGACTGAACCTTGTAAGAAATTTCAGTGTCTAGCTAAGCCCCGTCCCAAATACCCAACTAACAGAAGCTGAGGTAATAAATGATTGATTATTGGTTTAAGCCATCAAATTCTGGGGTAATCTGTTTCACAGAAACAGGTAATTAATACAAGTTGGTATTGTCAGTATCCTCCATTTGCAGATGTGGAAACAGGCACCGAGAGGTTATAGAGCTTACCTAAGGTCTTGGTAAACATGACTTGAATCAGAGAAGCCCAGCTCCAAAGTCAAGCTCTTATCCACCACAGTGAACTTGTTGAGACTCAGAATTGTTAGCAGGTTTCTGTTGAGGAGTAGGACTCAGGGACAAGAACTGTGGTTCTTAAAGCTGGGTGGTTCTTGGGTCTGCCTCTTTTATTACCTGGGTTCTGCCATCTTCCTGTCCCAATAGGAGCCTGTTCAATGCATCTGTCTCCTGTTGCCAATCAACTCCTGTTGTGTACCATCAAGAAGCCTGATCAATGGGGCTTTTCCTTTTAACTAGGGCTGGCTTGCCCCAGTGCAGAAGTCCATCTGTTTATCTTGTTACTGTTTTCTGTGGAAAGGTGCAATGCAACACCACCTCCCTCACCATTCAAACTTTTTTACCTCAAAAAGGAGAGTGATTTAGGGATGGTCCCTTACCACTGAAGCGGCAGCTTTTCTCTGAGGGCTTCTCTTGGCCAGGAGCCACATGACTGGCCTAGTGGGAAAGAGGTTCATTCAATACGTGCTGCTTAAGCATGTACTGCACACTACCAGGCACCAGGCTCAGCCTCAGAAAAGCAAAGATAGCAGGTGATTGATGCCAGTGCAAGCCCAGAAGAGCCCACTACAGTCCAAGATGTGGCTTCACTGGAACTGTGTGTAGCTAAGGAAACCATCGGCCAAGGTCCTGCACATGATTGCATGATTCCTCTTGCATTACTTTTTTCCTTTGTCCCTTTAGCCTCTTTATTCATTCTGTTTCTGATTATAAAATGTAAGAATCTAAATCAGCAAAAAATGAATTTATCCATCATGCAGGGAAAACCTTGTGGGATGTTACTGTATAGCCTGCAGGTGTACTGTGCATTTGCAGTGCCCATATGCATGGAGACCTTTTCCAAATCAGAAAACATATGGCAGACACACCTTTTTGTAATATGCTGCTGTGGTTTCAATGTGACCCTTAAAATTCATGTGTTGGATGAACTTTTGGTTCACTTTTCCAAATTTATATGTGGGTGCTATTTGGAGGGGAGGGGTGATTGGGAGCGCAAGATGAGCTCCCACAAAGGCTGCAGTGGATTCACAGGAAAAGAAAGAGTCCCAAAATAGATGTTTGTCCTGTCTCACCATATGATGCTCTTCACCGTACTACCATGCAATAAGAAGGCCCTCGCCAAGTACTAACACCCAGAAGTGCTAATTAAATAAGCGCCTATTCTTTATAAATTACCCAATTTCAAGTATTTTATTATAGCAACAAAAAATGAACCAAGACACATGTGGTTAAAAGTTTATTTCTCCAGGACATTATTTTTCTATTCTATCCTTCAGTTCCCTCAAGGCAAACAATTGATATATTTAGCCTTTCTCCCAGGGCATGGCTGCAAGGTGAAAGAACACAGCCACAAACCACACATACCTTTCAGCAGTGGCTCCAGATACCAGCCAGTGCTTGCTTCTGTATCCTCTGTCTGAAGTAAAATGAGAGAGAGAAAAAAAAAGACCAGCTCATTTTCCCCAATGCTAACCATACCCACTTTTTAATTCACAAGATTATGTTTTGACCTTTGTTAAGGACAGAATGTTCGCAGCAGTCAGGGAGAGCAGGGAGGGGAGGGAGAGAAAGAGAAAGAATCTTGTTTAAAAAAAAGTTGGCAATCCTGGATGAATTACAGAATTTATTTTGTTTTGAAATACAGTCTCACTATGTAGCTCAGGATGGCCTTGAATTTGTGGCAAACTTCCTGCCTTAGCCTCCCAAATTCTGGGATTACAGGTGTGAGCTACCATGCCTAGCTAAGTTAATGAGATTTCCAGTAGAAAAAAAGTCACCCTAACCTGTGCAGTCCTAAAGACTAGGAACAGAAGCTTAAGGACAGTCTCAAGTCAGCCCAGCCTTGCACAAATCTTTGAATTTAAAAACCCTTTACAAGGGGCTAGGGTTTCAGCTCAGTGGTTAGTGTTTCTCTAACATGTACAAGGCCTTAAGTTTGATCCCAACCACCACAAATAAATACATACATCAATAAAATAAGTCCATTCCCCTTCATGCTCTGCATCTCCTCCTGAGGACCACTCTCCAGCAGGTAGGAGAGTCTCTCACTTCACAGGTGAAGCAATGAAAGGTCTCAGTGTGCCTTTGGAAGATAACTCACATGGCTAGTCTGGCCCAAGGCCCGCTGACTGAGGTTCCTGACTCAGCCCAGTTACCTCAGTGGGTCAGCTCTATGACGATGCTGGATTCCTCACAGGATATAGATGTGTAATTAGGGAACTGAAGTCAGTAGAACCTTTTGGAACTCCACTCTAGAAGTTACAAAGCTATAAAGCACTTCAGTGACAGAAGCCCGGGCCTGGGAGGAGCAGGAGAGGTTGTCTCTGCCTTTTTGCTTGTCTCTCGTCCCTTGAGGTTCTATGTCTGATACAGCACTGCCTGTAGCAGTGCAGCTGAGTGGGCACTGTCTGGGCCGGAAGCCCAGCAGCGAACGAATACCGGCCGAAGTGCCCTATCGTTTGCGCAGTCACCTCCTGGCTCTCCCTGGTTCTGTAGCTGACTGGTGGTGCTCCCCTGAGCAAAGGACACCTCTTCTCTATACCTCTGTTTTTCATCTATAAAATAGGAATCACTCTGCTTCCCTCACAATCTTGTATAAAGAAAAGATAGTAAGTGCTCAGCCTTTGGAAGAGGAAGGGTTTAATAAGACTACAGATTTTCTCATTTTAGCATCTGACACATTAAAATTTTAATCTATTATTATTTGCCCATGTATATATGTTGGGTGGGGAGACACACCATGGTGCGTGTATGGAGGTCAGAAAACAGCTTTGTGGAGTCGGTTCTCTCCTTCAACCTTTCCCTGGGTTTGGAGGATTGAACTCATGTCTCCTGGCTTGTGTAGCATGTGATCTTAGTCCCTGAATCATTTTGTTGACTCAAAATGCTTTTCAATAGCTGAATAATCAGCTGAATGAATGAAAAGGAAAATCATGTCTCTTTGCCATCTATGGCCTGCCCTTGGGGAGGGCTGCTGTGAGGTACACAGGGACAAGGAGAGGAGGGAACAGCCACGGTCACACGAGTGTCCTTCCCACCCCCACAGCTCTGAGATAGACAACGGAAGTTAAAAATGGAGGTGAGAAGGGATGCACACAGAAGTCAATTCTGAGGAGACGGCTAATTTGCTGTAGGACAGGTTCCCTTCCTTTCGTAGGAAATATGAGCTCAAACGATAGGACACCCAAAAGGAAGACACATCTCGGGGAAAGACAGTCTAGCAAGAGCTCTAAGCACCAACGCTGGGTCTCAGCTGAGGGCTGGAAAGACACCATGGCCTCTGTCCCAGAGGTTCACTCAGTGGTCAGTGTTCTTTGCTGTGCATGTGCCAACCAGAGGCCTGTGGACAGCATTCTAGGAAGGCTCTAGCGTTAATACTGAAAGTGAGTAGTTTCAGGACTGTCAGTCTAGGAAGGTGGTGGTACGGTAATTAGGAGAACACGAGACTCGCATTAAGAGCCAGCTTAGGAGCTGTGTGCCCTGGGCACAGCCACTTACTTGCCTCTTCCCTCCTTCCCTCTCAAAGAAAAGAAAATTTAGCACAAAATGAACTCCAGAAGCCCTGCCAGCCAGCATGGAGGAAGTATCTCGGAAAGCTGTCTACGCTGCCCCCTGCTGGCACTCGGCTACAGTTGTCATCCATCCATCTTTGCTTCTTTCTAGCTGAAACAATCATATCAGATGAGATACTGTCCCTGTCTTAAAGGGAAAGTCATGAAACACAGGTTAACTATGGAATCACCAGGAAAATATTACAAAATGGAATAAATGCTCTTGGAGGTCAACATGACGAGTACCCAATTCTTCTGAGACTCAGAACAGGGCGCACAGAGAAGCTGGTCATTCAATGGCTCATCCCTGGATGGTGTGCAGAGATGAACAGGGAAATGTCAGCCTTCAGGATGGGGCGGGTGCAAACAAAGGTAGTGTTTCACGGCCGTGAAAACCACTGAAGTGCCACAGATCATCTGGCTGAGGCTTATGAGAGGCTTGGCCACTTCACATGGTGTTGCCTTCTTGAGCTTTTCCCAGGGAGGAGCCCATCTAGGGCAGTTTCTCAGTGCTCTACCCTAAACTGGGTTTCATCTGAGGTAGTTACAATTCCAATTTTTAAAATTGCTTCTGGGGGCCAGGGAGATGGCTCAGTGGTTAAGAGTGCTTGCTCTTTCAAACCCAAATTTGGTTCTCAGTACCCAATTGGTCAGCTTCTAACCATCTGTAACTCCTCTTCTGCTGTTCTGTCTGGCTTCTGTGGGTACCTACACACAGGCGACATTCACTCACAAAAACACATACACAAAAGCAAAAAGAAAATAGGAAGCTTAAAAAATTGCCTTTGTGTCTTAGGTTTGATGTTCAATTTATGTGTGAGGATATTTTATCTTTTTTCTTTTTTCTTTTTTTTTTGAGACAGGGTCTCCCTGTAGCTCCAGTTGGCCTGGAACTCTCTTTGTGGACTAGGCTGGCCTCAACCTCACAGAAATTCACTTGCCTCTGCCTCCCAAATGCTGAGATTAAAGGTGTGTACCACCACACCCAGGCTACGAGGGTACTTTAACAAGGTCTCTAAAGCCAAGGCTTTCTTTCACAGTCTTTAATAGGACTTCATAGAAACTAGAGGGTTGAATAAAAGCATCCTGGAAAGAGGACCCAAGACACAGATTATATACCAACTTCATGCATGCATGTACACATGTAACACACAGTTATGTGACTGTACAGTGTTTATCATACTTAAAATGCCTCTTCAAGGAACAAGGTCAACACTAGCTTCTCTAGCCCCTTGCAACAAGGCCTATATCCTGAGCATAGCCCACCAGACACACTGAGACTTTAGTGTTGCAGTAAAAGAATGAGGAAGCTGAGGATATACAGACCTCATTCCCAGGTAAGGATTAGGACAGTCACAGCCATGTAGTTTCTGGCATTCAGAGCCCCAGCATCAGCAGTGCAAGCGTGCACAGCATTTGTGCGGGGTGGTATGCACCAGAGCAGCCCTTGCACACACACTGTTCCAGGATGGGATATCTCCAGGCCCAGCCCTCTAGTCTTCCACTGGGGAGTCTGTGAACCACCAAATGCTCTTTTCTGTTAATCCAGCCAGAGTATGTGCACTTCCCTCGGCCTGTGCTGACATCTCGCTCAGCCTCAGTGCCCTTGAGGGAGCTGGCTTCCTCAGATTCTTGACACCCTGCTCCAGCAGCCAGTCTTCACTGAGCAGGTCCCAAGTACAAGCAGTGTCCTCTATTCCTACAGCCAATGCAAAGGCAAGGCTCTGAGGTTAGACTAGCTTTCCCCTAGATTACTTTTCCTCTCCCCGAACTGCATAGCAAAATCAGCCATTTCTGCCCTGCCAACCACTGCACCTCCCCTTCCTCCTCTCCCAAGTCCTGCAGTTTCTAGTGAGTGCTGACAAAGAGGCTCAGGTTTCCTTCAGACCCAGCCTCACCTGGTGTCCTGAGAGGATGAGTGTACGTGTAAGTGTGTGTGTGCACATATGTGACAAAGGCGTAGGTTGGTGACTCCCAGGCCATAAATTCTGGACTCTTACCTCCACAATGAACTCATTAACTTCCTCTTTTCTCTCACCTTACATTATAAAAATCCCTTCCCTGTGTTACTGACTCGTGTGTCTCACAACAACCTGTATAGAAGGTGATAATGTTACTTGCAGTTTGTACATGGGAAAACCAAGACTCTGGGATTTAATTTTCAATTCGACAAACAGAAAAAGAAGAGGGAGAGAAAGAAAGAGGAGGAAAAGAAAGAAAAGAAAAAGGAAATTGGCTCAGTAAACAAAAATCAGAGTTGCATTAGGCACACCTGGACTGAGCTATCCAACTGTCTCGTCTGGGTGTCATCCTGTCTCCTGAGCTTTTTCTCTGAACTGGCTTTGGATTAGGCAGTCTGCCTTTCTTCTGGAAAAGAGAGGCGGCCAGAGCAGTTCTTGCCCACCTGTGGCCCACCCCACAGACTCATTTCTCACACTGTTGGCGGGATTCCCGAGGCAGGCGCTTGGTGGGACCAGAATCATGCACACCTGGATTCTGGAAAGAAACTGAGAAGGGCAGCTTTCCTGTGCTGGTGCTGACACCAAAGGATGGAGCAAGGGACTCTGGGTGGGCTCAAGCAGCAGAGAAGGGGACACACCAGGAGACAAAGTGGCACAGAAAGAGGACTCTCCAAATCCCAAGGCAAGTGCGACCAAGGGGTCCACTGTGGTAGCACCTGAGTGGAATGGCATGGCCCTAGGGACCCAGCTCTCCCCTGCTGTCACTCACTAGCTAGACTGGCTTTACAGACTTTGCACTTAGACCCTCACTCTTTCCATTTGCAGAACAGAGATAGTACTTTTGTTCAATCTCCATGGAGTTGTAGAAGTAAAATTAGATCTTGAACTGAAAAGCAGTTGGAAGAGTCAAGCATAAGGTGCTATACTAACCCTATGCGTGCTTTCCATTTTGGTTGTGAAATCAGCTTAAATTGGCTATTTTTCCCTTTTTCTTATTTTCCTTTAGACACACCACACACACACACACACCACCTTACAAACAAACAAACAAACACATCAAAAGAAACACCCAAGTTTGTGAGCTGACTGTTGAGTAAAAGCACTTACTGTGCAAACCTAATGGACTGAGTTTGATTCCTAGATCCCACAGTGGAAAGAGAAAACTGACTATTGGAAGGTGTCCTATGACCTCCATATGTACTCCATGACACCTGCATCTTGTGCCTGAGTGCATGCACGAGCACACACAAATAATAATAAAATAATAATAATAAAAATGCCCACTCTAAGCTGCCTGAAACTATAAAGGAAAAGGAAATGAATAGAACACTACTTAGAATCTGCCATTTTAAGCTGAATATTATTAACAGGTTAGGATGCTTTTCTTTTTGCCTCTTCTTCTGCACAGGATGGCCGCGTGTGTCTTAGTAAGAAAGAGGACAGTATAATACTCTTTCAAAATCTGCTTTTCCCCTAGAATGTTGCAATCATTTTATGTAGCCCTAAATGTTTTCTACAGCATCCTTTTAATAGAATACTCCTATTGTTTAACAAAAGCCTTGTTACTAGATATTTAATTTTCTCAATTTTTATTTTACCTTATTTTGATTTTGAGATAGGGTCTCATACATTACCCAGGGTGGTCTCTGACTCACTAGGTAACTGAGACTGGCCTTAAACTCCTGAATGTCCTGCCTCCACCTTTCCAATGCTGGGATTACAGGCGTGTACCACCACGCCAGGCTTAGTCACTTGTTTCTGATTTTTGCCTCTTAGCAAAAGCCTTAGAGAGCATATAGCAATAATTATTTCTGTATATTCATGTGGAGGATTGATCCATGTAAATACATATTCCTGTGAAAGTTGTCTAGATATAGCTGCTCTTGCTGAAGACCCAAGTTTGGTTCCCAGCACCCACATTGGGTGACTCATAACTACAACTATAGCTCCAAGGGATCTGATACTCTCTTATGACTTGGTGTGGGAGCTCAGTGGTTAAGAGCATTGGCTGTTCTTGTAGAGGACCCAGGTTCGGTTCCCAACACCCACATGGCAGCTAACAACCATCTGTAACTCCAGTTATAGGGGATCCAACTCCCTCTTCTGACTTCCACTGGCATTGTACAACATAGGTACATTTGATTCCATGCAGGCAATAATTCATACACATAAAATAAACATAAATATTTTAAAAAAAGAAATGGTGTGACTTTTGCTAAGTCAGTTTCCCTAAGCTGCAGTGTCCATATATATAAATTAGAGATCTGATCTGGCTCTCCTGCCTAACAGGATAGGAAAAAACGATACATGAAGTGGGTAGGAAAATACTTTCTGCCGTGTAAGGTCCCGGGCTCATTGAGGGGTGCTGTACATTTTGCTGTACCAGTCTGAGATAGTCCCAAAGGATGAATTCTTGCAGTCATCCTCTTGTGAAGTCTCCTCCCTGGAAATCTAGCTTGGTCTTGTGGCCATTTGCCAGTGACAATGCAGTGGTTTCAAAGCCAGACCATAAGAAGATCCAACTTCAAGCAGAGGAGAGGCCAAAAGTGACTGATCAACTGAGCCCTGTGTAGCCATGAATGCATGAGAGGTAGGACTGTACTCTTGCTGCAAGACAGTAGATCTGGGGCAGGACCCCTGCCAACTTGTTTCTAGTACCATGAACTTGGACCCAGTGTAAAGATGAATGATTGAAAGTTGTTACTTTTAGAACTGGAGAGACAGCATGGTTTTTGCTTTTCCCTACCATCACTCCAACAGCTAAACGATCCCTCCTGTACTCAACAGTAAAATGGACAGGAAACTGGGACCTGTTGGGAGGGTCACATTAGTTACAGTGCCCTGCAGAGCTAGTCCTCAGCCACAATGGTGACGACAATCCTTTTGCTCATAATGCATCGTACTTAGTGTCCTTGGTTAAATTCTTTGAAAAGTATCCTTCAGGTTACCCTATGTTTTTATCCCTTGCTAAGAGGTAAAACCCATCACTGTGTTCAGCACCCATCACTGTGTTCCCTCCTCTGGGTATGTAAGAAACTTTCAACCCTCTCATCTTTGGAGTTTTGTTTAAAGTCCCAAAGCCAGGCATTTTAAGGTACTTTGAGTTTCTAAAAGTCAGTTCCCTTAAGGAAATGTTTTAGCTAGGTTGTCATTGATCAAATATTGACTTTATTTATTGGCCACTTTCTTGAGGTCTGTCCTGCAGTCTCTTTTACACCCATGCTTGTTTACATCCATGCTGATTCACACTCCTTCCATTTCTGCAATTCTACTGGAAATTCTAAAGATAAGAATCAGGCAAGTCTTAGACACAAATCATTGAAAAAGTTGTTTCTAAAGACTCACTCTCATTCATTTTTCTTAAAATATCTGTCAAGCACCCACCACATGCCAGGCATGAGCAATAGGAGGAGAGCACAACCTCTGACCTTAAGAGAATTACAGACTAGTGGAGGGAGATGACAAGTGAAAGATGGCTGTGATACTGGAAGAAAGGATTATGAAGAGGCCATGGGAGCCTATAAGAGGTGATCCTTCTCTGCCACATCCTTCACCAGGCTTCTGGTCTGATGGAGGAGCAGGCAGAAATGAAGAGTGAGTCAATTCCCACCCAGCAGCCATTCCCGGGCCTTCTTTGGCCACAGCATCTCCGAGTGGCTGTGTGTGGCATGGGGCAAGGTGTTCATCATGCTATATCCTTTCCCGGGCAGTCTACTCTTCCCAGACACCTTTGGAGCTGAGAAAGCCGAAGTTGAGGAGGGGAAGTGACTCACTCAAGGTCAGACTACAAGTTCAACTTGGGAGTAGTCTTCATATTCAAATTCCTTCAGGGTATTGTGTTTCTCTGATGTCATCGAAGATAGAAAACAAGAGACTAAGAAGTGCTTCCCTTTTCATCTGCAATAACCAGATCCATTTTCTTCAAGTCATTCCTTCAAGGGAAGGAGTTATCACTGCAGCTACACATAACTCATGGTTAGATTCATTTGACAGATTTAAACTTAATGAAGAGATGGTTAAACTGATGCTGATGACACTATGCTCAGAAAAGCTTTGTACCAAGCCTTGCTGGATGCTGCCTGGCATTTACCTCTACATCATGAAAATGAATGGCACACCATCATCTATGCAAGACGATTCACCCTTACGATCCACCTGCAAGCCTTCATCCTCCATACAAGGCAGCTCGCTGACATCACCATGAAATGTTTTTTTGCCCTTGGCTTACTGGAGGCAGCATGCCCTGGTCATCCATGCAAGGCACCTCACCTTCATTGTCCATGAAAGGTGACTCATATGTCATTTGCATAATTTGTAATTGAAACAGTAAAATGGTCTTTTAAAAAATATTTTTCTTTTCCTTCCACAAAACCCTCTACTAATTTATTTTCTCCTATGACAGGTCAACTTTAAGTTTGCCTTTCCTACCTCTGAGGCTTCATGGCTCCCATCATTAAGTTGCTAGGCTATGGGAAACACCTTTCACTATATCAGAAGTGGGTCAGGGCTAGTGTCCTTCTTAGATTTTGCCACCAGAAAGTTACCAGCAGAACACAGGCCATATGTTCTTTAAGCTCTGCTTAGTGACTCTCTTGCAACATAATTCCAGGAACAAATACTATTCCTACTTAGTGTGTTTCCATAACTAAAAAAACAATCAGTCACTGCCTTATTTGAGAAGTCTATTCTCTTTCAACCTTGGGGAAACTTTCTAAGGGCTTCTCTGGCTCTTCTTGGGAGCTGCACAGCACTTTGCCTGCTGTAGATGGTTAAACATTTGCTAGGTCAAATGATGAGGTCTGGGTTTGGTATTCTCTGAAATGGGTGAGATTTCTTCAGGAAATGTATATCAGCTTTTTGTCACTAGAAAAACTAAGACCAACTTACAAAGATTAAACTACATAAGACTGACTTATAAAGATGAAGGTTTGACTCTGGCTCAGTTTCAGGTTTTAGTCACGCTTGCTGAGCCCTGATGCTTTTGGACCTGTGGTAACACAACAGTCAGGAGCATGTGGTAGAGCAAAGCCACTCACCTTGTGGTCAAGAAGTGAAAAAGTAAAAAATTTAAGACCAGAGCCCCACAATCCCCTTCAATTATCTGAAGATCTCTCACGAGACTGCCTTTTAAAAGTTCCATACTTCTGAACAGTGACACCCTGGGGAACAGTCTTTTAGTTCATGGGCCTTTCTGCTATGTTCCAGACCCAAACTATGGCAGGGAGCTTACCTGTTACATCTGCTAAATCAGTATAGTGGGCCCGACAGGCAAGAGGGTGAAAGCCATTGTCAGATGCCAGCTCGTTCTTCCTGGCACATGCTGATCCTTCTCTGCTTGTCTGGTTGGAGTGACACTATGTGAGTTTGATTTTCTATGGGGGCTCCTATTTCTTTAGGACCATGGGACACTCCCGGGGCTTCATCCTCTCACTGCAGTCTACGTAAACCCCACCTTTGGTCCTGACCCTTCATCCTTGTTTGGGTGTTACCACTGGAGGGCCAGACAGAAGACTCCCCTTGGACACCAATCATCAAAGTATCATTAGAGCACAAAGAAGGAAAAATGAGAATAAGGCCCATAAATGACTAGATTCAACTTAGGATAACAAAGCACTGGGGATCTCAGGGAAAGTAATTTTACTAGAATCAAAACACACAAGCCAAGACAGTAGGACTCTTACAGCGATGCCCTTGAAGAGCTACAATTCTTTCTTTTACAAGCCTGCTACGTGACCATGAGTAAGTCATCCCTTCTCTGGGGTCCTTGTGTCACTAAGTCAGGGTTGGATTGGTTTCAATCTTCAATAATGCCCCCGCATGTCCTAGAGAACTTGGTAAGTATACACTCCCCCAGATATTCTAATGGAAGACAGGTAAAGCCAAGGAATCAGCACTTCTAAGAGGCTGCGAAGGCAAGGACGTTTCCTGGACCAGAGGCACCAGACTACATGGTCTTGAAGCCAGCTCACTCTGCTGCTGACCTTCCATGTGGGCCTGGGGGGAACAGAAAGTGACCAGGAAAAGCTGGCAGTCAGCCTGCTGTGTCCCAGAAATGTAGCCATTAAAAGCTGCCAGATGGCAGGGAGGGCTGTATTTGCTGTGTCACTCAAACAGCACCTATTGGACTGATCTGGATTTGGGGAAACGTCAGTGCTAAAATGGTAGGAAGGGACCCAAGTCCTTCCTCGGTTTCCTTTTCATGTCAAGTGAAGTGAATTATTCTTTTGTCCCAGATAACTCCCAACAACAATCACAAACTGGAAGTTTGTATGTAGCTCATTCTTAAAATTGTATTAGCTTCTAATATTTAAAAATTGGGAGATTTCATATTTTAAAACTCCAAATTTCTCTCTGAAAAACCTGAAAGTTAAGTCACTCTGTATTCATTTTTCTTAAACAGGAGTAGCTCCTGTGGGAATAGGCACTGAACATACATTTCCAGCCTCCACTGGCAGCAGCTGTCCTCTCTTATCCACCAGGGCCCTGAGAAGGGGGTTTGGCAGGAACCCCACTCTAAAATGTATTGGGATAAGTCAGAACAGCAGACAGCTGGACGTGCCCTACACCTGAAGACTGAGGAGTTGCCTCTGGGCCTTAGGTATTCACCTACTTAGACACTAAGAAATCGGTAGTGTATTTATAATGAAGTTGCTGCAGAGGCTATTGACCACTGCATTATGTGATTTTCTTCTGCGTGGAGGTATAACCCCACTCTAAAATGTATTGGGATAAGTCAGAACAGCAGATAGCTGGACGTGCCCTGCACCTGAAGACTGAGGAGTTGCCTCTGGGCCTTAGGTATTCACCTACTTAGACACTAAGAAATCGGTAGTGTATTTATAATGAAGTTGCTGCAGAGGCTATTGACCACTGCATTATGTGATTTTCTTCTGCGTGGAGGTACACTGGATAAAGGAATTTCTTTAAGTCTCCGGAAAGTACTGCTATATAGTTTTCAGTAGATAAATATCACCTACCTTGTGACCCAGTATATTTCACTAAGAGAAATGAAAAATATTTGCATTACAAGTTTGGAATGTAGCTCATTGAGACGGCACATACATGGCATGTACAAGATGCTGAGTTTGATCCTACACCACCAAGACAAACAAACACCCCACTTCTGTAAGATATAATGCAAATTCCTATCAAGAAAAATATGGAAAACCAAATTATGGTATATCTATATATATTACAGAATATTAGCTATTAAAAAACAAATTATATGTGTGTGGGAGAAATGCAGGGATTTGTGTGTTGGGGGGTGGATGTTATCAAACTAAAGGGGAGATCATGAGAGAGTTGGAACAGATCTTAAGAAAGTGAGGAAAAGAGAGTAATACAATACATTTGGCATGAAAGCAGAGGTCTGGGGACTATTTGGAAGAAGGAAAGGAACCAGCCAGAGTAGAAGAGGGGGCAAAAGCAAAGAAGGCAGTGGGGAGGGGGAAGTAATGAAACAAAGTTCATGACACATATGTATGGAGGTACTTTAGGGAAACACATTACTTATTACGTTAACCTAAAAAAATAATTTAAGAATAAAAAAAAAATAAAACCATGGAAAAGTCTCAAAAGACTGGTGAGGCAAAAAATATATATTAATTATAGGGCTAGAGAGATGGTTAAGCAGTTAAGAACACTAGCTGCTCTTGCAGAGGACCTGAGTTCAACTTCTAGCACCTACATGGCAGCTAACAACTTTATTTCCAGGGGTTTCGTCACCCTCTTCTGGCCTCTGAGGGCACTGCCAAGGCATGGGTGCACTTACATACATGCAGGCAAAACATTCATATAATATAAAAATAAATAAAACCCAATATACATAAAATTGCATTTATGTAAATTTCCAGAAATATAAAACTAATATATGGTACTAGGGATGAGAGTATTTCTGGGAGGAAGGCTGGACTAGAAGAGGGATTGAAGAAACTTTAAGGGACAGTACTAGATAGTCTATAGCTGTATTTGGCATATATCTGACAAACTCATTGATTTGTACATTTTACTTTGTATAAAATATTGATTTTTCTTATGAGGTCTATTTGCCTTTTTTCAAAAAACAAGATCTTGTTATGTGGCCCAGGCCAGGCTAGAACTCATGAACCTTCTGCCCCAGCCTCCTGAGTGCAGCAGGTATGTGCTCCCATGTGTGTGTAATGAACAGAAAAATCTTGGCATGGCAGCTGCAGTGTGTGCTGGTTAGAAATAGCACTTTAATGATAAAAGAGGGAGGATGGACCCTTCTCACTTGAGACACACTGTGCTTTCCCATTTCCCAGTGGTATCCCTGAGGAGACTGCTTAATCTCTGAAAAATGGTGCCCATACTAGTACGTACTTCAGAGTTGACATGAATAAGCATTAAACTTCTAGCAATTTCTAGTGTACAGTTTATTATCTTCCATAACCAAACAAGCCCTAAGCACAGGAGGCCATTCACCAAGAAAAAAGTGGACAATGGAGAAAGAGAACTCTATCTCTAACCCTTCTAGGATTTTCAGGTTTTGAAGATGCCCTTTACTGAGCCTGGCTTTGGCAACATGATCCAGGAAAGAATCTTCCTGCTCTCATTACCTACTACTAATTTAAAAAAAAAAAAAAAAAAGTCTACAAGCCACTGGACATGGAGAAAGCTTCACAGAACTGCTGGATTTTCCTGACACCTTTCCAAGGTACATTTGTATGTTGGTGCCAATGGTGGTTGGATCAGGCAGGGAAAGCACCTGCTCTCTAGTGAACTACAGAAACACACTCTAGGAGGTCAACTACATCTCCAGGAATCAGATTCAGCAGCTGGCAGGTTAGAGCATCTAGGGCCACGTTCTGGCCAGATGTTCAGGGGACCGCAGCCCTTGACCTAAACAAGCAGAGACCAAAGGTCTGGTCCCTACTTCAGACTCCATCACCCACTGAATGGGCAAGGCATTTTCCACATCTATAAACTAGAAGTGATATCTACCTTACTTAAAAGTTGTAAAGGGAGGACTGGAGAGATCACTCAGCAAGTTAAGAGCAGGCAGAGGACCTGGGTTCTGTTCCCAGCACCCATATGGCAGCTAGCTGACACTAACTCCAGTTCCAGGAAATCTGATGCTCTCTTCTGGCCTCTGTGGGCATTGTACCCACATAGTGTCCTTATATACATGCAGCCAAAACATTCATATATATAAAAATATAAATAAATAAAAACACACACACACGAGATGCATGTTTGGAGTTTTCTCTTAGACAGCATGAAAGCTGAACGCAAGATGCTTTCTGAGGTGGTCACTGAAATCCTATTAAATACTGTGGTCCTTTCCATAACACTGTGGGTAAGAAACAAGAGCTACCTAACTGAAAAGGATTTATTTCTTTTCTTTTCTTTTCCTTGGATCTTTTTGAGACAGGGTCTCCTGGTAGCCCCAGTAGGCCTGGAACTCACTAAGTAGACCTCAATCTACCTGTCTCTGCTAGGATTAAAGGAGTGCACTGCCATGCCTGGCTAAAAAATATTCCTTTATCTTTTGTCCAACTGTGGTTGAAGGTATTAGGAACATGGGATTAGTAACTCCTAAGGCAAAATTTTACTTATATAAACAGATCTCTACAGTTTTTATGGTCAAAAAATTCCAATAGCTCAAGAGTTATTATCTCTTCAGCAGAGGTACCCGGAAGGCTCCATTACCTCCCTCAGAGTGGCTGACTCTGGTGTCTCCTTAACTAGCCTGGCATCTTCTAACTTGTATTAATCCAGAACCTCAACACTCCACTTGGAGTAGAAATCTTAAGACTATCAATACACACACACACACACACACACACACATACACACACACACACACACACACACACATGACATAGTAAAACTTATTACTATTTCCTCCTTTATATTGCTACCAATAGCACAGATTTAAGCATGTTTGAAAATCTGAAGAAAGAAAACATTTTTGGCTTACATAAAGGATATATAAAAAAACATCTATTCAGAGAAACAAATATCTGATAATTACATTGCCAGCCCATCTTTAAGAATGCCAAAACACAAGAATAAGAAAATACCTGCAATACAAACGAGAAATCTAATGTTGTTAAAATAGATTATTAACAATTTTAGGTAACCAACCTGTGCCAATGAAATTTAAGTTAACGTTATAATCAGACAGTATGAGAGAAAATATTGTGCAGCTACTTAAAAGTATTCCTCAAACAAAATCTGCTTTGTGCTTAGAACAGAGCTGGGTTTATAAAGCTTCAACAGTAAATGGCAATAACAATTACAAAAATTCCCAACTTTTCTAATAACCGTTGTACAATAGCAAAGGGTAAATGAAAACATTACCATTTTTTAACAATGGATATCAAAACTGGAACTGTCAGTATGCTAAACACTATATAAAAACCATCAACATGGTAAGCTCCCTGGTTAATGTAATTACTTTTGATTTCTTAAACCCCAGAAAACAACTGCTTGCTGGTCAACAGATTTAAGCCATAAGCAAAAACCTGAACAGCCCGTCTTCATCCTATCTTAACAGTGTGAAGTGCTAGTAGTCTTAGTACTTAGTGCTCACAACATTTTGCAGCCTGACGATAAGCCATCTTGGGGAGGTATCACTGCCAAAGAAAATGCAAAGCAGCCAGAGAAACACAGGACCCCTGGCATGCCAAGAGTGCCAGCAGCAGACAGGCAGTGTCTTGTGCAAGAGACAGAGTATGTGCTTCAGAGTGCCCACAAGCAAACTAGGAAACAGCATGGAACCTTTGGCATAACACAAGGATGGGTTCCACTACTTCGTGCAGTACTCAACATGGACAAGCAGATCTCGGTGCTCAGCAGCTGGATACTGTACACTGCACTTGGGACACTCCACCAGGCTTTCATTCAGTGCAGCAGTGGGACTTTTTGGTGAGGTGACTTTTACTCTGTTTTCAGGCTCTCCCTGGTGAGTTTGCTCTGTGAGGGCAAACTCATGAAGCTGCTTCTGAAAAATAAATTTTAAATGAACACTATTTGTAGTCAGTAGTTTTAACAGCTTAAACATCTACATGCTTCAGCCCTGCAAACAGGTTTTCTTTTTGATCAATATTTGTATCAATAATGGTAATATATGAGGTAGCTACAGATCATCTAGATAACTTATTGTAATTTCTCAACTTGCTCAGGAAAGTAGTGGAGTTGGGTGCTCATATAGATGGGCTTTGCTGAGAGGCATGGAGTCAAATGTAAAATTTAGTGTGATTCACTAAATTTGCTGGGTTTTTCCTCTCATTATTCCTTAATTTAAAAAAAATTCACTGTACCAAATAATGGGTTTCATCACAACACTTTCAAGAGCATGTATAAATTTTCTAGTTTTGTAAAACAAGGCCACCTTAAGTAATAAAGAACTGCATAGATCCAGCCCTCGGGAGACTGAAGCAGGAAGATGGAGAATTCCAGACCAGCCTGGGTAGTTCCTGTCTCAAAAAACAACAGCAACATGGAACTAAAAGAGTAAACAATTTTATAGACCAGATGAGTTATGTATACAGATGACCAAAATATTCATAGTATCTCTGAGACTTGTCTTTTTCATGGTTTTTGAAGAATTTAGAATAGTCAAAGCTCAAAAGTGAGTATTTTGGGGCTGGAGAGATGGCTCAGCAGTTAAGAACACTGCTCTTGCAGAGGACCCGAGTTTGATTCCCAGCACCCACATAGTGGCTACAAACCATCCTTAACTTCAGTTCCAGGGGACTCTGAAGCCCTCTTCTGACATCCGTGGCATTGCATGACATGGGTGCACTCACATACACGCAGGCAATACACTCATACACATAAAATAGAGATAATAAATGATTTTTAAAAATTAATATTTTACAGCACATTATGAAGATATTTTTCTTTATATACAAGTTATGAATTACTTAATAATTGTTTTTTATCTCCCTTAGAAACTAGGAGTTATATTTATAGTGTTTCCCCGTGTCCAAATATTCTACAGTTACAGGATAATACATAAATGTGCACTACTAAAACACACACACACACACAAATTCACTAGTAACATGAAAAAAAAGCTCAGAAATCCATGGTTCCCTTTTCCCACCCTGCCCCCTCTAAGCCAAGAGCGCACCTCTAGAATCACAGCATTTGGTATGGGTGGGGGAATGATCCCTGACACCAGTAAGATAACTTTTATCAAGAGAATCATAACACCCCTCTTTCTGAGAATTGGTGTTTTATGATGAGTTGCCTCAAAGAAGGTAACTATTTATTTGAGATACAGCCAGCTGTTGTTTTAAATTTTTTTATTTAGTTATTTTTATTTCATGGGTATGAGTGTTTTGCCTGTAAGTGCACCTTTGTTGTACAGTGCCCAGGGAGGCTAGAAGAGGGCATGATCCCCTAGAACTGTAGTTAACGATGGTTGTTAGCTGCCATGTGGGTGCTGGCACCAAATCCAGGTCCTCTACAAGAGCAGTTAGTGCTCTTAATTGCTGAGCCATCTCTCTAGCCCCTGAGCTGTTTTTTTAAAGCTATATCCTAACTGGTCTGGAAAATGAGTTGAAACATAAGTGGAGAGGCAGCAGAAAGAGAATGAAGAATCAAAGTTTAATATTTAAAACTCACCAAGGATTCCAACTGTGTTATCTGACTTCTTGCTTTTCGGAGTTCCTTAAGAATCACGTGCAGTTGGTGCTGCATATTCTGACGATCAAGTTTTTCATTTTCAAAGTCTAAAGTGCATGCCTGCATCTGGAATATGCCCCGAAGAAGACAATTACAGCTGGCAGTTCTCCTGACTAGACGCTTACATTCTTTACCAGCACAAGAAAATGTTTGTTGTACCTTCATAGCAAAAAGTCTTCTGAGCACAGTGAGATGTTAGTAAATGAAGTTTATAGCTTGGTTCATGCACAAAGTAAAACCAAGGCCTGAGGGATGGGTCAGTGGAGAGCAGCTTAAGAAGCTGCTGGCTGGAATTATTCCTTTGTACTCTTGGACTTTTTGTGAAAAGGGGAGGGGGATTTCAGGAAGAAGGCAAAGAGATGGCTATTCCCTGGTTTGGAATACACTAAGACTCTCTGCCAGACATTCCAGAATAAGTGGTGTCAGTTCTGCCAGCTCCTGAGGTGGCCCTGATATGAGACTGTCAGGCCACAGTAGGAGCTACAGCTATGGAAGGGCAACATTTGCCAAGGTCAACATCTGTTAAGAAAACTGCCATCATCTCTTAAAGAATCAAGTTTAATCTAAGGACAGTTACAGAGTATGTAGGTAATTCAGTCTCTGAAGATAATTTTTGTTAGACTTTAAAAACATTTTTACAAATTTTAAGTACTTCGCCATAGAACAGTATACATAACTGGAAAATTTTCATTTTTTTACCAGGCTGAAAGAACTTTCAAGAGAGCACGGTAAGTACCTTTTGTTCCAACAGAGCTACCCTAGTCTGTTCCTCTTGGTGCTTTAACAGAGACCTGTAAAGAACCTGGACCTGTAGGATGCAAAGAGAGCCAACATTATCTCATTTGACCTCTCTTCACTAGACTTGGGACGCATGAGGAACTTACATCATAAATCTCATCTCTAACCAGGACAATGCTTGCTAAGTGAGCTGACTCATTCCAGCTGGCTATTTAAGGCTTTCTACATAAGCAGGCTGAGCAGTACTTCCCTAACTGAGAGTTCCCTGAGCCACGAGACTGAATGAGCACACACTCCGTAGTCCACACCACCTTTTCTGGAGGCTCTGAAGGATTCAGGGTGGGACAACAAAGAGCAAAGTGCCTTACCCAAGTTGAGCAAAATTCACTTATTTCTGCTTAACCTTTCCCAAATGTCACTACTCATACCTATAGATCAGTGTGAACACAGTGAAAACTCAGGAGGAAGACTACTGACTTCCCTTCCCCAGTTTTCAACTCTCAAGTCTTTATCCCAATCGCTTCACCCTGAGTCCCTGTTCAGCCTGGAAGAAGCCAGAGCAGTCTGTGTCCTGATTCCCCACCAGCAACTGGGTAACCCCTTCAGAGGATGGTGTGATAAGAATAGGAGGTAGGAATTGGCTAGAAAGTTAGGGCAAAAAGACCCCAAAAGTAGCCAGTTTCTTTGCTAAAAGTCAAAATGTCCTTGGGCCTCTTAGCAACATACTCTGTTCCAAAGGCCAAAAATGTCAAAAGTATTTGGGAGCTCTTATCTAATCCCTAAAAGATTTTAGGGTTACGTCTTCAGAGGGGAGAATGTTAGAGTAGCAAAAAGCCTCATTAATAAAAAAGAAAAAAGAGCACAGGAAGTTGTCAGGAAAAAGTCATGGGGAGATATGGGAGGAGTTGGAGGGGAGGGAGTGGGCATGGATTTGATCAAAACACCTTATATGCATGCATGAAATTCTCAATAAATTTTTTTAAGTTAAAAAAAAACTTTTGAAAAAAAA
>NW_008355723.1:1141692-1142885 GCF_000622305.1 Nannospalax galili
CCCTACACCACTGCACAGTGTGCTAATAGTAGATACTCTGTGCCTTCTTTAAACTCTTCTTGTGGCCCAGAGCCCTTCCTGTATCACTTGCCCACTGAAAGTCTACCTTCCCATCAAGTTTCAGTGAGTCCAGGCTTGTCTTGCAGGGCTTCCTGACTTCTCTCTCAAGCTCCCTCTCTGTTATCCAACAGTACTCCATTGTCCATACAACCTACTTGGCAGCTTATACCAGCGATCTTGACTGTGTTCTAAGAATAAATCTTATCTTAAATAGATCTTAAGCCCCATGGAAGATGGAATCTAGGCTTGTTTAGACATTTTTTAATATTTCTATGCATGCATTCATTGGCAAATGGTCACCTGATAAATACCTGAATACTGATGACAGCATGCAGTGGGAAACAATGGCTGCAGGGATCAAGGACCAAGCAAGTCCATTCACTCACAAGAAAAGTTCAAGAGCAAAGCGAAGGGAGGAAAGTCTATGAAAGAACCCAGCAGTCATAGAGTAAAGCAATATATTTAGAGCTGCTTTAAAAGAATTGAACACACAAATATAGCATGTTTTCTCTCATATGTAAGTCTAGCTTTATATACAATACCTATATTTATGATCCGTGGGCAGAGGAAGGAGATTTAAAGGGAGGTGGAAAGGGGAACAAGAGAAGATAATGGGAGAAAAGGGGAAAATATCTTTTGCTCTCTTAAGTAGAATCTACAATTAAACATCTGTCATGAAAGCAGAAGGGGGTACTATGTAGGGTAGGAGGCCAACTGGAAAGAGCGGGAAGAGGGCAATGGGGAGGTATAAGCAAAGTATAGTGATTATACATATGTGAAAATGTCACAATGAGACCCACAACGTCATTTGCTAACTAAAAAGTAATGTCTATTGAAAAAACAAGCAGGTGTGGTGGTTCATGACTATAATCTCAGCTACTCAGGAGGCTGAAGTAGGAAGAATCCAAGTTCAAGGCCTGCATGGGTTATACAGTGAGTTTAAAGCTATCCTGAGCAACTTAGATCTTTGTCTCAAAATTAAAAATTTTTTTTTTCTTTTTTAAGGCTGGGGATATAGATTAGTGGTAGAACACATTCTAGCATACACAAAGCCCTGAATTCAACCCTCAGGACCATATTTAAAAAAATATATTAGTAACTGACTGCATAATATATTAACATATAATAAAACT
>NW_008355724.1:0-489 GCF_000622305.1 Nannospalax galili
A
The DNA here is from genome assembly GCF_000622305.1 of Nannospalax galili. Taxonomy (NCBI): domain Eukaryota; kingdom Metazoa; phylum Chordata; class Mammalia; order Rodentia; family Spalacidae; genus Nannospalax; species Nannospalax galili. The sequence goes on from NW_008355724.1 coordinate 2, forward strand.
AGAGGCTCAGAAGTTTGAAATCAGCCTGGGCTACATGAGACCTTGTCTCAAAATAAAATAAAAAATAGGGGAAAAAAGTTTCTGATGGGAATTCTGCTTCTGATCTTGAAGATTCCCTGTATGAACTACCCCCTGCTGCTGCATTGATCACCCTCTTTGTCTTTTGTACAGGCTGGTTATAATAGATCTTAATGTGAATTTCTTTGAGTTCCCCTACATGAAACGAGTGTCTTGACCATTAGTATGCATCAGATTCAGGAACTTTTAAGCCATTAATTATCCCTTCAAATATCCTGTGTACCTTCCTTTTCTGGGACCCCAACAGTATGTATGTTCAACCTTTTGGTGGTGTCCCATGAGTCCAATCAATTCTGACCCCACCCCCGGCCCAAGTATGGTTTTACTTTGTAGTCCAGCCTGGCCTCAATTCACAGCAACCTTCCTGTCTCAGTCCCCAAATGCTAGGATCACAGGTGTGAGTCATCACA
>NW_008355725.1:0-813 GCF_000622305.1 Nannospalax galili
AATCTCAGAAGAGACTTTGAACTCTGGACTTTTGAATACTATTGGGACTGAAAAAGACTGTGGGGACTTTTGAAGTTAATATGGGTTCAATGCAGTTTGCATTATGTGTGGTCATGAGTCTATGGAAGCCAGGGAGCAGAATATGATGGTTTGAATGGAAATGTCCTCCATAGGCTTCATGTATTGGGACATTCTGTTTTGGGACGTTTTAGAAGGTATGGTCTTGCTGGAGGAAGCATGGACACCGAGGGCAGGCCTAGATAATTTTTATGACTTGATGGATTTCCAGTCATGTTCTGCTTCATGTTTCTGCTTCAAGATGTGAGCACATAGCTTCTGTGCCTCTTTAGGCAAACTTACCACACCTCTCTGCCATGGCGGACCCTAAATCCCTTTGAAACCGGGAACATAAGCTCAAATAAATGCTTCTTCCTGTAAGTTCCCATGGTCATGGTGTTTTATCACAGCAAAATAAAGTTATAAGTAAAGAACAGAGTATTTTGCCAGGCATGGAAGGAAAGATACGATTCCAAAAAGGGCTGAGCCCTGGGAACACGAAGGTACTGCAAATATCATGAAGGTACTGTAAACATCATGATGAGATAAGTTGGCTTGAGAAGAACATTTTCTCTTCCTCTTGTTGTACTATAAATAAGGTTGATTCTTAGAGTAAAGTATGCACTGGTTCACACGCCTCTGCATCCCTTGCATCCTGATTTCTTCTGCACCTATACCTCAGGATTCCCCAAGCCCATCAGGCTTAATTGTGGCCACTGAACCATGACAGGTAATAAGCTTATGAAACAATGTCCA
>NW_008355726.1:0-323 GCF_000622305.1 Nannospalax galili
GCAACCAAACACGAAACCTAACCTGATACCTTAACCGAACACGAACCCGAGACATAACCCTAGCCCGAACTTGAAACCGAACCCAAATCCTAACCCTAACCTGAACCCTAGCCGAACCAGAACCCTAATCCTACCACTAACCCTAAACCTAACCCTAACCCTAGCCCAATGCCCTACTCCTAGCCCTATCCCTAACGCCTAAACCTTCACCCTAACCCGAACCCAACCCTGACCTTTTAATCCTAACCCTAGACCTAGGCCTAACAATAGCTCTAGCCTGTCCGTATCCCTAAACCTAATCCTAACCATAACCCTAACCCTAA
>NW_008355727.1:0-268 GCF_000622305.1 Nannospalax galili
CAATAGGGAATAGGGACACCGACCACTCTGCTCTGGCTTCTTCCATGCTGAACAAGGACACAGGGTGAGGCGATTGGAGTATCTCTTCAGTGGGCCTATCTAAAAGACTCCCAAATTGCATAACTCTTGTCTCTAGAGGCAAAAGGACGTCCTAGAATCATGAATAGGAGATGTGAAGGAGAAAATATATATTCCTGCCTGATGGCACAGCACAGCAGCTTCCATTTTATTGGCAGATCTTGCATATGTGACGATGTGTAATACTAAT
>NW_008355728.1:0-278 GCF_000622305.1 Nannospalax galili
AGTCATCTTTCCAAGCCCAACCTAACGAATTGATGGCTGAAGAAAGGTGGAAAGACAGTCTTACAGGTTTGGGACTCTTAGTAGGAACAGTGCATGGATCCACACTGAAGGACACTGGGGGACCCAAATCTTGATCTATAGGAGATACATATACACACACACATATATGTATATATATGTATATATGTACAAATATATATATTCATTCATGAGTTCACTAAATTTGATAGAATACAGTTAGGTAAGGTATGGAGAGGGGAGTGTCTCTGAATGCCATC
>NW_008355729.1:0-231 GCF_000622305.1 Nannospalax galili
AACTCAGAGAAAACCATTGACAATCAAAACTTTGAGTTGGAGACAAATGGCGAGAGTTACAGGAGAACATTGATTCTCAACAAAGCTTGATATCTCGCTGAGCCCGGCATCTGGAAAAGTCCTATGGATTCATGCCTCATTCCTGGTGTTAGAGCATGCTGCAATAAAACAGTCAGGGAAAAAAAAACCAAAGCAGTTGTTTATCTTCCAACTCTATGGGACATAAAAGGC
>NW_008355730.1:0-976 GCF_000622305.1 Nannospalax galili
CTGTGTCAGGACCACGAGTCCCTGAGTGAGTGAGGGCTGGTCAAATAGAGAACAATAAGGGGATAATTAATGGAACACCATAGAAAAGGCAATATACAAATTCACAGATACCATTATACCAAATGGAGAAGAAATCAAAACGTTGCCGTTTAAATGAGGAATGAGACAAGAATGTTCACTCTCTTCATTATTGTTCAATATAGTACTTGCAGTCTTAGCTAGAGCAATAAAACAAATGAAGAATATAAACAGGATGGAAATTGGAAAGGAAAAATCAAAGGACATTTATTTGTAGATGATATGATTCTATACATAGAAGGCTTTAAGTACTTCAGAAAATGCCTAATGCTCAGAAATGTATTCCTAAAAGAAGCAGGATATAATATTAACATCCCCATAAAATTAACATCCCCAAATGAGTCACTATTTTATATGTCAATAAAAACAATGAGACAGTAATCAAGGAAGTGATCTCATTCACTATACTGTCAAAAACTATGAACCAAATTAGAAGAAACCTAACCAAGGAAATGAAGGAGTTGTACAACAAAAACCATTAAGATATTGAAGAAAGATGTTTAAGAAGATAACCTGAAAATGGATGAGCTCTCATGCGTATGGATCAGTAGAGGTAATACCATGATAATGGTCATCCTACCTAAAGCAATCTTCGAATTCAGTGCAATAGTCATTAAAATTGCATAATAGTTCTTTACACCTAACCAAGGAAATGAAGGAGTTGTACAACAAAAACCATTAAGATATTGAAGAAAGATGTTTAAGAAGATAACCTGAAAATGGATGAGCTCTCATGCGTATGGATCAGTAGAGGTAATACCATGATAATGGTCATCCTACCTAAAGCAATCTTCGAATTCAGTGCAATAGTCATTAAAATTGCATAATAGTTCTTTACAGAAAGAGAAAAAAATAATCTCAAATTCAATATGGACACACAAACTATTGAGGGTAGCAA
>NW_008355731.1:0-272 GCF_000622305.1 Nannospalax galili
CAGGCTTTGTTGAGCAAGAGCTATGTCAGGAAGTCTGGGTTGAAAATGTTGGTCCTAACTTTTTTCTCAGCTCCTTGAAGAAACATCATCACTGGCCGTTCCTTGTTTGGATTTCATTTCCTGTACTCTTTTCACTGGGGTCTAGGTACGGGGATCAGGTATATACCGTGGCATTTCTCCCAGCATGGCTGACCCCAGAGCCTTCCATTTATCCCCTAACAACTCCTCCTCCTCTCCTCCTCTCCTCCTCCTCCTCCCCCCCTCCCCCTCTC
>NW_008355732.1:0-918 GCF_000622305.1 Nannospalax galili
GTGCTGAGATAACAAGTATCAAGTATGAGCCTCTGTGCTTGTTTTGTTTTGAATTTTTTTCATTTTTTTTGTTTTGTTCTGTTTTATTAATTGATAATTTGAAGAGTCAGTGTTGTGATTCTTAGTGTTGTCTATTGATTTCCTATTTGTAATTTCATTTTCTGATTCCCATTTTCCTGTGCATTTCTCCCATTTTCTAATGTGGAAGGTTAAGTGACTGACGTTTCCTCTCTTCGTTTCTGCCATTCCCATTCATGCTTGAATTTTCTTCCCAACACTGCTAATGTCAGAGTCATCAGGGTCTGAGCTGTTTCCAAGGTCTTGCCTCTTATTCCAGAATAAAAGAAAAGCCCACACAGATTGTAACGTAGGGAGGAAAGTGTTCAAAAGCCAAGGAACAGTGTAGATGAGAAAGAATTCCACTGTAAGAAAGCAGCACATGAGTCAGAAAGAACTCATGGGCCCAAATATGTGTATAATATGCGCATGTATGTTATGATTTTGTTTATTGATGCCGGAATTTCATGGTTTTTGATTACATGGTTTCTTGATCACATTCAGAAGCCCACCCTTCCTCCAGCCCCTCCAACACTACTCCCTTCCTTATATCATGTCCTCCATTATTACCTATCCTTTATTCATTTAATTTTGGGTTTTTTTTTTTAAGGCAGTGATATACTTTAATTATATGTCATCAATAAAAGGTTTTTAGTGGAATGTTTACAAATTCCATGCAGTATGATTTGATCATATTTAGACGCCCTCCCCTATGTGCACCTCCGCCTTTCGTCTCCGTGCTTGATTTCATACATGCCAGTATATATGTGCCTTCATAGTTTAAGGGCGTACTGAGTCAAACGTGTGTCACCAAGTGTCCGTGCACTGAAGGCTGGTTTACCTACCCAGAGTCACTACTTT
>NW_008355733.1:0-529 GCF_000622305.1 Nannospalax galili
AACACTACAGCCCATGTACCATTATATTGCTCCAATGTGCCATCACAATGTAACAATATGGCTTCTCAATGTTCCATTGTGACAATGACGTGCTCCAATGTGACATCAAAGTGTGCCACTGTACCAGCAATAATGCCTCACGTGTTATCAAAGTGCTCCAATGTGTCATAACTACGTTCAGTGTACCATTACAATGCCCTAATGTGTAAACACAGAGCTCCAATATGTCATCATTAAAACTCTAAAGTGAATTCACAATGCTCAAAGAAATCTTCAGAACCCCCCAATGTGATATCACAATGCTACAACATGTCTGCAAATACAACATTGTCCCATTACAACGTACCAATGTGTCATCACAATGTTCCACAGTCAGGACCATCTTCAAAGTTCTATCACTGCTCGATGTCCATTCACAATCCCCATGTTTTCACAGTGCTGAATATCCATTCACAATCCCCATGTTTCATCACAATGTTCATGTGTCATCATAATTCCCCAATGTGTCATCACAGTGCTACAATGTGCT
>NW_008355734.1:0-284 GCF_000622305.1 Nannospalax galili
ACTATCTTGAGAAATATCTGCATAAAACTGCTAAAACCGCGGGGCATGGTGCCAGACGCCTTTAACCCCAGCACTTGGGAGGCAGAGCAGGTGAATCTTTGTGAGTTTGAGGCCAGCCTGGTCTACATAGTGAATTCCAGGACAGCTGGGGCTACAAGGAGACACTGTCTCAAAAGAAAAAGAAAAGCTAAAACCCAGAAACCTTTTTTAATTAAATGGAACACCTTATCAACAAGGGATAAGGGGGGAGAGGGGGGATAAAGGTTAACTTGTTAGTCAAGATA
>NW_008355735.1:0-503 GCF_000622305.1 Nannospalax galili
GTGCTTGCTTTCCCCAAGAAAGCACAGTAGGTTTTCTGGTAGTGTTTGGGTCAGGGTTAGCAATAGGGTTAGGGTTAGGTTTAGGGTTAGGGTTAGGGTTGAGTAGGGGTTTGGATTATATTAGGGTGAGAGTTAGGTGTAGGGTTAGGGTGAGTGTTAGGGTAGGGTTAGGATTTGGATTAGGATAGGGTGAGAGATAGGGGTAGGGTTAGGGTGAGGGTTTAGGTTGTGTTAGGGTTTGGATTAGGTTAGGGTTAGTGTTGGGGTAGGGTTAGGGTGAGGGTGTTAGTGTTAGGGTTAGAGTTAGGGATATGGTTAGGGTTAAGGTTAGGTTTTGCGTTAGCATTATGGTTATGGTTAGGTTTTTGATTAGGTTAGGGTGAGAGTTAGGGTTAGCATTAGGGTGAGGGTTACTGTTAGGGTTAGTGTTAGGATCAGGTATAGGTTGTTATTGTAGTTAAAACGAAAGAACAGTAGCATTTCCCATTTCAAAAGTGTCTTTA
>NW_008355736.1:0-330 GCF_000622305.1 Nannospalax galili
GCCTGACTCTGACACAAAAATACTTCACATGGATCAGTCCAAACTTTGGGCGTTTTGACGTGATGCTGAATTCCACACCCCAAGAGCACAGAATTGAGTGACAAAAAGATAACACACACACACACACACACACACACACACACACACACACACACAACTTTATGATGCTTCCTGATGTTTAAGTAAGTTGGGCCACATTCATAGCTATGCTGGGGGTACACGTCGCCTGCTCACTGCAGGCTAGACATGTGTGATGGCCAGGAAGAGCTTGCACTGCACACCTGAGGCAGGTTTGAGCTTTAGTTTTCTCACCTGTAATGTGGAAAAATA
>NW_008355737.1:0-320 GCF_000622305.1 Nannospalax galili
AAAAATAAAAAAACAATGATTAAAAAACAAAAAAAATAAAATAAAATAAGAGACCTTAGACCTCCTGCAAGCCCTCTGGGGCCCAGCAAAACTAGCCATAATCCACTGCCTGGGTCACCAAAAAGGAAACAACCCCACCCAGAAGGGAAATAATCTGGCTGACAGGACAGCTAAAGAAATAGCCCTGACCTCCACGATCCTGCTCATTCTTGTTGATCCCAGATCAAGGGAACTGCCTAAAATTCCCCACTATAGCCCCGAGGACTTACCCTGGATACACACTCTCCCTATGAGTCAATGCCTAGAGGGCTGGTGGAGGA
>NW_008355738.1:0-638 GCF_000622305.1 Nannospalax galili
AAGGAGGCAAGCAAGAAAGAAGAAAGAGAGAGAAAGAAATAAAGAAAGAAAAAGAAAGAAAGAAAGACTACTGTGCTAACTGAGGTGTCTTTAGAGCACTAGTTTTGTGACATGATAGTACAAATAATGCTTGCTGAGGGTCATGAATAAACATGTCTCTTCTTACAACACCCCATGGAAACGATTTTGGTCATCAGTTTAGGCAGGGGGAGAAAACGGAAGATTAGAGAGAAGAGGTCATTCTGTGAACTCCAGCCCTTCTGCTTATAACCCTATGGAAAATAGAGATAATTGTGGCATGTAGTGTGAGTGTGTGTGTGTGTGTGTGTGTGTGTCTGTCTGTCTGTCTGTCTGCATGCATATTATATATTAAAGGCTCTGAGAAGCTCTACAGTAAAGAAGACTGAATTTTGTGTGAGAAAACATGTCTACTCATTAAGGAATTCTTTTAGAGATTTGTACAAGGCTTCGAACATAGTAGATACTCATTAAATACATGTTGAGCAAATGAAATGGGTAATCAAGTTAAATTAATAGCTAAGTATTGAAGCTGAGTAGTAATGACTCAAAACCTGAGCATTAAAGAATTTTTTCTTTCTTTTTTTTTTTTTTTGGTCTTTTTGAGACAGGGTCTCCCT
>NW_008355739.1:0-483 GCF_000622305.1 Nannospalax galili
TCTTCAATGATGTTCCATTGATCTATGTGTCTATTTTTGTGCCAGTACTACGCTGTTTGTATGACTATAGGTCTGTAGTATACTTTGAGATCTGGTGTAGTAATCCCCTCAGTGTTGCTCTTTGTGCTCAGGGTTGCTTTGGCTATCCGGGGTCTTTTGTGCTTCCATACGAATTTAAGAATTTTTTTTCTAATTCTGTGAAGTATGTCATGGGGATTTTGATTGGGATTGCATTGAATCTATATATTGCTTTTGGTAGGATGGTCATTTTCACAATATTAATTCTTCCAATCCATGAGCATGGGAAGTCCTTCCATCTCCTGGTGTCTTCCTCAATCTCTTTCTTTAAAGATTTAAAATTTTCATTGTAGAGATATTTGGTGTCTTTGGTCAGGTTTATTCCAAGATACTTTATTGTTTTGGGTTTTTTTTTTTTTTTGCAGCAATTGTGAATGGGAGCATTTTCCTATATTCTTTCTCCAA
>NW_008355740.1:0-658 GCF_000622305.1 Nannospalax galili
ATATTTGATCATGTTCATATCCAATCCACAGTGTCTTCTCAGATGCACTCCCCCACTCTATACCCTACTTTACATACTCTTTATTGGTCAGCTGAGACCAATTTGTGTTGTCCAAAACTCTTGGCTATGGCTCTAACCCTTGAAGCAAAGTCAACCTACCACAGGTCATGGCCTCAAAGAGAACAGATCTGGCAACTACAATTGTCAATACCTCCTCAGCTAGGGTGTGGGACCTCATGCCCACTTCTCCCCTCCATTCTGGGATTTCATCAGACTTGCGCTTGCCCCTGTTCTGTGCTTGCTGTCACAACTGCTGTGAGTTCAATATGCTCAAGCGCCTGTTGCATCTGGATAACATGGGCTTTTGAAGTCTTTCTGTGACCTTCTCCATGTTGATCTCTGAGCTTTGAGGCTATGGGCGAAATAAAGATTTAGGGCTGAACACTCTCTTATTCTCTGCAAGTGGATCAGTTCTAGATTTCTGTTAATTGCCATCTTATGGAAAAAGAAGTTACTCTGATGATGTTTGAGAGATTCAATAATCTACAGGCACAACAATAATTCATTAGGATGGTGACAGTGATTTTTTAAAAAGTAAATAATTTACTGAAAATTTCATACATGTATATAAGGTGTTTTGATCAAATCCATGCCCACT
>NW_008355741.1:0-2790 GCF_000622305.1 Nannospalax galili
TTTTAACTTCTAAAAATGATCTCTATTTCATTTTAAAATATACGGTTTCCTATAGAAATATTCATTGTTTTTGCTACTAACACTTAGATGTTGGCACATGTGTCTCTAATATCTATGCATCATATTATTACTAGCCACAGTCAGTTACACTTGGATCTTGGCACGTGAGAATGCATATAAAATCATCAGGTAGATTTCAATGGTAATGTTTATCAATAAACATTTTTTTGTTTTTTGCTCTTTTTGAGACAGGGTCTCCCTGTAGCCCCAACTGTACTGGAATTCACAATGTTGACCAGGCTGGCCTTGAAAACACAGAGATCTGCATGCCTCTGCTCCTGAGTGCTGGGATTAAAGTCGTGCACCACCATGCCCGGCCTCAATAAACAGTTTTTGAAAAAAACAGGTACTTATATCTGAAGACTCTTAAATTTAGGCTGGGCTTGGTGGTGCACACATTTAATCCCAGCACTTAGGAAGTAGAGGCAGGTGGATCTCTGTTTGAGGTCAGCCTGCTCTATATAGTGAGTTCCAGGCCAGCTAGGCACTGATTTGACAATGGAACCTTAGAAAGGAGACAAACATTGCTTAATGCCCCCAGGAAGAAAAGTCTCACAACAAATGGTGTATTTATTTATTAATGTTATTATATTTCATGATATTAAGAAAGGAAACGAAAAGGTGAGAAAGATGTTAAAAGGATATGAAAATGGAGATATTAAAATTAAGATGGCTGGATGTGTCAGTTACTTTTCTGTTGCTGTGATAGAAAAACTAACCCAAGCAACTTATAGAAGGAAGAGTTTATTTGAGCTTATGGTTCCAGGGGAATGACAGTCTGTCATGGCAGGGAGGTATGGTGGCAGGAGGTGGCTGGGGTGGAAAGCAGAGCACTTACCTCTTCAAGCAGGCATGGGAAGCAAGAGTATGACTCAAGATCCAGCAGGCTTAAGAACTCTCTAAGCCTGCTCCAAGTGACATGCTCCCTCCAGCAGGGCCACACCTTCTAAGACCTCCCAAAACAGCATTGTCAACTGGGGGCAAAATGTCCAAATACTTGGAGCCTGTGGGGACATTCTCATTCAAGCCACCACATTCCACACCCTGGCCCCCATAGGCTCATGGCCTTATAAAATGCAAAATGCATTTAGTTTATCCTTAAAAGTCTCCATGATCCTTACCACTCTCAATACTGTTCAAAAGTCCATAGTCCAAAATCTCTTCTGAGACTCAGGGAAATCACTTAACTGTAAGCCCCTTTAAAATCAAAATGCAAATTACATACTCCCAACATGCAGTGGAACCAAACACACATTCCCATTCCAAAAGGGAGGAACAGAGGCATAGTGAGGAAATATTGAACTAAAACAAGACAGAAAACCAACAGGGCAAAGACTAAATCTAGTAATTCCACATATGACTTCTAGGACTTTACTTCCAAAGGTTTTAGATAGCTCAACCTCTTCAAATTTGCTGTATGCTACATTTCTCTCTTGGGCTGCTATACTTCCTCTATGTAGCTGTCTTTGGTGGATGTCTCACAGGCCTGAAATCATGAATGTCTCATTGGGGACCCAACTGCCAATAAGACTTTACCACCATAGCTTCAGGCAATGGCTTCTCAGGCCTTCTTGTCCTGTCAGGGCCTTCTTGATTCAGGAATGTCTCTGCTGCATGCTTCCTCACCTTGGTGGCTCTCTGAAATTGTGAAAGAAGAACTGATGACCTCTTCACTCTTGCATTTTTTTATGCCTCTAAAGTCAGCACCAAACTAAGTTTGGCTGCAAGTTTGGGATGGACCCCAGCCTGCTTCACCCACTGTAGAAGCTTTTCTCTTTAATGATTTCCTAGTGGAAAACCCTTGCTGCATTTTCCTTTCACAAGTTGGTGGTTAGCTGGTATGGACTTGCCCTGGAGGCACTCTCTCCATGGTTTAAGTGCAAATCCCTAGGTTTCTCCTTAATCACTTTAATTTCCATATTAAAGGAATCCTCTCCTTGAGCCTTCCAACATTAATCTTCCTAGTGCTTTTTTCAATCCTAACTGGACATTCTGGATTTTTTTCTGCCCAATTTGCTCTTTTTCACTGTAGTGCTGCACAGTATTCACCATTAACAAACACATTACAGTTTCTACATTAGGCTGTTTTGAAATATTCTCTGCCGAAGATATTAGTCCACTATTTTTCAACTTAGCTTCAAGCACATGCTTAGGCTGTGGGCAGAGAGTAGCCAGACTCTTTACTAAAATATCCCAGTTTCTGTTAAAGTCCTTTTTTCCCTCATGGAACAACATTGCTCTCAGCAGTACTTTCTTCCTGGCTCCTATTAGAATGGCCCATTAAGCTTTGCTTACAGCCTTCATCCGCTTTTCTAGTCCAAACACCCAAAGTCTTCCACATTCCTTCAAAAATTCACATGCCCAGGTTTGCAACAGCAACACCTCATGATCCTGGTGCTAATTTGTTTTTCAGTTTCTTTTCTGTAGCTGTGAGAAAGCACTGTGACCAAGAGAACTTTTGAAAGAAAGAGTTTGTTTAGCTTGGGGCTACAATGGAATGGCTAGGAAGAACGGGCTGCAGAGGTGGCTGGAGTAGGAGCAGAACTTCAAGCACATCTTCAAACAGTCACAGAAAGCAGGGACTGACTCAAAATCCAGGAAGGCTTAAAAACTGTCTAAGCCTACCCCCAGTGATTTACTTCCTACAGCAAGGTCATACCTTATAAGGCCTTCCAAAATTGCACCACCAATTGGGGAAAAATATGTTCAAATACTTAGAGCCTATGGGAT
>NW_008355742.1:0-924 GCF_000622305.1 Nannospalax galili
ATCAGACTTGAAGGAAGGGAGCTGCCAGATACCTCAGGTCCTCAGGAAGCCACTGAAGACCCATTAGGAATGCTCTGGTCTGATTTAAATGCCTACAGGAGTACTCTGGTCATCCTGTAGAACTGGACTGGCCAATCATCAGGGGAACCTAGAGATACTGTCTCACCCTCTCCCTTCTGCAGAACTCACCTGATGAAAACCTCCAGATAGAGATGTACACCCAGGTAAAACCCTTCAGGCTCAGGAGGGCAGGGGCCACCTCTCCTCCTTCTACCTTGTCAAGGGAATTACTGAGCTCAAAGAATAGGGAGTCAGAAGAAGATAGAGAGATGGACAGGGAGGTGAGTCTTGTCCTCCACGGGCCCCAGGCTCCCAAATCCAGGCCAAGCATTTAACTTCTTCTCACCCTCTCTGACCCCAGGCTTCTGTGTCTGGGGGTCCCCAGGATATGTCCTACGCCCACTTGTGCATCATCACACCAGGAAAGGCAGAGTTGAGTCTTCTGCCTCCCAATCTGAGAAGCCCAAGTTGAGGCCAGGGAGTCCCCTGCTCTGCTGTCCACCATCCCAGGAAGACACTGACCCCACACACCATGGAGTGTCACTCAAGGACATCTAAGAGACAGGTTCTGCCCTGATTGGACAGCCATCTTGCAGAACCCACCTGTCTCCAGGAGATTCTGGGAATTTTGTGGACTTACTTGATTTTTCAGTAGAGATACTAATGTTTCTACATTTTGTAAATAAAGCCAATGTCTTGTCAATAATCTCAATAATCAAAGGGAGAAAAAGAAAACTGAGTTAAGAGAAGGCTTTTTAACATAAGTGTGTTGTCAATTATTCTTCAATAAAGCTAAATCTGAATGAGAAACAGATCACATCTATCCATGAAATGAAAATTCAAAATCATAATTCATAAAAAATA
>NW_008355743.1:0-286 GCF_000622305.1 Nannospalax galili
ATTCTGCCTTTTAAATTTGGGGTATATGCCCAGAATATGATTTCTACCTCACTTGACATAGATCCTTGAATTCTATAGCTGTGTTGAAAGAATCTCTTCAATTTTAATACATATGATCTCATAATGGGAGCCTTATATTCTCTTGTTTTTATGGCTGTTATTTCATCCTCTGTCTATATCATTAACACTATGTATGTTATGCCCTGATCACAGACTTTTTAACTTTTTGTGAGAAAGATATTGCATTATTTACTCTCTTTATTGCCTAGGGATAGAAGGATTTATT
>NW_008355744.1:0-347 GCF_000622305.1 Nannospalax galili
GTGTTCATATTAGTCCTTTAGCATCCCAAGAAGGAAAACTATAATAAGAATCCTTTTATTCAGTGTTAACGGTGTACAGTTTGTTAGCTATATCATTTCGATGTTATTTTAATAAAAATGTAAAATAAAAATAAAAATCTTATTGTACAACATACCTTTATCCAGATTCATCTACTTTTCATATTTTGGGTGATTTGATCTTGTTTGTTTCCTCCTTCTCTTTCCTCCCTCCTTTCTTTTTTCTCCCTCCTTCTCTTCCTCATACATCCTCTTCTCTCCCTCCTACTCTCTCGCTCTCTTGCTTACTCAGCACACTTATGTGAGAGATTTAACTGTAAATTAGAGAG
>NW_008355745.1:0-311 GCF_000622305.1 Nannospalax galili
TGTTGCCTTGTGGTCATCAAACACCTCTATTTCTTACAATCTTTCTGTCTCTTCTTCCACATGATCCCTGAGTATTGGGAGACAGAGCTTTGAAATAGATGTCCTATTGAGGGATAAGCACTCTGCAGCCTCTTGTTCTCTGCACATTGGCTAATTTTTGGTCTCTCTGTTAATCACCATCTGCTGCATATGGAAACTTCTGTAGTGAGGGTTAAGGGATCCATTCATCCTAAGTCCAAAGTTTGCATTGAAGATGTGTAACTTAAGATTAAGTGTCTCACACTTATTCTCCATATTGACCAGTTCTGGAA
>NW_008355746.1:0-475 GCF_000622305.1 Nannospalax galili
CAGCATAGTCATTGGTCATCTTAAGTAGATGAATGAAAATTACTATCTTTTAATATCATTTATAGTTTTTGTATTCCCAGATCATAAACTAGGAAAAATAATTGCTATTAAAAAGAATTTAGTAAAGAGGTTGTAAGGAATATAGGGAAAAGAAGCTTTATTTTCTTAAAGGTTTTTATTAATGTATAGTAATTGCACAAAATAGTGGATTTCATTATGATACCTTTATGCCTGTGTATGATGTGCTTTGGTAATGTTCATACAGCACCTACCAGGGCTGAAAAATCTACAGACCTAACACTGGGCTTCTATCTCCTACAGAGCCTATTTTTCTGTCCTGTGAACCTCGCAAGCAATTCTTAATTTTTGCTCCTCAGTTAGGCAGGATGGGCTAGCTAGAGTAGACAGAGTGCACAATTCTCTACTTGTGACAGCCTAGAGCTAGCAGAAGTTAGATATTTCCCTTCCCCATTTC
>NW_008355747.1:0-1235 GCF_000622305.1 Nannospalax galili
TTTGACTTTTTCCTTCCATTCCCTCCATTTTTTGCTGAGCCATAGATAAAATGAGTCACTTTCCAGAGTAACTTACAGCAGGCACTTTAGAGATCTGCCTTTATGATGTGTAATGCTCCAAAAATATTTTCCCTTGCAAATTGTACTTTCAACTTTCAAAATCCATTTTTATTAATGTAGTAACTCTAAAAGATCATTTACCTATGTAATATGCTTCTATCAAGACGTATAAAGGTAAGTAGCTCTTATAGTATCAGAAGGTACTATGCAAACAGCCCAAGGGAGAAAACCAATTAATAGTCCTACCGAGCTGTTAAGCCTATAAACCGTAACAATGACCAGCCCAGAAACTGTCTCTATTGGTACATTAGTGGCGCTTTTACCTTGTGGGTAATCAACAGTTGAATAATTGGACTTCAGACCCATTTAATAGGAAGAAATCCATGTATAGCATTATAACTATAGCCAAGTACACTTGGTTGGAAGAGCTCATAGGCCCTAGAGAAAAACCTGCTACTGTCACTTTCCTAAACCAGTTATTTTTTACTGAATTAAAAATGTGTATCCTTTATTTACAGACAGGTGTATCTCTAACCACTAATCAAAGAAACTTCACAACATATTGAGACTATTACAAAGCCCTGAAACTTGCCAAAACCCAGAGAATACGTAACTGTGGTGTTCCCCTAAGTGATACACCCTCAATGCAACCTCTAACCTACTCTTCAGAGATAATGGTATAAGAAGAGGCAGAAAGATGTATGACCAGAGCAATAGGATACCTGCTGCTAGATGCTGCATTCCAGACATGACAGGGAAGCTGCAGACATGAACTCTCCAAAGTATGACAGACTAACAAGACCTGAATAATGACAATAGCACTTGACCTGGCACTGTGGATGGAGGGAATTTCAAGGAATCTCACCTAAACATAAAGAGCTCTAGGAAATCAATGGATGCTGAGGGAGGGAGAAGTGTTTCCTTCAGGGACTAGCTCCATGAGAGATCCTAAATGGGCAGTCCTAAACACAGGCACACATAAGCACCACTAAATGAACTCAGTGCATTATATGTTAAATGTACGTATATACATGTAACAATAATAATCAAAGAAGAGGAAAAGAAATTATGAAAGAGTTGGTGGGGGGACATGGGAAGAATTGGATGAGGACTTGAAGGGGTAGAAATAATGCAAATATAATAATCATGTATGAAGTTCTCAAAAATAAGAAAAT
>NW_008355748.1:0-412 GCF_000622305.1 Nannospalax galili
TAGGGGGAAAGCTGGCATTAATGATGCCTGGGTCTGTGGTAGGGTCCCCAGAGGGGCCCAGAACCAATTTCTGGGCTGCCTCCAGGATCCTGTTTCACAGCTCAGTAGTGAACAGGACACTCAGGAGCTGGTGGCAATCGTCCCAGGTGGGCTGGTGAGTGAAGAGAACAGTTTCCAATAAGTTAATCAAGTCCCTGGGGTTTTCAGAGAAAGGCGCATTCTGTGAGTGCCAATTGTAAAGATCACTGGTGGCAAAGGGCCAGTAATGAAAGGGCTGATTGCCCTCTCCTTCTGGGGGCCCCACCGGCCGGAGGGGGAGGACAATGGTGTCAGGCTGGGGGACTGCCCCCCTCCTGAGCATGTCCCTGTGGAAGCGATGGTGGCTCCTCAGGGTTAGGAGGTGGGGCCTGCA
>NW_008355749.1:0-661 GCF_000622305.1 Nannospalax galili
ATAGCAACAGAAAAGTAGGTAATACACTTTCTTAGACCAAGTTAACATCTTTTATAAAACTTTTCGGGGCACACAATCTCCAATCTCCATGAAGAGTTTTAGGACCTTCAAGTGTAGATTCACGGAGTGATGACATTTTCCCTAAACTTTTCCAAGTGTATTAGTTAAATTGTTCAGATTTTTCAAGGGCAGACACTGTTTCTATTCTTTTGGAATATGTCAGTGCCTAGTACTCCTTCTGTGTTTTTTCTTTTCTTTTTTAAGTCTTTTTTTGATACAGGGTCTCCCTATAGCCCCAGCTGGCCTGGAACTCACTATGCAGACCAGGCTGGCCTTAATCTCACAGAGATCCACCTGCCCCTGCCTCCTCAGTGCTGGAATTAAAGGCGTGCGCCACAACCAGCTAGGCCTCTTCTGCTTTTTCACTACAGCAAATTCACTCAGGAACTGAAAAACCTCCTCAACAACCTGGTTCACAGCTGGCTGCTACTGAAAGCAGAAACATTGTTGCAGAACAAAAAGCAGCTCTCACCTTCAAGGATTTTACAAGAGGCAGGGAAACACAGGGGGCAAGTTTGTCTAGAGACATGGCTGATTCATGTTCTCATCCTTTGCCCAGCACTTCCCTGGTGGTTAGGAACTCATAAACTGAGAGGACTTC
>NW_008355750.1:0-518 GCF_000622305.1 Nannospalax galili
TTGAGTTCATTATATATTTTGCATGTTAAACTTCTGTCAGACATGTTGCTGGTTAGACTTTCTCCCATTCTGTGAGATTTCTCTTCACTTCCTTGGTTGCTTATTTTGATG
This sequence comes from Nannospalax galili, assembly GCF_000622305.1. Taxonomy (NCBI): domain Eukaryota; kingdom Metazoa; phylum Chordata; class Mammalia; order Rodentia; family Spalacidae; genus Nannospalax; species Nannospalax galili. The sequence continues at coordinate 112 of NW_008355750.1, forward strand.
TACAGAAGACTTTTAGTTTAATGAAGTCCAATTTGTTGATCCTTGACCTTGTTTCCTGAGCAATTGATATCCCATTTAGAAAATCCTTTCCTACACCTATATTTTGTATGTTATTACCAACATTTTCTACTAACGATTTCAGAAATTCAATCTTCACATTGAGGTCTTTGATCCATTTGGAGTTGACTCTCATTCAAAGTGAAAAATAGGCATTTACTTTCATTCTTCTACAGGCAGAGATCCAGTTTTGCCATCACCACTTGCTGAACATGCTGTCTTTCCTCTGTGAAAGTTTTTGGAACTTTTTTCAAATATCAGGTGTCTGAATTCTTTGGTCTAGCCTCTTCTGGTTTTCATAGTTTGCACTGAAAAGTCAGCTGTAATCATGATGGGTTTTTTTTTTTTTT
>NW_008355751.1:0-310 GCF_000622305.1 Nannospalax galili
AGGCACAGTGGCACAAGTCAGGGATCCCAGCACTTGGGAGGTGGCAGCAGGCGGAATGCCAGTTCAAAGTCAGCCTTGATTACATAGAGTTTGAGGCCAGTCTGGGATTCTTCAGCAAGTCTTGTTTATAGCAAGCTGAAAGCCAGCCTCAAGAAACAAACAAAAAAGTTAAAAATTTTTGAAAAAGAATAAATTAGGTCACCAATTTTATCTCTTTATAGTTGGTGAACTCTTGCTTATTTGTTTTTGCTTGTCTGAGGATAGGGTTTGACTATGCAATCTCTAGCTGGTCTCAAACCCACAGCAACCC
>NW_008355752.1:0-283 GCF_000622305.1 Nannospalax galili
GCAAGATCCTGCCTCAAAACACCAAAAGGAAGAAAAATAAGAGGCATCCATATTTGAGTCCTGCTGGGTGTACGCAAGAGTGACAGCAGCTGAGGTGAGGTGCCAGTCACTGAAATCGGAGCTGGGAAGGGCCTGTGGCCTGCCTGGCTCTCAACTGCCAATCCTGGCTTCAGTGCTCAGTCAATCCAGTTAGATCAGTGAACAAATGAACAGACCAGTGGGTTCCTGAGCGCAGGTTTTATGTTGAAGGACAAAGGATTTCCCAGGTTGGGGTGATAAGGGT
>NW_008355753.1:0-1405 GCF_000622305.1 Nannospalax galili
CAGCACCCATATGGTGGCTAACAACTGTCTATAACTCCAGTTCCAGGAGATCTGATGTCCTCTCCTGACCTCCATGGGCATTGCCCGACACTAGTGCTCTTACACATACATGCAGACAATACAGGCATACACATAAAATAAAAATAATAAATTAAAATTTTAAAGCTCCATAAGAGAAAACTGGTCAAGAGAATAAGAATCTCTCGCCTGGGTGGAGCCTGAACTTTCCATTTTCGCCAGGTCAATCACGTGGTCACAGGCCACCCCTAGGAAGGCAGGGCCACTTAAATGATGCCAAAGAGCTAGACAAAATACCTAGGTATTAATGAGAGGCAAACTTTTCCTGCCCAGAATCCCCACCTCCAGTGCAGTGCTTATGAACAGGCCACAGACGTGTGGTTCTCCATAAGTCTTCTCGCTTTTCTGAATTCTTCACAAAAGCATAACCTCTCCTTTCCTTCTTTGTATCTCTTTCTAAGGATGCTTTTCCTAACTCTCGGGGCTGCCCAACATCTTGTATTTATTTTACTTTTTCCCTAAAGCTCCCATCACTCTTCCCACCATGAAGCTGCTCGTCTATCACGTCTGACTTCCACGACAGCTCTAATTGGCTTTATGGCTTTTTTTCCTTCTCCCCTCCATTCTCCCGCTCAGGACAGCTGCTGAGATCTATAACTTGCCTGCCTTGAGGATTTTTCCTTAAATTCTAATAAAACTGTCCTAAAACTTCTGTTTGAGCCCGTTCTTTATGAATGAGACCAAGAACCCTGAGAGGGGACCCCATTTCACCCTGTATTGGTACTATCCTTCATGTGAAAGACTGAGGGCCTCCATGATGGAAAATGGGCACTGGCTGCCATGGTATAGATGTGGTAAAGGTGTGGTTCCAGCACCTGGTGCTATGAGACATGGTGAAGTGGAGCCTCATGAGAGGAAGTTGGGTCACTGGAGACATATCCTTGAAGAGGATTTGGGTCTCTTCCTCTGCTTTGCTTCTTGGTCACCATGAGGTGAGCAGCCTCTCCTGCCTACCTGCTTCTCCCATGATGCATTCTGTTACCACAGGCCCCAAAGCAACAAGCCAGTGGGCAATGAACAGAAACCTTTGAAACCATGAGTCAAAGTAAACCCTCCCTCTTTTTAAGTTAATTGCCAAAAATACTTTATTCTAACAGAAAACCAACTAACACATTTGGCTTAATGTCCACACTGATCAGGAATGCCCCATGGTTATAGAACAATGCTCTCAATGAAGAATTTTCCAACCTCAAATGTAGATAACTGCCCTGTTGAGCAACCCAGTAAACAGATCACTCAGGAATCAGTGAAACTCAAGGTTCTGAATACAGTGCTCTTCAAGATTGCCCTTCTTGGAACTGGATAGATGACTCCAAGATTAAGAGTG
>NW_008355754.1:0-996 GCF_000622305.1 Nannospalax galili
GTGTTCACTAGGATATGCTCAGTTGCAGTTGATCATATATCTAGCAGAGTTTTTCAAGAATGGCTTTTTTTTCTCTCTCTGGGGTTTCCTTTTGTCATGACTCAGACGTTCTTTAAAGCAGTGTCCTTTGGATTTATAAAGGGACTAATGAGGTTTAAAACTTGATAGTTTGCAACCATGGTTCAAAGCAGAGCAAAATGATTTGTGGGACTAAGTAGTCCATGTGGGATAAGAGTATTAATGTTTTTCAAACTGTACTTTAACAAATCGAGGTGTCTGCTGTGGATTAAGTCCTGTATAGAGCCAATAATGATTATCATAAATGCAGAGGATTTCAATGGTAACTTAGAAAGTTTCTTAAAAAGCATCCTTGAGCGAGGCATGGTGGTGTACACCTTTAATCCAGGCACTCAGGAGGCAGGGGCCAGCCAGCCTGGTCTACATATTGAGTTTCAGGACAGCTGGGGCTACAGGGAGACCCTGTCTCAAAAAGACAAAAAAAAAAAATCCTCAATGTTTATGTCTCCCAGGACACTTATGACCTCATATAGTGCTGCAGTCCACAAGAGTGAAGGTTCAGGGGAGGTGCTTGAAAGGAAAATAACATGACTGTCATTCTTTGAAACCAAAGTACAACCTTTTTGGCCAAGGCTGCTGCTTCATCCAGGCTCCGGTTCTCTAGTCCACTGGTGACCTCAAACAGTTCATGTATACAGATTTTACAACTGAGTTGTGAGGACCGTAGGCTAGTGGTGTAAAGATCCATAAGCTTTCTTGAATTTCCTGAAACATTCTTACAGAGTGAAAACTGACAGGCTCAATCAGAGCATTCTTTTTTTTAATATTTTATTTATTTATTATTTTTTAACCAGTTTATTTATTTATTTATTTTTAATTTATTATTTTTTAACAGAGCATAGGGTAGGGGTTTATTTACAGCTGCATCATAAAGTCCACACTCAAATAAATAAATAAATAAATAAATAAATAAATAAA
>NW_008355755.1:0-461 GCF_000622305.1 Nannospalax galili
ATATTATTTGGTTTCATTCAAACATTACCTTTCTATGGGGGAATAGCTTTACAACTCATTTGGTTGTATTAAGGTCATATTTATTGTTTGAGAATATGTGCAATGAAATTCGTGTGGTAATAGGAAATTAAATATACTCAACATTTAAATGTAAAATAAAAGCCCTGGAGTTGAAAAAAGAAGAGACAGATTTGCTCTGTGCCTTTGCATGTTGATGGGTCGCAGTGATGTTGGTTGTGTTCTCCACCACTTTGTGGGAATGTAGAGTTGATGTGTTCCCTGGTGATTTTTGTAGTTATGTATTTTCACACAAGAACTGTAACATTTTGAAGTAAATAAAAATTTCCACCAATTGTTATTTTGTGTTTTTTATCTTGAATTTGGTCATCTCAGCATTTTCATGCCCTCTCTGATGGCTAATCCTGGGTGTCAACTTGATTGGATCTGAGATTAACTGAAAT
>NW_008355756.1:0-905 GCF_000622305.1 Nannospalax galili
AATACACTTTTTAATCTGTAGAAATTTTGATTTTTGAACTTTTGTGAAAATTGTATGTGAGTATAGTCTTCACATTATTTCCATACCTCCCATTCCCTCCAGCTCCTCCCATGTCACTCCAAATCTGCCACCATTTCTTGTCATTTTCTTTATTATTGCTATACTTATGCATACATACATACATACAGACAGACATGTCACTGAGTCCATTTAGTGATGTGCCTATGTACCTGTGGTGATGGTTTGAATGAAAATGTTCCCCATAGGCTTCAAGTATTTGGACATTTTGTCCCCAGATGATGGCGCTGTTTTGGGAGGTTTTAGAAGGTGTGGCTATCCTAGAGGAAGCACGTCACTGGGGGTGGGCTTAGAGAATTCTTAAGCCTTGCCAGATCTCCAGTTGCTATCTTGCTTCCTGGGCCTGCATGAGGATGTGAGAGCTTAGCTTCTGCTGCTCTTGCTCTATGTCTCCCTGACATGATCGACTGTTAATTCCCCTGGAACCATAAACTCAAATAAACTCTTCTTTCTATAAATTGCTTGGGTCAGTTCAGTGTTTCTATCACAGCAACAGAGAAGTTACTAATAAGTAATTACTACCAGAGAGTGGGTATTGACTATGAAGAACTTGACTATGTGGGGTTTTGGAGGAATGTGGAAGACTTTGGAAATTTGGGCTAGAAAAAAGGTTGATTGCTGTAAGCAGAGCTTAACAGGCCATTCTAAGAAACACCTGGAAGAAAGTAGTGCTGAGAACAATGAAGTTCAAAAGCAAAATAAGGACTTAAGCAGCACTTGGGCTATTTTGGCAGAGTCTGGCTGGAGTCTACCCTAGACCAAAAAGCTTTCTTGAAGCTAAGTTGAAAACCAATGGACTAATTTCTTGAGGGGAAGAAATTTCAAGA
>NW_008355757.1:0-398 GCF_000622305.1 Nannospalax galili
TGCTCAGAGGGCTTTGTACAAGGAGGTGATGTTGGAGAACTACAGCAATCTCGTGTCCGTAAGTGAGGAGATTTTTTTTCTTTCAGAATTTTTACTGTTCTGATCCTTTGACAGATAGCAGTGTACTTTGTACATGTAGTATTTTTGCTGAATAGGTCTTGGATTCTTTCATAATTAGTGCATCTGGAATGCCTGTGCATCATGAACAGCATGCTTATGTTTACCATTTCTTTCCATTTTCAGTTGTTAGAAATATAATCCATCTTCATTATTTTTGGAGTTAATTTCAGCCACCCATTAGTACATGATACTATAGCTAGAATCTTAGAGTTCCATTTCCATAGCTGCATTTTGAGTCAGTGATAGAACTCAGTGTATGAAAACTGAAAAAAATTCCT
>NW_008355758.1:0-356 GCF_000622305.1 Nannospalax galili
ATAAGGAAAGGAAAAGCATCATCATCAGAAGGAGCATGTGCCAAGACACAGAGATATGCAAGTGATTAAGAAAATGCAAATAAATGCAGGCGGGGGTGAGCAGGAGGCCCTGCTGGGAAAATAGATGAGAGTGGGATGTCATCTTTGAAGCATGACCCGACCAACAGCAGTCATGAACTCACAGCAGCTATGCCTACTGGCACTGGGTTCCCACATGTCAGGCACGCCTCACAGTCATTATGGATGGGTAAGGGGTTCACAGGGTCCTACCACTTACTGATGATCTATTGGAAACTAGTAAGTTTGGGGAGGGAGGTGGTGTAGTGTCCAGTAGTGTATCTACTGGTGAGCCCACC
>NW_008355759.1:0-1107 GCF_000622305.1 Nannospalax galili
CACGGGGCTGTATATTTCCTGAGGTCCTAGGCAGTGTGCCTGCAGTGACTACTCCCTAGGATCACCAGGGAGAGAAGAGTATCAGGGGAAACTCATAGACTGGATAGACAATTTCTAAGAGAGAGAGAGAGACTGTCTCTGTTTTATGAGTAGAGGAAGCTGTGGGAAGAGGCTTCTTTTATTTTGTTGAGCCTGCCACACTAGCTAGGCTATCCCCCTCAGTGGATGTTCATCGTTTGGGAGAAGTAACCAGCAGAAGCTCTAGTACTCTTTGTGGCTCTAGCTTGGGAGCATTGGTGGCTGTTCATGATTGGCACATGGAGGTTCTGAAATGGAGCTTGGAACACTAATTAAACTGGGCAGCTTCCCTGTGCAGTGTACTTAGAGCTGAAATTTTGTAGTTAAGGATTTTTCTAACTCTACTTTGGCCAAGTTATTCAGACTTTTGTGTGTCTAAACTTACTCGTATGTTAAAGTGAGATGTGACCTTGTGTACAGTGTTACCAGGATGCTAAGCAAGCTAATGCATGTAAGGCACTTGAAATGATGCCTTGATAGATGCTTGATAAATATCAAGTATTTCTTATTTCAAGTACGCTTAACTGTACTGTTCTATGGAACAGTACAGTTAAGCGTACTTGAAATTAGGCAATAAGCCAGTATGGCAGCCAGTATGGTTTTTAGCTAACGGTGATGACATAAAAGGTTTCTAGCTATGAACCTCTCCTAGTAATCCTAAAGAGACTATTGACATCAGAAAGATTCTGAGGTGAGGTTAGCATTGCCCTTGCTGTTTTTTATTGCACTATAGTCCTCCCGCCCTGGAGGCAGGGGGAAGGAGAAGAGGTGGGCCCTCACTCAGATGGTGGTATAGAATTAAGAGTCCTCCATCAGCTCAAACCCAGCCTGGGTTTCAGTGGAGTTGCTTCTTTAGTAGTTATTCAAAATCTTATATGTTCCATTTTAGCAAAAATGACTTGAAAGGGTCAGTAGAACACATTGCTTCTTATAGCTATGACCTAGTGCCACCACATTTAGGCCTGGTACATGCAGGCAAGTAATGTTCCCTGAGCCCAGTACAAATCATTCACCAAAGACCACAACAGG
>NW_008355759.1:3506-5822 GCF_000622305.1 Nannospalax galili
TGCATCCACACTCAGGAAGCAGAGAATGAACAAGAAGTGGGGCCCTGGTTATAAAGCCTCAAGGTATACCCCCAGTCATCAGTTTGCTCCAGCAAGTCTCCATCCCTTGAAGATTTCATACCTTTTCAAACAGCACCACCAGCTGGGGACTAACTGTCAGACCTGTGAGCCCATGGGGGACATTTCACATTCAGACCACAGTAGTGCTCCGTCCATTTTCTCCTCAGAAACCTGGGGGCGGCGGGGCCGGGATGGAGACAGCAAAAGGGGGAGAAATGTTTCTGTTCAGTGGCCTCATTTTATTTAGATTTAATTTTTTGTCATATATAACTATAAACTTGTCTCTATAGCAATACTTTAGTGTGATATAAATTCTGTTTTTGGGAAGACTAATATATTCCCATGGTACAAGATTCTATGAAACAGTGATCAGTGAAAAGCCTTCTCACTTCTCATTCATCACCCAGTTCTCTGCCTGGTGCTCATCAGTTTACACACCTTTCTAGAGAGACTGTACAGCCTTCTAGAGACATTCTTGGCTAGGAAACACTTGAGTATGTGTGGTATGGAGGGGAGCAGGCAGTATCTGATGCCTTTTGCTTTCCTCCTCTACACAGATCATTGTACATCAGTTAACTAACAGTAGTCGTTGTGCAAATTTGCTTAATATTTTCTTGTATAGATCAAGTGCTTGCACATACAGCCTTTTAGTCAGTCAGTCTGTGAATGTTTGCAGACATCCCCATGAGCCAAGAATCCTTTCTGCATTCTCAAATGATGAAAGTCAAACGATGGCTATAATTTTGTGGCATTTGGAAACTGTATGAAATTCAGTGTACATAAATAAAGTTTTACAGGAACATGACCATTGCCCTTTGTTTGCATGTTGTCTGTCTGTTTTCAAGCGACAGCAGTAGAGTTGAGTTCTTGCAATAGAGCTTGCATGGCCCACAGAACCTAACTTGTTATGGCCTGGCTTTTCACAGTAAGTTTGCAACCTGTCATATAGTTGTGATATAGTGGGGTTAATTAATATGTTGCTATTGTCGTGCAGCATTATATAACTTTATACCATGCTTTTTTAAAAGTACTTATTTATGTGTGTGTCTGTGTGTCTGTGTAAGTGAATGCCGCCTGTGTGAGGGTGTCTGAGACATCAAATCTCCTAGAATTGGAGTTACAGATGGTTGAGTCTTACCTGACATGGGTGTTGGTAACTGAACTAGGGTCATCTGGAAGAGCAGCAAGTGCTTGTAACCATTGAGCCATCTCTCCAGCAACATTTCATATGTGTAAACAAAATAGAGGATAGAGTTCTAAAAGTATTTAGTATGTAGCAACTTTAGATTCTGTGTGGCACATTTTCCCCCCAATTCTGCTAAATTACATCCAGGGTAAGGACAAGGGAAAAGGAGAAGTGTGGACAGAGTAGACAAAGAGCTCTTGTTTTTCTCCTTCAGTAAATGGTTTCTGTCACTGACAATCATGTTCCTATTGGAGAACCCTCAAAAAGACTATTTTAATACTGTCAAGGAGAGGAAGAAAAGACTGGCTGGCAAATGATCTGGGAAGGGGTACTGCCCAGTGTTGTTGGTGCTGCTGGTCTGCCTGGGTCCTGTTGGCATGCCGGTGTAGGATCCTACTTGGGGTCAGGGGATGTTTGTGTGCTCGTCTGCGAACAAAAGAGGCAGGATTAGCACACAGGTGGAAACGCTTGGCATTCTATAAATCAAGCCAAAGCAGCATAAACTTTGGGGAACTTTACTGGGTTTATGCTATTGTGTTCTGGATAAAATGGTGCTTTTTTCCTGATGCAAAGCAATCAAGATACTTTGAGTAAAGAAAGCTTTGTGAAAACTCAGAAACACTTGCACTTACTTGATTTTATTTTTCACACAACTCTTCTCTCTCTCTGAGAAGAAAAAATACCAAGAGACAATGAGTACTTTAATTTTCATCTTTTACTTTCCCTCCTTGCTCTAAAACAGTGACACTAGTGCTAGTGGGGGTGGGGGTGATCTGGGCACATAGAGCAGTGGATGGGGACAGCTGGGAGGGGATGGGGTTGGGGAATGCTCATCAGAAGAAGGGACTCAGAGTGAGGACTGCCATCTGCTCTCCTACCTGGGGTGTGGCTCAGCAGCACCCAGTTCTCAGCTCTTGCCTCTTTCCCCTATCCTGTGATATTCCTCAAGTGGAAGTCAGAGAGCCCAGTGCCTCTCCCCAGGTCCTAATCAAGCTGTTGGGAGTCTTAGTGTCAGTTGTCTGCTTTTTCTTCTCATGACCCCAAAGGTGTTTTATAGCATAAAGCTGAAA
>NW_008355760.1:0-388 GCF_000622305.1 Nannospalax galili
GCCACTCTTTAACTTCCTCTGATGTGGTGTTGCCTCTCATGCCCAGGATCTGGGGCCCTGGAACCAAAGTCCAATGCCACGGGACTTTCTCCTTCCGGAGGATGGTTTTATCAGCCCTGATGACAATTAAGCAGCGAACCCTTTTTCCATCTATGAGTATGTCCATCTTGGGCCTCATGCCTGCGACTATGGGAACTGTCCAATTGGCCTGCAGATGGGGGTTAAAACGTTGGGGCAGGGCGCTGGGCCTGACCCAATGAGGGGGCTGCGTCTCATAACTCCTTGGGATGATGGGGCTAGAGGATGCCCCTCATTTAATTTAAAGGCTTACCTTCAATGTCAAACCAAGACCTACACTCTTTTTTCCAATGGAATCCCTTACAGCACA
>NW_008355761.1:0-504 GCF_000622305.1 Nannospalax galili
GCATTCAACACTATTTAGAGGGAGAGACTTGTTAGGCCACACTAATCCCTAAGGATCTGTAAGTGGTTAATGGTTTCTGGAGCCGGGAGAGACATCATCTTCAGTGGAGTACCCACTAGTAAGTTGCACTTGCTCCTGCAAATAATCCCTCACTCATGATTCTGTGGGTAACCTTAATGAAACCCATTGGGTCACCAAGAGAAAATCATGAGGGTAGATTGAATTAAGCAGTGTAAGATCTAAGCCAGCCAGAGCTTTACATGAAGGCCCTATCTTAAAAACATTAACATTCTGGGACAGTGAGATGGTTCAGTGGATAAGACCCTTGCCACCAAGCATTGCAGCTGGAGTTAGATGTCAGGAGCCAATATGGAGTAAGAAGTAAATCAACTCAAACAAGTTGTCCTCTGATGTCTAAGCAAGTGCTGCAGCAGTACATATGTAAACATGGGTAAATAGATGATAGATATAGATAGATTAGATGATGATGATAGATAGATAGAT
>NW_008355762.1:0-725 GCF_000622305.1 Nannospalax galili
TCACCCATCACACTGGCATCCCTTATAACCCACAGGGACAAGCCATTGTGGGGAGGTCACATAAAACCTTAAAGGACCAATTAAAAAGAGATATAGGCGAGCACGGGCTGGGCTCTCAGATAACAGATTTTTCTGAAAGAGATAGCAGGAATTAAAGTTTGGAAGTGATAGTAGATTGTTGCAGTTATTGTAAATCACACAATGAGATTAAGATTAGTAAAATTAGATAAGAAGAGAAGAGATCCTGGCAAGGATGTAATGATCTCTTGAACAATGGGCAATGTCCTAAAGCACATGGAAATGTGGTAACATTTTGACATTTAGACATATTTTTCCCTTTTTAAAGAAGTTAAAAGCAAATATTGCTTCAAATTTGGATGTCAGTCTTGACCTGGAGGACTTTACAGTCGGATTGGGCATGTGGGGACAAGGCTGATAAATAGGGATTATACAATATGAAATTTTCTTCCATCAATTTGTTCCATTGACAAAAACAGTCATAAAGCTCAGAGAGAATAATTAGATTTAGCTAAGTTGAGTTTGAGTCCAGCAAGTTAGGGGACCTACCAGGGTGAATGAACAAACACGTAATGATGTAGTGGAAATTTGTAAATTGGTACTCCTTTAATTTCTGTTTCAGAGCAGGATTCACCTCAAGATCTAGTCACTAAAGCCATCACAGACACTTCAACTGGGGCCTATTGGACATCTGCTTCAGGAATGGT
>NW_008355763.1:0-525 GCF_000622305.1 Nannospalax galili
GAGCTGTGTTGAGAAAGACTCTGAAATCACTGCTGGATCAGCAGAAAAAAACCCCTGCATTACAGATATTTGCTATGACCTCATCTGAATGATTTGTGCAAACAATCTATTTTTTAAAAACCTCGAGATATTAAAATTTGTGCACAGAATATTTGGCGATGCTAAGAAATTATTGGCTTTCAGATGTGATACTAGCACTGTGGCTGTACTTTGGTGACTTTGTTTCTTCTAGAAATATATTCTAAAATATTTACAGATGAAGTGCTCTGATGTTAGTGATTTGTTTCAAAATAGTAAGAGCTGGGGAGTTCAACTGTAGGTGGATACAGTGCTGGGGAAAGAGAAGGTGACAGTATACAGAAAACAAAATTGGTTATGAATTTATCTTTACTGAGGTTGAGTAATGGGTAATTATCAAAATTGAAATATTATCTCTAGTATATATTTAAATTTTCAAAAATTAATATTCTAAATATTTTATCTAAATTTTATTGAGAACTGTTGTATGAAATTACAAAAACTCAA
>NW_008355764.1:0-1069 GCF_000622305.1 Nannospalax galili
CATTCGGTTTTTTAAGTGGGATTCCTGGGACTGTCCTCAGGTTGCCAGCCTGGCACCACTAGTGATTTTACCAATTCATCCCCCTGGTTCTCAGTGCTAAATCTTCTATTTTGCTTCTAGAGGTAGTGATCATACCAGTAACACTATTACTACTGCATTACATTAAAAATATAATAGGAGATGGGGTGGGGAGATTGCTCAGTGCTTACAAACACTGGCTGGTATAGCAGAAGACCCGTATTTGATTCCTAGCATCCACATGGTGGCTAACAACTATCTGTAAATCCAGTTCCAGGTATTCCATCACCCTCTTCTAACTTCTTGTAGGACACAGGTTCACTTATGCACATGCAGGTAATACATTCATATATGCAAAATAAAAAATAAAATTTTGTAAAAATGAAATGGGAAATTTAACAAAAACAACTGTAATAATAAATACTCTCTAATGGGGTATGGGTGGACATGCTCTTCACTCGACTCTCCAATGTAATTTTTAAATTTTCATATGATTTTTATCTCTGTAGACTTATATACATGCATATAATTTACAATGAAGAAAATGAGCTTTATACTTATTAAATAATGGTTATAGATTATAATACATAATCAAAATGGGTTAAATATACCTAAAAGATGATTATAAAAGAAATTGCTAAATGACATCTTTTACAAACACCAGGGAATATGGCATGGAAATATCAGAAACATATATCAGAACAACTTAAATCAAGATTAGCCACTAGACAAAAAATCCAGAGACACATTAAAACCCACTAGACACTAATAGCACAGTTAAAATTGTAGCCAGATACTATAAATAGCAAAACTTTCTCTATGGATTCTCTTAATATGTGGGAAGGTATTCTGTTATTGAAGTTGATTATAATTTGAAGAGATTGTGTTAAAATATTATCATATGAAAATTTGTGAATGATAACAGTTACTCCTAGGGGCCTCATTGTGTATGTGACTAATTGAATTCACCTGAGAAACTTACTTTGGACAACTGGAAATGTTTCATAAAGGAAACAACAGATTCTTCATATAGAAGATTTTATTTCATTTA
>NW_008355765.1:0-423 GCF_000622305.1 Nannospalax galili
CCATTCACATACTTGAGCAACCACCTCTGGGACCTTTTCAACTCCCCCAACCGAACTCAGCACTAATTAATGAAAACCTGCCCGTTCTTCCTGTTACCAGCACCTGGCACCATTCTTCGGCTTGTGTGAATTTGACCTCTGCGGTACTTCATGGAAGTGAACTCAAACAGCATTTGTTTGGGGGGACTGGCTTATTTCCCTCAGTGTTCTGCTGTCCATGTTCACTCAGCTGTAGCGTAAACCAGAATTTCACTTCTTTTCAAGGCTACAAACCTCCTCTCTCTCTCTCTCTCTCTCTCTTTCTCTCTCTCTCCTCTCTCTTTCTTTCTCTCATCTCCTCTCATATATATGTTAGATTTGCATGTTATATGCTTATATGCATTTGCATGTTACTTTAGAAATATACTCTGCCTCTCTCTGGTA
>NW_008355767.1:0-295 GCF_000622305.1 Nannospalax galili
GCATATCATAGTGTAAACACTAAATGTACAGTGTGGGTGCGCGGGGATCTCAGAGCGCCAGCTGCTGGGCGTGGCGCCAGTCTCTTGCACGCCGCTGGGGTGCGGCGGGTTGCATGCACTGCATTGCTGCTCGGGTCCCTGGCTCTCCACAGCTACCGGATGCTGGCGACTCTGTGGTTCGCTGCACTTCCAGGAGAGTTCCATTCCAAGCTACCAGGCACTCCCTCTATGTACGAGATCCGTCGACCACCGGGTCACGGGGGAGGTGCAAGAACGGCGAAAGCAAGATCTTCGC
>NW_008355768.1:0-370 GCF_000622305.1 Nannospalax galili
CCAGCACCCACATGGTGGCTAACAACAGTCCTTAACTCAAGTTCCAGGGGATCTGATGCCCTCTTCTGGTTTCTGTGAGCTTTGCACAACACAGGTGCACTTACATACATGCAGTCAAAACACTCATGCACATAAAGTAAAAATAATATTTTTTAAAAGAAAAGGAAGGGAGAAAGGAAGAGATGAGATAAACTAATATCAGTGTGATTCCATTTCATTGATCGAGTTTTACTATGAATATAAAATAATAAAAATGTTTAAAGCGAGGAATCAAAGGCCCTAGGAAGAGCAGCAATGCTGTGCAATTCCATGGAGAAGCTTCATGAGATGCTTCCGTAGGCCAACAGAAATGCCATTTTAGCTTTTTAAT
>NW_008355769.1:0-387 GCF_000622305.1 Nannospalax galili
TGCTAAGAATCAATAGGAAGATGGTAGAAACCTTAATAGGCCAGAGCTAGAGGTACAGGGTCTTTGGGTCATTGGGAATGTGCTTTTGAAGGAACAGTGGAAACTCAGAACTTCTTTATCTCCTTTTCACTCTCATCCTCTCATGCTAAGCATGAACTCTAACACTGATCTGCCTGCCCATCTCCACGGTTTTTATTTTATTTATTTTGTGAGGTGGGAAATGTCTATCGCAGCTCACAGTTTCAGAGGGATTTGTCCAAGGGTGACTGGTTACTTTGGGCGAGAGGCAGAACACCATGGCACAGAAGGCCCAGTGGAGCCGAGCTCTTTCACTCCTGGCATGAAATCTACTCTACTGGTTAACAGAAAGAAATGTAACTGTTGGGG
>NW_008355770.1:0-2669 GCF_000622305.1 Nannospalax galili
GACAGCCTACGAAATGGTAGAGAATGTTGGCCAATCATAAATGTGACAGGCGATTAGAAATAAGTCAAGAAATTAAGCACAAGAAGAACAGATAATCCAATCAAGAAATGAGGAAATGGACTGAACAGACACTTTTCAAATGAAGAAATACAAACGGCCAATAAATCCATGAAAAGTGTTCAATATATTTAGCTTATACAAATAAATCAAAATTACATTGAGGACAGGTCGGGGGGGCTCAGCAGGTAAAGGCATTTGTTGCCAAGCCAGACAACCTGAGTTCAATACCCCAAACCCACATGAAAGGTGAAAACAAAAAGTTGTCCTCTGACTGCCACGCATACACCATGGCACTAAATTAATTATTTCATTAATAAATAAAATTAATTTATTGATTAGCAAGGTTTCAGAGAAAAGGAAACCTTTATACACTGGTACAAATGTAAATTAGAGCCCATTGTAGTGGCACACGCTTTTAATCCCAGCACTGGGGAGGCAAAGGCAGGTGGATCTCTGTGAGTTCGAGGCCAGCCTGGTCTACAGCGAGGTCCAGACCAACTGGGGCTACAGGAGGACCCTGTCTTAATAAGATTGAAAAAAAAGAATGTAAATTAGTCCAACCATGTGGAAATAGGTATGGAGATTCCTAAAAATAGAGTTACCACATGAAATTATTATTTTTTAAATATTTTTATGTGTATGCATGTATTGCCTGCATGTAGGTAAGTGCACCCATGTTGTGAAATAACCACGGAGGACAGAAGAGGCTGTCGGATCCCCTGGAACTGGAGTTATGGACAGTTGTTAGCTGCCATGTGGGTGCTGGGAGTCAAACCTGGGTCTTCTGCACGAACAGTCAGTGCTCTTAACCACTGAGCCATCTCTCCAGCCCCGACATTGAATTCTTGTTGTTCCTTCAGAAACCAACTCCCTTTGGCTGTCTTCACCATCTTATTTGATGATAATAGTTATTCAGACCAAAAATCTGCTCTCATGCCTTACATCCAAATCAGCTACAGCAGCAGACTCTGCCATTCAAAAAGTTCCAGAATCTGTCTTCTCATTGTCTCCACAGCTGTCATCCCCACACAGCACCCTCATCTTTTATCTGAATTACAGTGAAGTCTTTTAACTGGTCTTCCTGCCCCTGGTCTCTAAAGTTCATCTTCAAATCAGCAAGCAGAATAATTCTTTTGAAATCTCTCCCACATGGTTCCCATCCCACCCAGAATAAAATTTTTAAGTTTTATGAAACCTCTTCTACATTCAGCACGAAATTTGAATGAAAATGTGGTTTGTATACACAATGGAATTTTAGTTACAATAGCCAAGCCATGGAATGAGCCTTAGTGTGGATCAATGTATGATTGAAAAAGGAAATGTAAAATGTATCTGCTAGGTACTATTAGTTGTAAAAGAAAATAAGTCATATTATTTGTAGGAAAGTGCTAAAATTGAAGACCATTATGTTAAGTGAGATAAGCCAGACTCGGAAAAACAATTACTGCATGTTTTCTCTCATAGGTGGTACCTTAAAAAAAGAGAGTGTCACTAGGGAATACAAAGGGGTCAGCAGGAGGAAGGCAGAGGCTTAGAGTGGGTAATGCTTTGGAGGAATCAGTATCTTACAACATGAATGAAAATGTCATAATGAAACCCCTACTTTTACAATTAACACACACAATAAAAAACTGATGTTGAGGGGGCTGGAGAGACGACTCAGTGGTTAAGAGCACTGGCTGGCTGATCTTGCAGAGGATCCGGGTTTGATTCCCAGCATCCACTTGGCAGCTAATAACCAATCATAACTCCAGTTCCAGGGGAATCTGACATCCTCTTCTGACCTTCGTGGGCACTGCAAGACATGTGTACACTTACATGTATGTAGGGAATACACTCATACACATAAAAATAATAAATTTGAAAATAAAAAAATTGATGCTGACACTTTTGCCGAAGTGTTGGCAATCCTAACCTCATCTTGAGCAATTCTGTGAGAAAATGTCTGACCTGAGGGACAAAGCAAAGGCTGAGGGGTGATGCTTATAAGTAAATGGGAAGAAAAGAGGACACTTCAGAAGTCGACCTCCATATCTCCATGAGTTAATGAATCTCCTAGGTGCCTCACTCTGAAGGGATTACCTCTCCCTTTGCATGTTCTCTTCAGCTTTCCTGGGGATAAACTGTCCACCCAACAAAAATATATTTATCTTCCACTCTATGCCTGAGCAGTGTGACGTAGCCATGATATAAGGATATCTAACAAACCAGGGGGTTGTAAAGTAACCCCAGTAATGACACTAATAATAGGTTAGAGTCTTTGCCAATTTTGAATATTATGCTGTAGATAAAGGAGAAAATCAACAAAGTGAAATGAACTGATAAGTCTTTGACATAAGACTCCTACAATTGGAAAAAGAGGAACAGCAAATAAAATGTGCTAAAAGACCCATGCGTCCATCAAGGATGGAGAAGTCCAGAGCCCAGCTCCCTGATGCATTGCCAAAGAGAAGCTAATATTTGTCTCAGATCTGGGAAGGATATCCTCTGGCATTCCAAGGACCCAATCTTAAACAAAAACCAAAACAAGGAAAACATATTTTTAAGAAGACAATGGTGGTCCTAGGGAAAGACTGATTCCTGCTCTAGCTGTACAGATTTCTAGAAAT
>NW_008355771.1:0-488 GCF_000622305.1 Nannospalax galili
GTCACAGAGTCGGGGCCAGCCTGGATAAGGAAGGGGCTTAGAGGACCCTTCAAGATAAATTGGCTTGAGTCTGAAGGGCCAATCCCATCTCCAGAGCCAGCTTCTCAGAGATCTCAAACAGCACATGACAATTCACTAATATAATTTGTGTAGAGAAAGGCATTTGTTTCTCTATGAAACTGAACCCAGTGGTTTACATTGGATGAGAGAGTTGCACTTGAGTCCAGTGATAACTGGCTGGACTCAACACCCATCGTTCTATAACCTGTTCACATTCGTCATCTGCTAGGTCTTTCATTGGGAGTGGGGATTGACAAGAGACAGAACACTTGATTTTACAAAGTCACCTTCTGATATTTCTAAACGTTATATGGCCATGGTGCATGACAGGAAACACCCATGACCAAGCGGGATCAAGGTGACAGAAGTATCTGTCTTTATCAGTGTCAAATCTAAGATCCTCCCTGGCTATACTTGAGGTGACCAGA
>NW_008355772.1:0-470 GCF_000622305.1 Nannospalax galili
CCTTTACTTCTCCTTCACATCTCCTAGGCACCAGTCAAGGACTTTCTTTTTCCCTTCAGTCGAGAGTTATGCAATTTGTGAGTCTTTTAGATAGACCCACTGAAGGGTACCCCATTTGCTTCACCCTGTGTCCCTGTTCAGCAAGGAAGAAGCCAGAGTGGTCTGTGACCTGATTCCCCATTGACAAGTTAAAAAAAATTAAAATGTGTATAAATGTATTCCCTGCATGCATGTAAGTGCACCTATGTTGTGCAATGCCCACAGAGGCCAGAAGAAGGTCTTGGAGTCCCTTGGAACTGGAGCTACAGATGCTTGTTAGCTACCATGTGGGTGCTGGGAATTGGATCGAGGTCCTCTCCAACAGCAGCTAGTTCTCTTGTCCCCTGAGGCATCTCTCCAGCCCCATGTCCTATTTATTACCACGAAATTTTATACTATTTTCCTGAATTATTAGTCTAAGTTATGGATAA
>NW_008355773.1:0-760 GCF_000622305.1 Nannospalax galili
ACACTCACCCACAGACCGATTGGCCCATCAGCGAACTTCATGATAGGCAGCTCCTCACACGGGACACCAATCTGTCCCGTGCTCCAACATGTATGGCACAGGAGGAGAGGCCACGAACAGCCTGGGTTCCTCTCTTGGGGGCTGAGCGAGATGATGAGTGTCGGTGACTCAAAAACCACACCGAGTCGGGAGTCTTGTCGAGGAAGGAACTCACTTTATTGCATCAGGCATCTACTTATATAGTTTAAGCAAAAGGGTGTGGAAAAGGGAGTGGGTATAGGAGTGTGTCATCTGGGGCAAAAACTGTGCGCCACTGGGAATTTATTACGACAGTTGTTACTGGGCAGAGGCAATCTTAGATAGGCCACTGCTGAGTCACCTCCACACGGAAGTGACAGACCAGAGACAGGTTGCTAAACTTTAGCCTGGCTTAGGAAATTATATTAGGCCTCATTTTTCTCCATGCCATGTGTATGAGGGTCCTGAAGGCCCAACACGGGAGATGTAGCTCAAGTTGGCTTGATTGGACACAAGGACTTTCATCAGGTAAGCCATTGTATTGGCCTGAATCAGGCATCTGAACCATTGAATCTTTACATTGTTTAGCTATATTGAGCAAATGTTTCTCCATTTCTACCATCATTTGTACTCCACAGAACACTTCACTTGATGTTTTGAGTATACGAAACAATTTGTTTTTCTGAAATTCTTTTTTTTTTTGTCAGTATGATTTTATAGTCACCATGTTAGGAGAAGTCAG
>NW_008355774.1:0-6970 GCF_000622305.1 Nannospalax galili
ATAAATAAATAATAAACAAACTAAAATCCAGGGACTTGTGGAAATGTTAGCCAATTCAAAGAATTGGCTAACAAAAACACTATATTCCAATTGCTAAAAGTTCGGGGGGGTATCTCCTCCAAATGACCATAGAATTTCCAGAAAATTCAAACCTGACTGGGGGTTTGATAATCATCTTTGAAAAAAGGATAGCACAGGTTTAACAACATAGAAGGAGCTGCCCCCTGTAGCCTTCTCCTGGGTCATGTGTTTCCAAGCCCTCCAGAGGACCCTACTCTCTTAATTAAGCCATCTGGCCAGTGTGAAATGTATACTGTGGTAGTCTTTTCTTTCTTGAAGTTTGACTTCAAAAGTATTATGGGATACTTAAAAACCTCTGAAGTTTTGTGCATATTAATACATGTAATTCTTACCACTCCATGAAATTAGTATTTTTTAGCCCCTTGAGGACCCTCAGGTTACACAGTGATGCTACGTTTGTACATAGCCAATGAGTGCAGAGTCGGAACAGTAGCTGAAATGTTTCTAAATTTAAAACCCAAGCTTTTAGGGCTAGAAAGGTAGCTCAGCATGTACTGCTCTTAGAGAGGACCTGAGTTTGGCTCCCAGCACCCATGTCAGGCAACTCAGCCACCTGTAACTCCAGCACCAGGACAGCTGACACCATCATCTGGACTATGGGCACCTGGACTCACATGCACGTGTGCACATGCATACACATACACACACACATACACACACACACACACACACACACACAAACACACACACAATTAAAACCAAAATAAATCAAGTACCTACACTTTGTCCGTTATACCATCGGAACACATTTTCCCGGTATTCCTGCTTTCCTTTTGACCAAGATCAAAAACGCGGGGGGGGGGGGGGGTCACCGGCATGCTTCCTTAAATAAACCCCCACCCTATGCTCTGTTATAAATAAAAAAGAACACAGCTAATGGAAACCTTCATTATTCCACCAAGGTTGACCCCATGTTGGCAAATTCTTTGGTCTTTGATTTCTTATTCGTATTTCTCCCCCTTAAACTTCATTGTACATATATTTTTATATAACTTGCTTCAAGTTATTTCTGGAAAAATATGTGTTAAAAATTGTCTCTCAAGCAGTTCGTGGTGGCGCATGCCTTTAATCCCAGCACTTGGGAGGCAGAGGCAAGCAGATCTCTGTGGGTTCAAGGCCAGCTTGTTCTACATAGTGAGTTCCAGGACAGCTGGGGCTACAGGGAGACCCTGTCTCAAAAAGACCAAAAAAAAAACTGTCTCTCTTTGGAGTAACAAAAATATTCTAAAATTTAAAAAAAAATTTTTTTAAAAAATAGTGCCTATACTGAATATTAATAACAATGTGAAATAATTGGAATTCTCATTTCTACTGACAGTGAGGATATTAAGATATCATTTAGGAAGACAGTTTAATAGTTTCTTAAAATTAAATATCTACTTAGCACATAAACCATTCACTCACTCCATTCTTAGGTATCCTCTCAATAAAAGTGGAAAACATAAGCATACCAAGATGTGTGGAAATCACAACCATACCAAGATGTATTCATGGATATTTATAACAGTTTTATTTGTAACAGAAAAAAAAGTAATAACTCATAAACCCAACAATGAATGGATAAACAAGTCATGGTATGTCCATATAATGGAATACCATTCAGCAAAAGTAAAAACTATTGATAGATGCAATAATGTAACTATACCCCCAAAATAATTTAAGTAGAAAAAAGCAGTCAAAAATCAGTACAAATGATTTACATAAGATTTTAGAAAATGCAAACTAACAAGAATACCAGAAAGCAGATCAGTAATAATCACAGCTCTTGAGAATTAGAAGGAGGAGGATTAGGAGGTCAGGGCTAGTAGCCTTATCTGCATAATGTGTTTGTCCCCAAAAAATATTTCCAAGACTGAAGCAGTCTCTTAAATTGATAGTAAATAGTAAAGGTAAACATTTTCATTCAACAGTGATTGATACTTGTTAATTATAATATTACAATAATTTATTTCTTAATATATTTAAAACTTAATTTCAGGACTAGACAACTCAGTCAGTAAAACGTTTCAAGCACGAGGACCTATGGAGTAGTATCATAGCTGAATTCTGAGTCTGTATGGAAGCTGTAGCTGTTGAAGAAGAGTTCAGAACATTGTTGGTGCTAGTCCCCTATGAACTTCCCAAGTAGTTGAACCACCTTCCAAACGTGCCTCTATTCTCTTGATCAAGATGGTCCAAAGTTTCCAAGGCCTGGAGAATTTCATGTTTAGTCATTCCAATACACCAAAGATGTTAAAGTAGATCTCTCTGTTCTATAGTAAATCTGGGTTCATCTGAATAGTGAGACATGGTTTCGAGCAAACCTAATGGGAAGGAAGTGAGCATACTTTACATGAGACAGATCAATATCCTTTCCAGAGAAGCTCAGTGTTATTTACCATTCTTAGAATCCCTGCACAGCCCCCCTCCCCATCAACTCAGTGCAAGGACTGAGGTAGGAAGGAGGGAGCCGGGAGAGGGAGGGGATCTTCCTGCAGGGGCGGGGGGGCATCAAGAGGAGTTGGGGAGGGCTCAAGGACAGCCCAGGAAGAGCATAAGGGGGAGGAGGGTCCTTATTTCCCAGGCTCCCCCTGAAAACCCGCCTTGTCTCAACCACATCAGATTGACTTTTTAGCTAACAACTGCCATATTGATACTTTTTTAACAGGTTTTCTAAAAATAAAAGGCTGCATGATTTCCAAGTTACATCTTTGCATACTATTTTAACTTACCAATTTTTTTTACTATTGTATTTATTTTTATTTAATGTGTATGGTTATATTGCTTACATGTAGTTAGGTGCACCCATGTTGTGCAATGCTCAAGGAGGTCAGAAAGGTCAGAAGAGGGCATTGGATCCAGCCCACAAATTATTTTATTAATTATCCTGGTATTTAGGGTTTTTTTATTTCCCTTCAGGTTATTAAACTACTGTACTAGTAAAATCTTTTCATCTTTTTTAAATTTCTACTGCTAACTTTAAAACTGGTTTGCAGAGACTAGAAAGACGGCTCAGTGGTTAAGAGCACTAGCTGCTCTTGCAGAGGACCCAGGTTCAGTTCCCAGCACCCACATAGCAGCTAACTACCATCTGTAACTCCAGTTCCAGGGGATATGATGCCACCTTCTGGCCTGTGCTGGAACTGTGCACACATGGTGCACTTAGATGCAGGCAAAACAAATACATATAAAACAAATTTCAAAAATTTCTCATAAAATAAAATTGGTTTGTATTAAGTGAAAGTTAAAATAACCACTAAGGTACAAGAAGATTGTTATAATGAATTGTCTTAATGAATCCAATGATACGGATTTAATCAGTAAGTTTAAACTGTTTGCTGTTTAACAATTTTACTCTTTGACCTGTTTATTTTTGCTTTTACTTCTATGCTAGTTGAGTCTGCTGTGTGTTAACTGTACAATGCAAAATTACAAAAGGTCCAAGGAAATTTTTAGAAATGTAATGTCTATTAGTCTGCAAGAATATTTCTGTCTGGTTCTTAGTGATTTAAATGTGACCAAGCTTTCTATAGTTCATCACAAAAAAGTGGGGTTTCCAGGTAACTATTTTGGTGAGTGTCAAAATAAGAATTTATGGTGTATTACTGTTGACTCACTTTGAATTAAAATATATGTTGCACCAAACAAAATAAAAGGAAGAATGAATGAAGGTACAGGATTTTAAAGGAGCATAAAGAAGTTGCAGGGAGTTAGTGATGAACACAGGAGAAAACACATGTCAAATTTTAATCAATTGTATACTTTAAGTAGAGTTTATTATCTGTTGATTACAACTCAATAAGGTGATTTTTAAAAAATATACCACAACGAACTGAGATGGCTCGCTTTTTTTTTTTCTTTTTTTTTTTTTTTTTTTTGCCTGTTTGGGGTTTTTTGTTTGTTTTTCTGAGAGAGAGTAGGGTCTTCTTGTAGCCCCAGCTAGCCTGAAACTCTGCTATGTAGACCTGGCTGGCCTCAATTTCCCAGAGATTGCCCTGCCTCTGTCTCCTGAGTGCCACCAGTTTAAAGGAGTGTGCCACCAGTCCAGTAAGGTGGCTAACTTTTACATTTAACAGGCCCTAGTAGCAAGTCTTACAGAAAAGGAAAACCAGCAACAGACTGTTGAGCTGGCCTACTCCAGGTCATAGAATTAGTAAGAAGTAAAACCAGGATTCAAATCCAGGACTAGGGCTGGGCCATGTAGTGGTAGAGTACTCTTGCTTAGTATACACAAAACCCTGTTCCATATCTAGCACCACAAAAACAACAAATCGAGGACTGTGCAATAACCAATCCCTTTGTCATTATATTTGTTTCTTTACAAAAGCATATTCGTGGATAGATATCCATTCAACAAATATATGCCAGAACTATTCTGGGCTCTGGGAAGTACCAGTAATGAAGGTTACAAAAAACATTGCATTGTGGCTCTTAAACATTCTAGAGTATATAGGTCATAAAGAGTAAATGGTAGAGTAGATATTCAAGTAAACGCTAAAGAAAAAAGGTGCTGTAAAATTGGGTAGCTCAATTTTTTAAATCAAAAGCACCCAATAGGAGATACTGCTGAACAATGCAAAAGACAGAGACACTAATGTGAAAAGGCTAGACAAAGATGGAGGAAGCACTACATGATCGCTGATCTAAAAAACAAAAATGGTTAAAGAAGAAGATTCATTGGTAAACTGATTTGAATGTAACACCTTCCTCTCTTCTTAAAAAAAAATTCAAGTTAGCTCACCTCCCTTTGCTTCCCTGGGCTGTACAGCCTCTGGCGTCCTGGTGCCAGGACTTTTCCTGGGTAAGTCCACTGACACCCTCCACACCTTGACTCCCCCAGCCTCATTCGACCTCTCAGCTCCCCCGTCCCATCTCTCCTCCTAACCTGGGAACTGGCCCATTTCTTGTCTTGGCAACCCAGACACTGAGGCTGAGCCACCCGTCCAGAGCCACCACTGCTTCCTGCTCCTTTGCATCCAGACCAACCCAGTTCCTCCCTGCAGTCCCCAGGAGCCCTTGGGGCATGGTCCTGCCCCAACCTACCTTTGCTTCCCTAGGTGGTTCAGCCACCAGCTTCTTGGTGCTAGCATCTTTCTTAGGTGGGTCTCCCGGCCTGATTCACCCTCCTAGCTCCCCTCCTAGCCTGGGTACTGGCCCATTTCATATCTTGGAACCCCAGATCCCTGGACTGACCTCTTGGCCCAGAATCTCCACTGCATCCTGATTTTTTTCATCCAGACAAACCCAGTTCCTCCCAGTAGTCCCCAGGAGCACTCGGGGCCTCTTCCCACTCCAACCTCCCTTTACATCCCTGGGTGGTACAGCCACCAGCTTCATGAGACCAGCATCTTTCCTTGGGTCTAAACCCAGGCCAGCCTAACCCCCAAATTCCTGAGGTCAGCATCTTTTCTGAAGGGATCCAGACCTTAGAAGAAAGCCTGAGAGCATCGGATCCTCATATGACTTGGGCCTCTGTGAGAACTCCTGAAGACAAAAGCAATCTGGCCACTCCAATATAAAATCAAAAGAGAGAACCTGAAGCCCAGACCAACCAGCTTTTCATGCCCAACAAGTAAACCACAAAGACACATAAAGTTTACAAAAAAAAAGCAGACCTAAACTCAACAAAGTAAGGCTTGAGTCTCACACAAGAATCAGAAACTACAAAAGAAATGCACATGTCAAAGTCACAGAGAAAAAATAATAGCATGAAAAACCAAAATAATTTATCCCACCAAGTACCAATAGTCCTCTAGAGAAGTACAATGAGAACCCCCTAGAGATAACAAAGGACATGGAACTCTAGAGAAGTACAATGAGAACCCCCTAGAGATAATACAGGACATGAAACTCAAAAGAACAATTATAAACATGATAAAAGATTCAGTGAATTTAAATTTACACACAAAGAAATCAAAGAACTGAAGGAAGAGAGGGATAAATTTCTGAATGAATTCAGAAAAGAGTTAGAAATATTGAAAGACTACTCAGGCTGAAATTAAGATGGAAGTAAAACAGTAAGCCAATTAGAAACAACAGGAGAAAGCCTCAACAATAGGATAAATGAAATGGAAAACAGAATATCAAGACTAGAAGATAAAGTGGATGAATTGAACCACTCAAGCAAAGATTATTAAAAATTTAAGAAAACACAAGAATGGAATATGCAAGAATTGTGTGACACCATAAAAAGATGAAACTTATGAATCATAGGCATACAGGAAGGAGGAGAATCTCAAGATAATGGTACGGACCAGATCTTCAACAGGATTGTAAAAGAAAATTTCCCAAAACTAAAGAAAGACATGCCCATACAAATATAAGAAGCATATAGATCACCAATTAGATAGGACCAGAAAAGAAACTCTGCATGGCACATCATAGTAAAAACGCTAAATGTACAGAACAGAGACAATACTGAAAGCTGCGAAAGAAAAACAACAAGTCACATATAAAGAAAAACCCATTAGGATTACAGCTGACTTTTCAGTGCAAACTATAAAAGCCAAAAAAGCCTGAACCAAAGTATTTCCACTTCTAAATGACCACAGGTGCCACCCAGATTACTTTACACATCCAAAATGTCAATTATAGTCGAAGGGGAAAGAAAAATATTCCATGACATAAATAGGCTGAAAGAATTCACATCCACAAAACCAGCCCTTCAGAGAGTTCTTGAAGCAACACAAAGAGCTGAAGAAAAGAACGACTATACCCAAGGGGTTAAGGAAAGAAATTCAATGAAGGTATAACTGTGGAAATGCACAGCTATGTCAAGAATGTGAACAGAAATAAAAATGACAGGATTCAATACACATCTTTCATTAATACCTTTAAATATCAATGGACTGAACTCCGCAGTCTAAAGACACAGACTAGGTGAATGGATTAAGAAACAAAACCCATATTT
>NW_008355774.1:7120-8350 GCF_000622305.1 Nannospalax galili
AAGAAAAAAGCAGGCATTGCAATTCTAATTTCTGATAAAATAGACTTTAAAACTACTCAGAAGAGATAAAAAGGGCCACTTCATTCTGATCAAAGGAACAATAAACCAAGAAGATATTACAATCATGAACATAATATTCATCAAATTCTGATGCACCCAACTTCATTAAAACAGTACTACAGGACTTTAAGACCCAGATTAATCCCAACTCATTAATAGTATGGGACTTCAATACCCCATTATCTCCATTAGATTGGTCAACAGGACAGAGAATTAACAGAAAGACATATGAATTAAACAATACCACATATCAAATGGAACTAACAGATATCTACCAAATATTCCACCCAGGTACCAGAGAATATACTTTCTATTCAGCGCCCCATTGAACCGTCTCCAAAATCGAACACATACTGAGGCACAAAACCTCAATAAATACAAAAAGATTGAAATAATTCCATGCATTCAATCAGACCACAGCAATAAAGCTTAAAATCAATACCAAAAGAAACCCCAGTAACCACATGAACACATGAAGATTAAACAACACATTCCTGAATGATGAATGGGTCAAAGGAGAAATTAAGAAAAAAGGACAATACAACACAACAAAACCTCTAGGACACATTGAAAGCAGTCCTTAGAGGGAAGTTTATAGCTCTAAGTGCCAACATTAAAAAAATCGGGAAGAACACAAATAAATGATTTAACATTGTAACTCAAGACACTTGAAAAGCAACAACAAATGAAACCCAAACCCAGCAGACAAGAAGTAACAAAATTCAGACAAGAAATTAATGAAATAGAAACAACGAATCCAAGAGCCAGTTCTTTGAAAAGATAAAAAAGACTGATAGACTGCTAGCCCAGTTAACCAAAAGAAAGAGCACCTCCAAATCAACAAAATCAGAGATGAAAGGGGAAAATCACAACAGACACCAAAAAGATCCAGATTATAAGGGAATGCTTTAAAAACCTATATGCTATTAAATTTGGAAACCTAAAAGAAATAGACGGATATCTAAAAGCATGGGAACCACCAAAACTAAACCAAGAAGAGATTAACAGCTTAAACAGACCCATAACACATAAGGAAATTGAAACAGTAATACAATACCTCCGACTAAAAAAGGCCCAGGACGAGATGGATTTACAGCATAATTCTACCAGACAGTTAAGGATCTACATCCAATACTACTTAATTTATTCAAGAAGACAGAAATGGAGGGA
>NW_008355774.1:8383-20469 GCF_000622305.1 Nannospalax galili
AACCAATACTGCTCAAATTATTCAAAAAGATAGAAATGGAGGGAGAACTCCAAAATTCCTTCTATGAAACCAGTATCACTCTCATACCAAAGCCTGGTAAAGATACAACCAAAAAAGAAAACTATAGACCCATATCCTTAATGAACATGGATGCAAAAATTCTCAATAAAATACTTGCAAACTTCATACAGACACACATCAAAAAGATCATCCACCATGATCAAGTTAGCTTTATCCCAGAGATGCAGGGATGGTTCAATATATGTAAGTCAATAGACTTCATAAATCATATAAATGGGCTCAAAGACAAGAACCACATGGTCATCTCAATAGATGCAGAGAAGGCCTTTGACAAAATTCAACATGCACTGATGTTCAAAGTCCTAGAGGGAACTGGACTGGAGGGAACATACCTCAACACAATTAAAGCTCTATATAACAAACCCACAGCCAACATCATTCTAAAAGGAGAAAAGCTGGAAGCGTTCCCATTGAAATCAGGAACCAGACAAGGCTGTCCACTATCTCCACTCCTCTTTAACACAGTGCTTGAAACTCTGGCAAGAGCAATAAGACAAGAGCAGGAAATTAAAGGAGTAATAATTGGAAAAGAAGAGATCAAATTATACATTTTTGCAGATGATATATTATATCTAAGAGACTCCAAAAATTCCAACAGAAAACACCTAGAAATTATTAATATGTTCAGTGAAGTGGCAGATTACAAAATTAATCTACAAAATGTGTAGCCTTTCTACATCCAATGACAAGCAATCAGAGAAAGAGTACATGGAAACACTCCCCTTCAGAGTAGCTGCAAAAAAAATAAAATATCTTGGAATAAACCTGACCAAAGACATTAAACACCTCTAAAATGAAAATTTTAAATCTTTAAAGAAAGAGATTGAGGAAGACATCAGAAGATGGAAGGACCTCCCATGCTCATGGACTGGAAGAATTAATATTGTGAAAATGACCATCCTACCAAAAGCCATTTATAGATTCAATGCAATGCCAATCAAAATCCCCAAGACATTTTTCACAGAATTGTAAAAAAAAAAAAATCCTATGATTCATATGGAAGCACAAAAGACCTTGGATAGCCAAAGCAACCCTGAGCACTAAGAGCAATGCTGGGGGGATTGTTATACCAAACTTTAAAATGTATTACAGAGCTATAGCCATAAAAACAACATGGTACTGGCACAAAGACAGCTGGGAAGCATCTTAAAAGGTGTTAAACATCACTAGTAATTAGGGAAATGCAAATTAAAACCACTTTAAGATTTCATCTTACCCCAGTCAGAATGGCTAAAATCAAGAGAATAAATGATACCAAATGTTGGAGAGGATAGAGGGAAAGGGGAACACTCATCCACTGCTGGTGGGACTGTGAACTTGTTCAACCCCTATGGAAAGCAGTGTGGAGAACTCTTAAAAAACTACAAATGAACCTACCATTTGACCCAGTTATACCACTCCTTGGCATATACCCAAAGAACTCATCCTATTGCAGAGACACCTGTACAACCATGTTTGTTGCTGCTCTTTTCACAATAGCTAAGAGATGGAAGCAAACTAAGTGTCCCTCAGTTGACGAGTGGATAATGAAACTGTGGTTCATTTATACGATGGAGTTTTACTCAGCAGTAAAGAAAGATGAAATCATGAAATTTGCAGGTAAATGGATGGAACTAGAAACTGTTATACTAAATACACTATAACTAAGAGATGGAAGCAACCTAATTGTCCCTCAATTGACGAGTGGATAATGAAAATGTGGTTCATTTATACAGTAGAGTTTTACTCAGCAGTAAAGAAAGATGAAATCATGAAATTTGCAGGTAAATGGATGGAACTAGAATCTGTTATACTAAGTAAAGTAACACAATCTTAGAAAAAAAATCGACATATGTTCTCCCTCATATGTGGATCCTATACCAAATCCTAATAAGTGATTATGTATCCAGGCATAACTACAGGAACCAGGATAATGAAGAGGAACCAGGGAAGTAAAGGAAAAGAAAGAATCTGAAAGAGAAGAACAGTAGAAAACAGGTGTTAGCAAGGGAGATATGGATAATAATGGGGTTATTTTAAGGGGAAGGGGGAGGGAAGGTTATACAAGGAACCTAGGGCATAAAGGGAAAGAAGGAGCTCAAGAGAGGTTGGGCCCTAGGAGAAGGGTATTATAAAGGGAGAAATGGGAAAAACGAGGGCACCTTAAATGAGGAAACAATGGTGGAAGGGTTAGACAATGTGAGTGATAAACAATGCCTAGGTAGTTTTAGAAAACCAGAGGGAACCACATTAGGCCAACAACCTACTGACAAATTATACATACAACTAGATCAAGGAATATAATATATCAAGGTTTAGCTGAGAACATTTGGTCTTTGCCCAAGCTTTATCTACATGGCACATGGTTATTAAAAGTACTAGACTGGTGGAACTAACCTTCTTGGATATTTAACAGCCATACTTTGAGGCCTATACTAATTTGGTCAGAGGGACATAAAGGACAGTTTTTGTTCCTTGCCCTCCTAGATCGACTAGTTCCAGGGGACTATGAGCATCTCTCAAAATGTCCTGTAACTGTGGTGAGTCACCTGTCCTCTTGAGCAAGGAGGCCATGGAGATCCCACAAGATGGACTTGAACCTGTGTCCAGTCTACAACAAAGAGGAGGGTTAACACAGAGGAAACATTTCCTCCATGGTTCCACGTGAAGCCAGCCATGGTTGAGCAGGACCTTTGATTTATTATAGGCAGAACTGGTAAAAGAAAGGAGCCAGAGGTTGCTCCCAGCCCATGTGACCCCTGAGGAACAGATCCTCAAATGGTCTTAAGTATGAAAATAAATTCGTTTACCTGGGCCAACTGTAGGGTCTTAAACACCCAAAAGGAAAGTATAACCAAAGATTAAAAGGGTCAATATAATTTTTTAAGAGTCCAAAAGGCTACAAAACAAGAAACAATGCCAGACAGGAGATACCTTCCTTTGAGTTGTTGGCCAGGGTGGCCCAAGGGACTCACAGACAGTGACCTAGCATAGAACTGGGAAAATGAACAGCAGACCCCAATCTTATCTAAAGGAATACTGACAACTGATTGCTGCTAGAGTAGGAAGAGCTGATCTTCCTAAAACAAGGATCTCTAGATAGGCTGACCAGATTCCACAGATGGACAAACACAGGGAACGGCTGGGGGCGCCAATAACACAGCGGACAGTAACAGGAATGACAGAGTATATGGGCTCCAGTGGGGGGGGGGGGCTATGGGAGGGTGCCATTTGGGAAGTGGGTATATAGATGAATATGATTGTTTGGGATGTTCTATATGATACACACAAAAAAATCAACAAGTAAAAAAATGACATATTTGAGGAGGAAGAATAAAAATTTACTTCATGTTAATTGATAGAGGGCATAAACATTACCATTGAAATCTACCTGATGACTTTATACCCATACTCAGGTATGGGTCCCCATGTAACTGACTGTGACTAGTAAAAATCAGATACATAGAGATTAGAGACACATGTACAAACATCTAAGCATTAGTAGCATTAAAAATGAGTCTTTCTGTAGGAAACAGTATATTTTTTAAAAATGAAATGGAGATCTTTTTTAAAGGTTAAAAACGTGCAGATATGTTACAGAAGTAAACTGAGTTCAATATTGTATAATTGTATTAATTCAATTGTGAACCTAAAAATTTACAGCCACTTTTGAAAGAGATGTATCTTTGGCCTGGAAATTGTTACTGAATATGTTAAAGCTGTAATGAAATGCTTCTTCTAATCATGTGGTTATTAAATTTTTTAAAAAATTCAAGTTACTGAAATTTTAGGGTATGTATCTGTGCTACATACAAACTAAAATAATTATACCAGTCCCCCATCACAGACTGACTGAGATACCACACATTCAAATGATGGGTCTGTAAGAGACACATCTTAAGAGAAGAATACTTCTAAAATCAATAATAAAACCTAAATCTAAATAGAACCAAAAAGACCTGTAAGAAAATATTAGTCTTTTCCTTCAAACCCTGTAAAACTTGGAACTTAGTTTATGACAAAGAATTCTAATCTTTTTTTTTTTTTTTTTTTTTTTTTGAGACAGGGTCTCCTTATAGCCCTAGCTGACCTGGAACTTGCTATGTATACCAGGCTGGCCTTGAACTCACAGAGATCCACCTGCCTCTGCCTCCCAAGTGCTGGTATGTGCCAGCAGGCCCAGCTGGAATTATAATCTTTTAATCACACCACACCCTGTAAGACTTTTGTTTAAAGACAGGCCCTAATGCATTCCTGAGGCAGATGGCCTGGAGAGGTGGAGCTCTTCTCCCTTTGCACTGATTCTTTAATCTAGACAAACTAGCCAACCAAGAAAGACTGTGAGGTTGGACCCCAGCCATTAGGAAAAGGACACAGTTCTCTCATGTTGGGAGTAAAAGCACCCCAAGCTTCTCGGTCGAGGTGGACCTCTTCTCCCTTTGCACTGATTCTTTAATCTAGCCAACCTAGCCAACCAAGAAAGACTGTGAGGTTGGACCCCAGCCATTAGGAAAAGGACACAGTTCTCTCATGTTGGGAGTAAAACCCCCCCAGCTTCTCGGTCCAGTGTCCTGGATCTTATTTATCACACAGATCATCCTTTTGTGAAAGTAAAATCTGCCTTGCTGAGTTACTTTGACTTTGTTCATGTGTTCTTTATTGATTGGATCCTTAGACCTTGGATTTTATTTCTAACAGACCTCAAGTGGAAAAGGTGACCCCCCCCAAAAAAAGTTACTACAATAATCACAGCACAGAGTATCAACCTGCTTTTTTTTAGCTAGAAAACTGCCATAATGCACTAGTATAATTATGGAGAATTCTTTCTGCCTAGACTATAAAAATGTGCACCAGCACCCCACCTCCATCCCCAAAGAAGGAAAATGCTAACAACTATACTCTGAGATCTGAAATTTCAAAGTTTAGGGTTATCAATGTTAAGTTACAAACCTGGAGAGTTTATACATCCAGGCTCATTAGACACAATACTTAAGTTGAAAAATAAAGTGAGACTTTATTTAAGGCAGGGGAAAAAACCTGCAATGTTTTGTGATTTACAGAGTCTCTCAGTGTAACTGGCTGCAAAACATACATACCAACTTTAACAAAATGCTTGATGTCAAAGGGAGAACTCAATCTTTACCTACAAAAATAAAAGGATAAAACCTCTAAATCACTTCCATTTTCCCCTTAAGATCCAAGCACAGAAACTTCTATTAGAATTTGATGAAAACTGAGGTCATTTTAAAGAAACATATATGTACATTCTTGAAGTCTATGAAAAACAAACATTTCTAAAAATACTGGAAGGACTTTACCCTCAGATCTTATTTCTGCATCAAGCATGCAAGAAAAAAAACACTGATCTTCATAATTCTTTTTTTATAGGATCCCACTGTGTAGCCCTGGTTTGCCTTGAACTCCTGTAAAGACCAGGCTGGGCTCAAACACACAGAGATCCATCTGCCTCTGCCTCCAGAATGGCTAGGATTAAAGGCCTGTACCACCATACCCTGCCAGATCTTAATGATTCTAAAGAGAAAACTGCTTCAGATCATATGCTTCACTGGCATTACTAAGAAACCTCCTAGGATAAGCAAAGGAAAGTCATGATGAATTACTAGGCTTAATTAGGCTGAATGTATTAAAATCACCACTCACTACTTTAACAAATAGTTGGGCCATAAAATTTAAATATTTAAATTCCAAAAGCAGTTAGCCAAACACAAACTCTCTTCTGAAATCTAGCCAAAAGTACACATTAGGTCCTCAAAATGGCAGCAATGCTGCCAAGCCTCCCAGAATGTCAGGCCAACAGGCTCCACAACCAGGAAGAGGAAAATCGAAACTTAGCACTCCTCAGGAACCCCCCTTGCAGAAACTGGGTTTCAAAAATCCTCCTGGGCAGAAACCAGGGTTCACAAACACCCCCAGCAGAGACCAGGTTCCAGCAGAAACAAGATTTCATAAAACTCCCTGCTTATCAGGAAAATTACAGTTCCCTCATCCTCCAAGTCAACTGTACCCCACCACCACCACCACCACCAGGCAAGAGCCGAAAGCCACCCAAGTCTCTAACTTCCTATAAAATCTATCCTGTTTCTTCTGTTAGTTGCTATTTCTCTATCTTTGAGAGGTAGCCCAACAGTTTGTCAATAAACTTTTTTCTCATTGATGGAATGATCCCATTCCATGGTTTTCACTGCCCACTTCCATACAGTACGGTTAGAAGTATGTCAGCAAGATGATACAACAGGGGTTCCACTGTTCACCTCCTCAGAAATAACAATTTGAACAACTACTGAAACATAAAAATACCTTTAAAAGGGCTAATGAACCCAGGCAAGAAATTTTAGCATCACCTAAATACAACACAGAATATGGAAGAAGAAGAAAAAAAAAACCTGAAGATTGAAGGTTAGCTTCAAATCACTCTTAATACCCCTCCCCCAAGTCTATGCATCAAAAAAAGAGATACCTTCTTTGTGAAGGAAGTGACCATTTATCTTCAAGACGGAGCCCGCTACTATGGCAAGTCAGTGAGTGAACCCTGATAATAGGCTGGCACCCACAGACCAAGAATTCAGGCTCAGTGCCAGAACAGCATCTATGGACACAGACTCAAGATCTACTCCCAAGACAGGTTCACTAACAGCTGGCCCAGACAAACCCAAGTTCCGTACCAGCCCCTAATGACCCAGTTTTTTTCCAGGTGCACAACTAAAGAGCTAAGGACCCTGGCATTAAGCCAGCTCCCAAGAATATTACTGAAAATCAGTACCTATAGATCAGGCTCCAGACCAGCCCCTATTATAAAGGAGCCACCCACATGCTAATAGCCAAAGCACAGAGCCAGGCCATCCATGAATTTCACTGGCAAGCCCACCTGCAGAACCCACCAAATGGCCCACCCAAAATCTCTAGGCAGAGAGACTGGCAAAATACTTGCTCTGACACAGCCAGCATGTTAAGATTGGAGGAAGTGCCTATTTCTTCAAATTCAGACACTTAAGCCAAAAAGGCCACAATCAGAGAAACAAAGCATCACTGCCTGACTCTAAGAAAACAGTCAGGCATGGTAGCACACATTTATAATCTCAGTACTCAGGAGGAGGTGTAACTGACCTAACAGGGATGAAGATATTCTAAAGAGACACTTGTGTCCCTCACTCTATCAGACTATTGAAACAATGGACCTCAAGAAATTGGAATTCCCCCCAGGAATCTCATGCTGGAAAGAAAAAGCCTAAAGCCTGGACCAGCCAAAGCCTAAAGCCTGAACCAGCCAAAGCAAAATCTTTTCTCCTTAAGAGACAAAAATGGATCATTGTGGCAGGACCACACCTTGTCAGGACTGTTTACTATGCATAAAACTCTGGTCTTTTCCTTAAACCTCATGTCAGTGTTACAGTAGCCAAAAAGCTCCTTAACAGATATCTGATCAAGAAAATAAGAATCTTGGCCTAGGCAGAACCTCAACTTTCCAGTTTTCCTGGGTCAACTGCCTGGTCACAGGACCACCCCTAGGAAGGCAGGTTCACCTTAAGTCATGCTAAAGAGATAGGTAGAATACCTCCTGCGTTAATGAGATAGTCAACTTTTCCTGTCCAGAATCCAGCCCCTTAGTGCAATACTTTCTGGACCCAGTCACAGACAGGTATAACTTTCCCTAAGTCTGCCCGCTTTTCTGGAGAACTCAGAAAAGTGTAACCTCTCCTTTTCATCTTTTATATATGTATATAATTATGTGTATGGGTGTACTGTCTGCATGTATGTAAGTGCACCCATGTCATGCAATGTCCTCAGAGGTCAGAAGAGGGCATCAGATCCCCTTGAAACTGGATTTATGGACAGTTTGTAGCCACTATGTGGGTGCTGGGATTTGAGCCTGGGTCCTCTGCAAGAGCAGTCAGTGCTATTAACCTCTGAGCCATCTCTCCAGCCCCTTATCTCTTTTCTAAGCATGTTTTCCCCAATGCTCTGGCCTGCCCCAACATCACTTTTTCTCTAAAGCTACCCTCCCCACCATGCAGTTGCTAGTCCACTACATGTCTGACCTCCATGCTGGCTCTAAACAGGCATGGCTTTTATAACTTTTTTCCTCCTCCTCCTACATTCTCCTGCTCAGGACAGCTGATGAGATTTACAGTTTGCTGCCCCTGAGGATTTTTCTTTAAATTCTAATAAAATTGTCCTAAAGCTTCTGTTTAATTCCAGTCTTAAATTCTTTTATGAATGAAACTAAGAACCCAGAAAGGGGACCCCATTTTCCCATTTTAACAGGACCCCACAAGATGAACTTGGGAGGGGGGTCTACTTGGATCTCTGTCCTTCTTCCTAATGTGGCCACATTAAATCTCCTTTTTCTGCTTTTCACTACTTGGCTGTTTTAATTCACTTATTGAGGGTGTGTGGTCAAATGTGGTTTACTGCAGCACAAGCTGAGACCCTAAGCCCAGTAATAACATGGGAACCACAAAGGGACTTAAAAGGCACATTAGGTATCTGCCACCCCTAGCGAGTTGACTCCTGATAGAGAGGAAAAACTAGATGGTCTCAGCAGCTGCTGGAGTCTTTCATTCCAGGGACATCTTCCCACCTTCCCACTTCAGCCAGCATCAGCTGCTTTTAAAGCTCTGTTTGGTGAAGAAGAAACAATATTTGGACTTTTGGATTCTTAAGACAGTCTGACCCTTGGTAAGCTTCTCCCCAGTTAGTGTGCCTCAAGCTTTGCCTTTTTGTTTCGGGGCTCATTAGAATAGTTTAGGGTTCTTTCTGAACCCATTTGGTGACTGCATTTGACTTTTGGAGTTCTTTTGAAGTATGTAGGCTATATTACACTATTTGTAAGACAGGCTTTGTGAATTTGGAAATTCTTTTGAGCAAATTTGTAGTTCTAACAATTATTTGGGGCATCAGCCATGTAACAGGAAAGATTTTGTGGCTCGCTTGAGCCATTAGGCTCTGCAGAACCATTCAACCAAGAGAAACAAGAATGTTGAGGAGATTTCTACTGTGATTTATGTTACCTGAAAAATACTACCTTGTTACCCTCTAGAGAGAGCTGTGGCTAACTTACTCATTTACAAACTTATGACAGTTTCTAAAACTGTAATGGAACAAAATCAATCTCTGCCCCTAGAGCTCTGGAAAATAACTGGATAAGAAACCTCTGGCCATTTCATTTTTGCATTTCCTTCTTTTGTATTCAGTGATCACTGAACCTTTTTTTAAATGTATATAGGTGAATGAACCTGAGTGTTTGGGGGTGATTTTGGACTATATGAAAGTCATTGCTTCTGTATCTTCTTTTCTCTTCCATTCAAAATGAAGCCACCTAAAATCCCATGAAGCCCATTTAGGTTTTCCTTTTCTGCTTTTTGATAAAAGACACTTGATTCTTTCCTTGTAATACAAGGAGTTAGCATGTTTCCTTCTCCATCTTCACTTGAGCACTTCCTCCATTTTCCCATTATATTTCCATTTTCCATTATATTTCCTTGGGTGTTGAAACTTCTCTTTTGGAAAATATAATATTGCAATAAACTGTGCTATTTTGCATAATTTAAATTGTAATGCTGTGTCTCCCTTTTGTTATGACTCTGTGCTTGCTAAAGTGTTAGGTGAGCTATAGGAAAATTTTTAAAAGATAACTAATATTTTTAAATGATAAAAACATTTCTAGAATTAGCATTTATTTTCCCTATCCTGTGTCCTTTATTTTTATTTAACAATCTACAGTTTAACTTAGTTTATCTGTTGTCCATTTAAAACAAAACAATAGGCAGACCAAAGAAACAACAGCAATCTCCTCTTCCTTTTTGCCCAGTCTCTTTTAAAGAAAGGTCCTCCAATAACTACAAATTAAATGTATTGTCCAGGAAGTATCTTAGGAAAAGAAAACGCTTTCTTACAAAATTCAATTTATCTAAAGGCTTTTTATCTTTTTTTAATTTTTAATAACTACATGATTAGAAGAAGCATTTCACTACAGCTTTAACATATTCAGTAACACACTCCAGAGCAAGAGTACATCTCTTTCACAAGTGGCTGCAAGTTTCTAGGATCACATTTGAGTTAATACAGTTATACAGTATTGAACTCAGTATAAGCCCTGTAAGACATAAAATTGAATGAGCTTTTAACCTTTAAAAAGGATCTCCATTTCATTTTAGAATACATTGTTCCTTGCAGAAAGACTCATTGTTTTTGCTACTAACACTGAGATGTTGGCACATGCATCTCTAATCTGTATGTATCTGATTATTACTAGTCATAATCAGTTGCACTTGGATCCTTGACGCCCGTGTATGTCGATAAAGTCATAGAGCAGATTTCAATTGCAATGTTTATCACCTCTACTAATTAACATGAGGTAAATTTCCATGCTTCCTCCTCAAATAGAATACATTTTTAATTTGTTTTGGTGTGTGTGTGTGTGTGCGTGTGCATGTGTGTGTATGTGTATATCACACAGAACATCCCAAACCATCTTATTCAACTATACACCCATTTCCCAACTGGCACCCTCCCATAGCCTCCCTCCCCGCACTAGAGCCCTTATACTTTGATATGCCTGCTACTGTCTGCTGTATGGTCAGCACCCCCAGCCATTCCCCACTACTTGCCCTTCTGGTAAATCTAGTCAGACTATCTAGAGGTCTCTGTTTTAGGAGGGTCAGCTGTTCCTCATCTAGCAGCAATCAGTTCTCAATATTACTTTAGATAAGATTGGGGTCTGCTGTTCATTTTTCCAGTTCTATGCTGGGTTACTATCTGGGAGTCCCTTTGGCCACCCTGGCCAACAACTCAAAAGACGGTATCGTCTATCTGGCACTGTTGCTTGTTACGTAGCCTTTAGCTGTGCATATGGACTCTTAAGAAATTATATTGGCCCCTTTAATCTTTGTTTGTACTTTCCTTTTGGGTGTTTAAGGCCATACAGTTCGCCCAGATAAACCAATTTATTTTTACTCTTAAGGTCCTTTGAGGATCTGTTCCTTGGGGAGTCACATGGGCTTGGGAGGAGCACTTGGCTCCTTTTTTTCACCAGTTCCACCTATGTGAACATAAATCAAAGGTCCTGCTCAACCATGGTTGGCTTCGCTTGGAAGCATGGAGGAAATTATTCCTCTGTGTTGACCCTCCTCTTTGTAGACTGGATGCTGGTTCGACTCCATCTGGTGGAGTCTCCTCGGCCTCCTTGATCAAGAGGACAGATGACCCACCACAATTACAGGACATTTTGAGAGATGCTCATAGTCCCCTGGAACTACTCAACCTAGGAGGACAAGGAGCAAAAACGGTCCTTTATGTCCCTCTGACCAAATTAGTATAGGCCTCAAAGTATGTCTGTTAAACATCCAAGAAGGTTAGTTCCACTAGTCTGGTACTTTTAATTACTGTGTGTCATGTAGATAAATCTTGGGCGAAGACCAATTATTCTCAGATAAACTTCATCTAGACATATATTTCTTGATCGGCTATGTATAATTTGTCAGTGGATTGTAGAAATAATACGGATGCCTTGGGTTTTCAAAACTAGCTAGGCATTATTTATCTTTTGCATTGTCTCACCCCTTCATCATGGTTTTCCCACTTAAGGTGCCCCATTTCCCCCCCTTCTCCTATGGTCCTACCTCTCTTGAGCTCCTTCTTTCCCTTTATCCCCTAGGTTCCTTGTATACCCTTCCCTTCCCCCTCCCTTAAACTAACCCAATTTTTATCCATATCTCCCTTACTAAGGCCTGTTTCCTACTGTTCTTCTCTTTCGGGTTCTTTTCCTTTACCTCCGTTTCCTTTCCATTACCCTGGTTCCTGTAATTCTGTCTGAATACATATTCACTTATCAGGGTTTTGTTCTAGAATTCACATATGAGGGAGAACATATGTCAATATTTTTCTGAGTCTGTGTTACTTCACTTAGTATAACAGTTTCTAGTTCCATCCATTTACATTCAAATTTTATGATTTCATCTTTCTTTACTGCTGAATAGAACTCCATTGTGTAAATATACCACATTTTT
>NW_008355774.1:20842-21593 GCF_000622305.1 Nannospalax galili
TTGTATATTCTGGATATTAAACATCTGTCGGAAGTGTTGCTGGTGAAGATTTTCTCCCATTCTGTGGGTTTTCTGTTCGCTTTCCTGTTTGCCTCCTTTGATGTACAGAAGCTTAATAGCTCCCATTTGTTAATTCTTGCCCTTGTTTCCTGAGCAATTGATGTCCAGTTTAGAAAATCCTTTCCTACGCTTATATCTTGTAGGTTTTCCCAAAGTTTTCTTCTACCAATTTCAGAGTTTCAGGCTTTACCTTGAGGTCTTTGAGCCATTTGGAATTGACTTTTGTGCAGGGTGAAAGATAGGGGTTTAGTTTCATTCTTCTACAAGTGGAGATCCAGTTTTGCCAGCACCATTTGCTAAACATGCTGTCTTTCCTCCACTGAATGTTCTTGGCCCCTTTGTCAAATATCAGGTGACTGAAATTGCATTTACTCATATGTGGGTCTTCAATTTTGTTCCATTGATCTGTGGGTCTGTTTTTGGGCCAGTACCATGCTGTTTTTAAGACTATAGCTCTGTAATACAGCTTAAAATCTGCCCCCCCCCTCCGGCATTGCTTAGTGCTCAGGGTTGTTTTAGCTATCTGAGGTCTTTTGTACTTCCATATGAATCTTAGGATTTTTTTTCCAAATTCTGTGAAAAATGTCATGGGGATTTTGATAGACATTGCATTGAATCTATAAATGACTTTTTGTAGGATGGTCATTTTCACAATATTAATTCCTCCAAACCATGGGCATGGGAGGTCCTT
>NW_008355774.1:22396-23262 GCF_000622305.1 Nannospalax galili
TAGAAGTAATCTGGAAGTTTTCCCTCCATTTCTATCTTTTTAAATAAATTAAGTAATGTTGGATGTAGATCTTCTTTAAGTGTCTGATAGAATTCTGCTGTAAATCCATCTGGTCCTGGGCTTTTTTATTCAGGAGGTTTTATATTACTGTTTCAATTTCTTTTTGTGTTATGGGTCTGTATAAGGTGTCAATCTCTTCTTGGTTTAGTTTTGGGGGTTTACATGCCTTTAGATATCCATCCATTTCTTTTAGGTTTTCAAATTTAGTAGCATATAGGTTTTTAAAGTATTCCCTTATAATGTTCTGGATCTTTCTGGTGTCTGTTGTGATGTTTCCCCTTTCATCTCTGGTTTTGTTGATTTGGAGGTACTCTTTCTTTCTTTTGGTTAACTCGGCTAGCGGTCTGTCAACCTTGTTTATGTTTTAAAAGAACCAGCTCTTGGATTTGTTAATTCTTTCCATTGTTTTCTTTGTTTCAATTTCATTAATTTCTGCCCTGATTTTTGTTATTTCTTCTTGTCTGCTGGGTTTGGGTTTCATCTGCTGTTGCTTTTCAAGTGTCTTGACTTGCAATGTTAAGTCATTTATTTGTGTTCTTTCCGATTTTTTGATGTAGGCACTTAGAGCTATAAACTTCCCTCTAAGGACTGCTTTCAGCATGTCCCAGAGGTTTTGTTGTGTTGTATTGTCCTTTTCATTTAATTCCAGGAATACTTTTATTTCTTTCTTAATTTCTCTTTTGACCCATTCATCATTCAGGAGTGTCTTGTTTAATCTCCATGTATTCATGTAGTTACTGGGCTTTCTTCAGGTATTGATTTTAAGCTTTATTGCATTGTGGTCTGATCGAATGCATGGAATTATT
>NW_008355774.1:23939-28124 GCF_000622305.1 Nannospalax galili
ATTCAATATTTCTAGTGCTGTTCTGAATTCATTCAGAAGTTTATCCCTATTTTCCTTCAGTTCTTTGGTTTCTTTTTGTGTTCTTTAAATTACTTAATTTCTTTTATCATGTTTATAATTGTTCTTTTGAGTTCCATGTGCTATATTATCTTTAGGAGGTTCTCACTGTACTCCTCTAGAGGACTATTAGTACTCGGTGGGGATATGTTACTTTGGTTTTTCATGTTATTATTTTTTCTCTGTGATTTTGACATGTGAATTTCTTTTGTAGTTTCTGACTCTTGTGTGACACTCGGGCCTTCAAGTTTAGTTCTGCTTCTTTTTTTAACTTTATGTGTCTTTGTAGTTTACTTTTTGGGTATGAAGAGCTGGTTCGTCTAAGCTCCTGGTTCTCTCTTTTGATTTATATTGTTGTGGCTGGATTGATTTTTATCTTCAGGTGTTCCGCGGTAGCCCAATTCCAATTTGCGACAGAAGGTTAGGGAAGATTTTGGCCTCAGGAATTTGGGGGTTGGACTGGCCTGGGAGCCGGGCCCAGGAAAGATGCTGGTCTAGGACAGCTGGTGGCCATGCCACCCAGAGATGCAAAGGAAGATGGGGGTGGGAAGCAGCCCCAAGGGCTCCTAGGGACTGCACTGAGGGGCTGAGTTGGTCTGGATGCAAAGGATAAGCAAGAGGAAAGGTCAGCCTCAGTGTCCAGGAAAGAGGCTGACAGGTACTGCAGGCCCAGGGAGTAGAGGGAGCTGAGGGTGGGGCCAGGCCCAGAGTTCTCCTGGGGACCCGAGAAGGAACTGAGTTAGTCTGGATGCAAAGGATCAGGAAGCAGTGGTGGTTCCCCCGTGCCAGGGGCACCAAGACAAGGAATGGGACAGGACCCAGGGTAGGGGGAGTGAGAAGATGGGCAGGGGAGATGGGAGAGTGAATAAGGGTGGGGGAGTCAAGGCGAGGAGGGCGTGATAGACAACCTGGAGAGAGGCCTGCGGGTCAGAGAGAGGCCTGTTGCTGGTGCAGGCCCAGGGAAGCAGAGGGAGGTGAGGGCAGGGCCAGGCCCAGAGTGCTCCTGGGGCCTCCTTTATCAAGAATTAGGTGGGCAAAGCTTTGTCAGTTTATTTTCAGGTATTATATTTTGTTCCATTGGTCTGTCTTTTTTATGCAGGAACCAAATTGTCTTT
Organism: Nannospalax galili; assembly: GCF_000622305.1. NCBI lineage: Eukaryota > Metazoa > Chordata > Mammalia > Rodentia > Spalacidae > Nannospalax > Nannospalax galili. Next base: position 25,112 of record NW_008355774.1, read on the forward strand.
ATCACGATAGTTCTGTACTATAATTTGGGGTCTAGTGTTGTGATGCCTCCAGCTTTTTTTTTTTTTTTTTTTTTTTTTTTTTTTTTTTGAGATAAAACCTTACTATGTAGCTCTGGCTGGCCTAGAACTTATTACAAACTCACAAAGAACTGCCTGCCTCTGCCTCCCAAGTGCTGGGATTAAAGGCGTGCACCACCACGCCCAGCCCACCTCCAGCTTCTTACTCCACAGGATTGCTTTGGGTCTTTGTGGTCTTTTTTTGGTTCCCTGTGAATTCTTGAGTTATTTTTTCTAGTTCTGTGAAATATGACATTGGATTTTGATAGGAATCTCAAGAAGTCTGTAATCTTGGTGGTGTAGCCATTTTCACAATATTGATTCTGCCAATTCAGGAGTATGAAAGGACTTCCCATCATCTATTACCTTCTTTGATTTCCTTTTTCAGTGACTTGAAGTTTTCATTATAGAGGTGTTTATTCTTTGGTTAGTTGTATCCTCAAGGTACTTAAATTTGGGTGTGATATTTTAAATGGGATATTTTTCATAATTTCTTTCCCTGAGAGTATATTCTTGGTATCAGGCTGTTTTATTAAATTCATTTTATAGTCTTCATCTTTACTGTATTTATTAATGAGAGGAGTTTTTTAGTAGATTCTATAGGGCCTTTTAAGTATAGAATCATGTCATCTGCAAATGAGAGTAACTTTAACTCTTCCTTTCCTATTTTTATCCCCTTTATGCCTTTCTCTTGTCTAATTGCTATAGCTAAGACTTTGAGCACTGTATTAAGAGAAAGGAGAAGAGAATCACTCCAGATTTTAGAGGAAATGCTCTCATTATTTCTATGCTTAATAAAATCTTGGCTCTAGGTTTGCTGTATATAGTCTTTCTCCATCTACTCCTTACCTCTCCTACACTTTTATCATGAAGCCAGATTGAACTTTGTCAAATGCCTTTCCAGCATCAATCAAGATGATTATTTGGGAGCTGGAGAGATGGCTCAGAGGTTAAGAGCACTTGCTGCTCTTGCAGAGGAACCAGGTTCAAATCCCAGCATCTACTTGGTCACTAACAACCATCTCTAACTCCAGTTCCAGGGGATCCAACGCCCTCTTCTGGCTTCCACAGGCACTGTATGACATGGGTACACTTACATACATGCAAGCATAACACCCATACACATAAAATAAAAATAGATAAAAAGTTTTTAAAAAGATGACTATGTGGTTTCTGTCCTTTAAGTCTGTTTATATGGTGTATTATATTTATTAATTTACATAATGTTGAACCACCTTTGCCTTTCTGGGATGAAGACCACATGGTCATAATGTATGATCTTTTTAAAAAATGTTTTTATTTTTATTTTATGTGTATGAGTGTTTTGCCTGTACATATGTAGGTATGTCACATGTGTTCAATGTCCACAGAAGTCAGAAGAAGGGGTCAGGACTCTCAGAACTGGAGTTAGACACTTATTAGCACCATGTCTGTTCTGGGAATCAAACCAAGTCTTCTACATGAACAGCAAGTGTTCTTAACCACTTAACCATTTCACCAGTCCCCTGTACTATCTACTTTTTAATCACTCTGCCCTGTTTTAGTACTCTGATCTATTAATTGGTTTGGAAATGTTGTTGTACCTGTGTGTCTTGAGTTCTCATCTCAAAGCATGTATGATTTAGAAGATTTCTGTAGAAATTACAAGGTGACTAATCCACCGTTTTTTTTAATTTTCATCTTACAAACTACATAAATTATTCAATTACAAACTTCATCTGGTTACTATTATAGAAAAAGCACAATAGTTTTCTTTTAAACCTTTTGATCTTTTTAAAATACGTGAGTTAGGGGCTGGAGAGATGGCTCATCAGGTAAGAACACTTGCTGTTCTGCCAGAGGACCTGGATTTGATTCCCAGTATCCACATGGAGGCTAACAACTGCCCCTAACTCCAGTTCCAGGGGATCTAACATCCATTTCTGGCCTCTGCAGGTTTTGTACAACACAGGTGCACTTACAGATACACAGGCAAAACACTCATACACATAAAATAAATAAAATTTTAAAAATATATGTAAGTTAAAGCAAATTGTTAGACCACTTTACAAAAGAGACAAGGATGGGTCAATAGTGAATGACAATTTGACAGAACTGTTTAGATATGCAAAAAACCTCTGGCCCTCCAATGAAATCTAAATCTAAACCTTGTGTCAGGACCCCAAATATGGAATTAGGGAGGGGATGGCATCCACTCAATCTTTGTCCACATTTCTTCCAAATGTGGCCACACTGTATAATGTTCCTTTTCTGCTTTTTACTATTAATGTGGCTGTTTTAACTGGCTAATTGAGGACAGGTGACTCAACCTGACTTCTTGGAGCACAGGCTGTAACCCTATGTCTGGTAACAGAAACAGGAAGATTGTTGAGTTTAAGGCTAGCCTGGGCTACACAGCAAAACCTTATCCGAAAAAGGAGGAAGGAGAGGGGTTGGAGAGTTGTCTCAGTGGTTAAGAGCACTGATTGTTCTTGCAGAGGACCCAGGTTCGGTTCCCAGCACCACATGGCAGCTAACAACCATCCGTATCTCCAGTTCCAGGGGATCTGATGCCCTCTTCTGATGCCCCAGGCACACTTACATACATGCAATCAATACTCATACACAAAAAATAAAATAAATATTTTTAAAAAGAGAAGAAAATAAAAGAAATAAGAGTCCTACCAAACTATTTTACTGATCCAAAGTAATCAATCATCTTAGCTGGGCATGGTGGCTCACATCTGTAATCCCCGCACTGGGAATCTAAGGCAAGAGGATCACCAAGAGTTCAAAACTATGGTGAGCTGCAGAGTGAAGTCTTGTCTCAAACAAAAAGGCATCTTAAAGAAGCTTAATGAGCAACTAAATGATATCAGGAAAAGAATAAGTGGACAAGATGAAAATTCAACAAATATAAAGCACTAAAAAAAAAAGTTTACCCCTGAAGAAAACAATGACTACTCCCAAAAGTATT
>NW_008355774.1:28395-44354 GCF_000622305.1 Nannospalax galili
GTCAGATCCCCTGGAACTGGAGTTATGGATGGTTGTTAGCCACCATGTGGGTGCTGAGATTCGAACCCGGGTCTTCTGAAAGAGCAGCCAGTGTTCTTAACTGCTGAGCCATCTCTCCAGCCTCATAATAAATAAAATACTTTTTGGTTGTTAGCCTTAGCCTTTAATGGCTGTGCTATCCCTCCAGCCCAATAAAGTATTTTTTAAAAAAGAATTTCACTTCTAAAAAAAAATAAGTAATTTTTTTTTTAAACCTAGCCAATACACTCAAAACAGGAGCAACTTCCTCTTCTAGTTCCTAGGATGTCTTTGGATCCATTTGGCCTTGGCTCCTACCCCTAATAGGCCCCCAAACAGGAATTTTTCTCCTCCTTTTAGCCCCTTGCCTCCTGAAACGTGTACAAAACCAAGTGAGCCAACTCACACACCAAACCTTTAATCAACTTCTACTAATTTGTCCTACTTCTATTCCTTACCAGCCCCTAGCCACCTCAGAGCTGATTCTCCCTGGACTCTAGGGGGACCAGTTAACCACTGAATCCAGCATCCCTTGAGAGACTCAATGACCCCAGCCCATAGGAAGCAGCTGCAGAAGCAAAGCGCCACCCCTTATCTCTAACAAAAAGCTGGAATGTTAGGTCAAACTGGGCCCCAAGATGGAGTCACTACTGACCAGCAACATGATGATCACAACCCAGTGGGCAGCATTCCAGGAAACAGAAACTAAACCATCCTGGTTTCTCAGTAACCACCTGACCTTTACATTAACAATGCACCCTGACCATAAAAGTAATTTTCCATCACAGCCAACTGAAAAACTGAAAAACACCTAACTAACCCCCCACCACCAAGGCACCTGCCACTGACTCACCTTCCTGCTACAGTCTCACCTCCTCCTACCCACAAAAGAAAAATCCTATAAAATCCAGCCTGCTGTGACAAGAAACTACTGCTCCCTTTCTCCTGTGGAAGCAGTCCAGCAGCTCGTCCATCCCAATAAATTTCTTCTTTTCTCGCCTCAGAGTGGTCTCTAATGCTCCTGGTCTTTTCATGAACCTAATACCAACAACCCAATAAATAATACATTAATGAAATAGTTCTCAAAAGATGAGCTACAAATAACAAACAATATAAGAAAAAAAAATGTTCAACATCATTACTATTGGGAAATGCAGATTAAAATTACAATGAGAATCCCTCTTACTCCAGTTATAATGGCAATCATTAAGAAAACGAATACTGGGGCTGAAGTTCAGTAGTAGACTGCTTTGCCTAGCATGTATAAAGCCCTGGTTTCAATACCTAGTACTGGAGGGTGTGAGGGAGCTGCAAAAGAAAATAAATAATACCAAGTTCTGGTGATGATGCAGAGCAAAGGGAACTCTTACACACTGCTGGCAAGAACATAAATTTGTCCAGCCACTATGAATTCAAAATGAGTATAAGGATTCCTCAAAAAACTAAAAATAGAAGTTATGCATATACTCTGCTCCAGGGCCAAACTTGTCAAATCTCCAACTGCAGTTGAGGCTTGCAGATCTTGGGTTTCCTCTGAAGCATGAACAATCTCTCTCATATCCACCAGCACACTCTTATGAATCAAGCACAGTGTACACCAGGTCCCAGGGGCACAAAGCCCCTTGAGATCACTTGCAACCAGAGCCTTGGGGTCTATGGCAGGAGATCTGTCCATGACCATTTCTCCACTTCTATGGGAGATTTTGCAATTGGTCTGGGAGGACTTGAATGAGAAAGAATCAGCAGCTTTTCATTCTCTCCCTCCCCGATCATTTAAAACACCCCTCAGTGACTCATTTTGGGGTATTCTCTCACTTTCTGAAATGGCTCAGAGGTTAAGATTTCTGATCTCTTTTCAGGAGGGACAAGAGAGCCTCTCTGGGCCTAGTTCATACAGTACCTGTCTTTGACATGGTGACTCTTCTCCCATGACCCTGTGGTGCCTAGAGATCTTAAGGAATGGCATGGATCAGATGCAGAGGTAGTGAGGGACAGCAAAGGTCTAGCCAGTTCCATCAAAGAGAATCATACTAGGGAAGTATACTGTTAATAAAGCCAAAGAGAAATTAGAAGAAGCACCAAGATTAGAGATAGCTTGTAGTCAGATTACCTACTAACAATATCTGTTAAAACATCAATGGGACCAACTAATCTGCAGATTAAATAACAAAATGGGAAGTTCAAACTGAATTCTATTGCATGTGTCAAGTTCAAACTTAAACAACTTGACAGTATGGTTTATCTGATTGACAATGTTCAGCTATGCAAGGATAAACAGGCCCAGAAGTCCCCTGGAATATGGCTGCCACCTTCATCTAACCACACTCAACACCTCTGCAGCATTTCCATCAACTCACTATTAACAAATATATGGGTACCATCTGGGGACTGCCTATACCAACAAAAATAAAGATTTCTTGGAAGTAAATTCCAAGTTTTTTTCTTTTTTTTTAAACCTACCTCAGACACATCCTGAGTACACTCTGAACACATTTAGGTAAAAAAAAAAAAAAAGTTAAAACTGAGTAAGTGTTCTAAATAACTCTGTAGAACTCTAAGAACAGCTGAACTCAAACAACTGAAGCCGTAAAGAGGTGTTTTAAAGTTTCGCTGGATAGTTTTGGCTGAAGCTTCCTTCCCTACACTGACCAAGATAAGAATGCTGAGGGAGGGGCTGGAGAGATGGCTCAGAGGTTAAGAGCACTGATTGCTCTTACAGAGGACCTGGGTTCGATTTCCAGCACCGACATGGTGGCTGACAACCCTCTGTAACTCCAGTTCCAGAGGATCTGATGCAGGCAATACACTCATACACATAAAAACAATAAACAAAATATTTTTTTTTAAAAAAGAATGCTGCTGGGTGTGGTGGCACACGCCTGCAGTCCCAGCACTTGGGAAGCAGAGGCAGGTGGATCTCTGTGAGTTCAAGGCCAGCCTGGTCTACATAGTGAGTTCCAGGACAGCTGGGGCTACAGGGAGACCCTGCTTCAAAAAGACCAAAAAAAAAAAAAAGAAAAGAAAAAAGAAAAAGCTGAGGAAGCATTCTTACCTGAATGCCTTCCCTTTCTGAAGTTCTTGTGCAATGGGTCAAAAGTCCAAGCACCAAGCTCCACAGTAGAGAAGGAATAGCATGTGGAGTATGGAAGGAGAAGAACCAGGCTGACCTAGGCTTAGCTCCACTTTCACATGGTTAGTGATTAGAGTCTGTTTTAGAACATTTATATTTTATATTCTGATGTACCTAGGAGTTTGGTTAAACCAATCATGCTTGTATTCATCCTTCATTTTGTGCAATTACCCAAATCAACCCAAAAAAAAGTAACTATGAAATCCTGTATTTATCTTTTCACTACATGTGCTGGACATGGAGGCACATGCCTTTAATCCCAGCACTCAGGAGACAAAAGCAGGCAAATCTCTGTGAGTTTGAGACCAGCCTGGCACTCACACAGTGAGTTCCAGGCCAGCTGAAGCTACAGAGTGAGACTCTGTCTCAAAAATCAAACAAATAGGGGCTGGAGAGATAGCTCAGTGCTTAAGAGCACTGATTGCTCTTCCAGAGGACCTGGGTTCAATTCCCAGCACCCACATGGCAGCTAACAACCATCCATAATTCCTGTTTCAGGGGATCTGACGCCCTCCTCTGACCTCCATAGGCACTGCACAACACAGGTGCATTTACGTACAATGCAGGCAATACACTCATACACATAAAAATAATAAATATTTTTAAATCAAACGAACAAAATAAACAAATCTACAGGCAACATGATGGACTCTTAACCCTCTGGAAACACAAGTCCAAATAAACTCTTCCTTTGCAACTTGCCTTAGTCATGGTATTTTATCACAACAACAGAAAAGCAACTGATAGTTATCAATTTTTTGCTAATATCAATAATACCAGCACTCAGAAAACAGAGCAGGTAGAGCTCTGCGAATTTGAAGCCAACCTGGTTTATTCTACTAGATAGTAAGTTCCAGACCAAAAAACAAAAAACAGTCAATAGGCATACACAGTGGAAGCCATGGCTTCAGAGAGAAAGACCCTGAAAATGTTTACTGTACTTTCAGTAAATGGACAATTTTTTTAGGAAAAGAGAAAAACCAAGGGGAGCTACAGAAAAGGTACACAGCAGCAGCACTGCCAGAGGAGGAGAGAAGCCAAGGAAACCCTCTTATTCTCAAGCACTTGGAACTTGACAGTCACTGGACAACATTTTTTTTTTTTGTCTTTTTGAGACAGGGTCTCAATGTAGCCCCAGCTGGCCTGGCACTTGCTATGTAGACCAGGCTGGCTTTGAACTCACAGAGATCCGCCTGCCTCTACCTCCCAAGTGCTGAGATTAAAGGCATGCGCCACCACGCCCCGCCTCACTGGGCAACATTTTTAAGACTCCTGCTATATGGGCAGCTTGCAGTCCAGAACTATCAACCACACTCTCAGAGAAGCTCAGAGCAAATGTCACAAGACTATATGCTGAAACCTATCCATCATAATACCTCTTACCACCAGAAAGAAACTTGGCATCAGAAATGCACAGTATTCATCAAGGTAGAACTCTAGATGAAGCCACAGTCTGCAGGGAACACAGACTCAGTCTAAGTAGTATATGGACACTGAGAAGGACTGCACAGGGGTGAGGTCAACATTTGTAATGTGACCTATGAAGATGGAACCAGCATTTGTGACCCAACCTCACAATGGCTGCCTAAAGACAAGGCCAGCATTCATGGCAATTTCCTAAAGGACAACTCAAGAGTTGTGACCAGCATCCAAAACTTCAACTTACTAAGGAATGCACACGTGTATGATAGGCATTCAGTAGCCCAGGAAAGAACTCCAAGAGAATGGAGACTGGAACAAGCAAGTAAGCCGAACTGCATTCATACACTATACCCCACACTCATTATGACCTCTTTTCTTCACATTTATTGGTTTGTTTGTTTTTTGTTTTTTTTTTTTTGCCTCTCTTTTTTTGAGACAGGTTCTCACTATGTAACTCAGGCTAGCCTGGAACTCACTATGTAGACCAGGCTGATTTTGAATTCATAGAGATCTGCCTGCCTTTGCCTCCTGAGTGTTGGAATTAAAGATGTGTGCTACCACAACCAGCTGCAATTCTTCCTTTACTCAATGCCCAATGTTAATTTAGCAGGCCAGCTCTGTCCTGCTCTGTTCTTGTTCTCTGTATATTTCTTTCTTTTTCTTTCTTTCTTTCTTTTTTAAGCCTATTCTTTCCCTTTTCATTTTCCTTTTCATAAACTTTTGGAAAGCCTGGTTTGCAAGGTTTCTGCCTCAGCCTCCTTAGATGTGGGGCTGTTTTAAGTTACCTGATTACATTCCTTTACCACTTATTTCATTTCACATTTAACCAAAACTGTCTAATCCCACACCTATTCCTACCATTCCCCCATCTATTCATGTTTCCCTCTTCTTCCTTTATCAATCCAATCTTAATCACCGATCTTATTCTCTTTTTCTTTTCCATTCATAACTACAGTAACTAATACATTAGTGCACACAATACTATCAGTGTTTTTTTTTTTTTTTACTTTGTAAAATGGCTGGCTACTTTGAGGATGCGTTTTTAATTCTGGTTTGGTTTTGGTTTTTGTGGGGGTTGTTTTGTTTTTTGCTAGTACTACATTGTTTTGCAAACAGTATTTTCTCAGAGAAGTACTGAGGATCAAGCCTGGTATTCCAAACTGCCCCAAAATGACACCTCAACCCTACTACAACCTACTCCCTCTTGCACATTAAAAACACTTCCACTGTACAAATAAGAGTGTTTTTTTGTTTGTTTGTTTTTGTTTTTGGTCTTTTTGAGACAGGGTCTCCTTGTAGCCCCAGCTGGCCTGGAATTTGCTTTGTAGACTAGGCTAGCCTTAAACTCACAGAGATCCTCCTGCCTCTGCCTCCCAAGTGCTGGGATTAAAGGTGTGCACCACCACACCTGGCTTGGCCATGTGTATATGTAACCCCAGCATGGGGTAGAGACATAAAGATCCTGGGAGCTCACTGGTCAGCCAACATAACCAAAATGGTGAGCTTCAGGTTCAGTGAAAGACCCTGTCTAAAGGGAACAAGGTGGAGCACGCAACAGAAGACAGCACCCAATATTCTCCTCTGGCTTCCACATATGTGTGCACAAGTGTACACACGTGCACAAATACACACACACATACACACTATCACCAAACATGCACAAAAACAAAAATAAATCTTTAAAAAAAGAAAACAAGCTGGGCCTGGTGGCGCACGCCTTTAATCCCAGCACTCGGGAGGCAGAGTCAGGCAGATCTCTGTGAGTTCAAGGCCAGCCTGGTCTACATAGTGAGTTCCAGGCCAGCTGGGGCTACAGGGAGACCCTGTCTCAAAAAGACCAAAAAATAAATAAATAAAATAATACCAACAGCTGGCAAAAATAGGTAGAAGTGAATCTTTATACCTTGCTGATGAAAATGTAAATTTCTTCAATCACTATGGAAGTCATTATTAATATTTCTCAAAAAAAACTGAAAATAGATTTACTATATGACCCAGCTATATCACTACTGGGCATTCCCAAAGGACTCTCAAGTCAACTTATCACAGAGATACTTAAACATCAATGTTTACTGCAGCACTAGTCACAATAGCTAAGTTATGGAACCAAGGTGTCTAAAAACAGTAAAATAAAGAAAATATGGTAAACACAATGAAATTTTTTTAGCCGTAAAGAAGAACAAAATTATGTCATTTGCAAGAAAATGGATGTAACTGGAGATAATCATATTAAGCAAAGTAAGCCAGTCTCAGAAAGACAAATATATTTTTTTCTCTCATTTGCTATTTCTTTTGGGGGGGGGTACTTTTTTGAGACAAGTCATTTATTATTTCTGTGTTTTCAAATAGATACATTAAAATTATGTATGTAAATATAGCATGAACATACAGTGAAACTGTCTAGGGGAACAAAGGAGATTAACAGCATGGGGAAGAAGGGGAGAGAAGAAAGGGTAAGAGTAATGGGGAGGAAATGTGCTCAACATATAATATATTCTTCTATGAGTGTTTTTTAATTTTAAAAATGGGGCTAGTGAGATTGCTCAGTGGGCAAAGGCACTTCCCACCAGCCCTGATGACCTGACTTCCATCCCTGGGCCCCACATGGTGGAGAGACTGACTCTGCAAGTTGCCCTGTGACCTATTCAAGAATGTGCAAGTGAATATACATATATATACACACACACACACACACACACACACACACACAATTTTTTTTTAATGACGACTTCAAAGAAAATACAAACCAAATGAATGAGGTAAGGAAATTAATTCAGGGTCTAGTGAAGAAAGTCAGAAGTGGGGCTGGAGAGATGACTCAGTGGTTAAGATCACTGGCTGTTCTTGCAGAAGACCCAGGTTCAATTCCCAGCATCCACACCTGTCCATAACTCCAGTTTCAGGGGATCTGGCCTCTACAGGCACGTGGCACACTTCACATATGCAGGCAAAACACTCATAACATATGAGTTTTTAAAATTTAATTTAAAAAGGAAGTCAGAAACATAGATTAAAAAGGTTAGCAATACAGCTCAGAAAGTCAGATTTTGAACAAGGGGGGAACAGAAATGTTGGAAATGAAAGTCAAATAAAATCATACCAACAAAGCCAAGTGTGGTGGTGTACATTTTAAAAAACATTTTATTATTTTTATTTTATGTGTATATGCATATTGCCTGCATGTATATAGGTGTACCCATGTCATTTAATGCCCACAGAGGTCAGAAGAGGGCACTGGATTCCCCTGGAACTGGAGTTACAGGTGGCTGTTAGCTGCCAGGTGGGTGTTAGGAATCAAACAGGGGTCCTCTGCAAGAGCAACCAGTGCTTTTAACCACTGAGCCAGCTCTCCAGTCTCATGGAGTACATTTTTAAGCTAAACACTCCAAAGGCAGAGGCAGGCAAATCTTTGTGAGCTCAAGACCAGACTAATCTACAGAGTAAGTTCCAGGGCTACATAGTGAGACACTGGCTCAAAAGGAAAAAAATGTGTTTTGTGAGTGTATATTTGTTTATCAAGAAGGAAAGACATGGTCAAGGAGGAAATGCTACATTCAGACATGTGAGAAAAAAAAATAGCAAGCATGGTCATTACTTTCAAAAACTCTAAGACATAATCAAAACACCAAACCTAAGAATTTGTGGGGTAGAGGAAGAAACATATATACAAACTAAAAGCATGGAAAAAAAATTCAACCATAGCAGAAAATTTCCAAAACAGGGTAAGATTTGACAGACAAGAGTATAAGATACAATTAAAAATGCAAGTAGACATAATCAGAGAATCCATCCATGATACATTATACTGAAAATGTAAGTCTACAGAACAAAGAAATAGTATAAAAACTGCAAGAAAAAAGCAAAGTTACCAGAACAACATCAGACTTTTCAGCAGAGACCCTAAAAGGTAGGAAATCACTGAATGATATATTTCAAACCCAACCAAGATTTCTATACCCAGCAAAGTAATATTTTTAAAAATAAAGGCACTTTGGGCTGGAGAGATGGTTCAGCAGTTAAGAAAACTGGATATTCTTGCATAAGACCTGGGTTCAAATCCCAGCATCCATATGGCAACCAACAACTGTCTATAACTCCAGTTCCAAGGGATGTGACAGCCTTTTCTGTCCTCTGAGGTCATTGTACGACACAAGTGCACTTACCTACATGCAGGCAATATATGCATACACATAAAATATTTTTAAAAGACATTTAAAAAATACATAAATAAATAAACAAATAAGTAAAGGCACTTCAATGTTGGGAGAAATGAACTCGGATAGTTATAGTACTTGAGATGACTGAAATCATTTCAAATATTTAATATGGGGGTAGAACAATTCAGCACTGAACAGAGAGAATTTGAGATGATTTTTAGTAGAGATTAGGAGACAGAATGGATGTAGTACTGAGATAACATATGGCACTAACTGACAAGGGTGGTTTCAACTACAATTGTTATATTGATTCCAAGGAAATGAGCTAAACTTTGTTTCTTGTCAAGAGTGGAAGAGAAGGTTCGGGTTTGAGTTTTGGGTTTTGTTTTATTGTTTTGTTTTGTTTGGGGGAAGTGAGACAGGTCTCTCTATAACCCCAGCTGGCCTGGAACTCACTATGTAGACCAAACTGTGTTGGATCTCCAAGAGAGCTGCCTTCCTTTGCCTCCCAAGTGCTGGGATTAAAGGTGTGCTCCAACACACTCAGCCTTATTTTGTTTTTTGTTTCTTTAGAGACCAGAAATTGCTATCTGCAAACTGATTTCTAGTTCCTGGGCATAAATGATCCCTTGCCTCCTGCTGAAACTATAGATAAGCACCATTGTACCTAGGAGAGAAGTAGGGTTTTTGTTGTTTTGTTTGTTGGGGGGGGATGGGGGAGGACATTTGTTTGCTTTTTTAGGTAATGAAACTTGTATGTAAATTTAAACATATAAGCTTAATTTGTAAATTAAGATAACTCAATTTCTTTTGGCATCAGTGATTCAACAGTCATTTACTGAAAATCTTGTATGTGCTTGGCACTGGAAACAAGGAATAAGATAGAAGTCACCTACTTTCAAGATCCTTAATTTAGAAGATTGTGACAATTAGATATATGAAGACGTAGTTGAAACAGTGACAGTACACAAAAATCTTTTTAGATAACAATTATATATTCATGGAATGTTATTAGATTTAGAAGGACAATAATTATACATCATAACCTACATGCTTTTTAGATGGTATCACCAAGGTCAGAGAAGTAGTGCCACTGTCTTTTACCTCCATATCTTGGCACACTAGAAGACCATCAGAAGTAGTACCATTCTTGGAGTGCTAACCTCTTATGACAACAATGTCTTCTGCAATATGTCCTGAAGAACGTGTTTGAAGATGTTTATGTTTAACTTTATGTGTTTCACTAATTGTTTTCTTTTTTAAAAAAATACTTTTTAATTTATGTGCATGTGTGTGCCTGCATGTATGCATGTGCACCACTTGGCATGCAGTGTCCACAGAGGCCAGAAGAGGGCATCAAATTCTTTGGAACTGGAGTTACAATTGTTATCCACCATGTGGGTGCTGAAAACCAAACCCAGGTCCTCTGCAAGAGCAATCAGTGCTTCTAGCTACATCTCCAGCCTCTCATTCTTTGTTTTGTTTTCGTTTTTGTTTTTTCCTTGGGCAGGGTCTCACTATGTAGCTCAGGCTTACCTCAAAACTCAAAATCCTCCAGCCTCAGCCTCCCTAAGTACTAAAATTTCAGGCATGCACCACCATTTTTTTAATAAAAAAGGAAGAATGATTGAATCTGGAATAATGATAGATAAAAGGTATAATATATAGGCCAGCATTAACGATATTATCAAGTATTATCTACTTTATATAGTTTATGTAATATATTTTTATAGGATTGACAGTATCACTGCAAACACATGAGAAACACATTGTATTATTTCAATAGCTACAATGTCTCCAGGCAGTAATAATTTTTCAGCTACATTATAGTCTTATGAGTCCACTATTGACTGAAACATTATTATGCAGCACATGGCTGCATTTCTATATGCTGACAACAAACAATATAGAAAAGAAATTTAGGAAACAACCTTTGATCAGATATACCATTCCAAGTATTTTTTCCTGTTCTATGGTTTGCCTTTTCACCCTGCTGATAGTGAACTTTGATACACAAAAGTTTTAAATTGCATGGAATCTAATTTATCTATTTTTTCTTTTGCTGCTTGTGTCTTTAATGTCATATCTAAGAAATCGATGACTAGATCCAACGTCATGAAGCTTTCTCTCTATGGAAAAGGAGGATAGGAGAGGAGGGAAGAGAAATAGAAGAGAAAGAATAGGTGAGAGAGGATAGGAGAGAGAGAATGAGCCACTTTAGTTTTTCATCTGATTACTCAGTTTCCCTTGACTGAACCAAGTAATAAATGTAGGCTAGAAAGAAATGCAAATAGCAGTAAGTAGCTGACAAACTGAAAAAGGATGATAGTCCAAGTAGCTACAGAGAAAAGAAGTACATACAAAAAAAAACATCATTCAAGTCACTAAAGGTAATCAAAATTCCACACACCTGTCCCCCAAATTCCCAAGGAATATCACAGTCATGGGAAAAAAGGAACAATAAACAAGGGAACCACTACTTGGAATAAATGATTTTCCTAATCACTTGTTTTATGAGTAGTGACAAATCATCAAAAAGTTTAATTATGCAACCAAGTCCCAAGAAGTAGAACTGGTAGCGGAGGACCTCTTTCTTTTATAGTGTTTGAATACCAATTCCTCTCAAGCATACACAAATTCTGCAATTTTTGAAATGGAAAGTCTGGCTAGGTATGGTGAAGCATGCCTTTACTCCCAGCACTCAGTAGCCAGAAACAGGCAGATCTCTGTGAGTTGAAGGTTAGCTTGGTCTACATAGTGAGTTCGACCCGCTAGGGCTACATAGTGAGATCCTGTATCAAAAAAGGAGGAAGGGGGGAAAGGGGGAGGGGGAGAGGAGGGAGGAGGAGGAGGAGAAAGAGGAGATGAAGGAAGGGAAGGAGGAGGAAAAAGTGTAAGTCTGTGGAAGAAATGTGTCATATCCTATATGCTGACAAGTATTCTCATTGTTCTGGATGACAAGTTGGCAACAGTTCATTTCAAACGACCAAAAGTAGGAAATCAGATAAATTATAATATATATAATTATGTATTATTACAGAATGGCAGTGACTAAAGAAGTAAACATTCTAGATTTAAGAACATGTTAATCAGGCTGGAGAGATGGCTCAGCAGTTAAGAGCACTGGCTGCTCTTCGAGAGGACCCGGGTTTGATTCCCAGTACCTACATGGTGGCTAACAACCATCCATAACTCCAGTTCCAGGTAACTATATGGACCCTCTTCTGGCCTCCATGGGCTTTGTACAACACAGGTGCACTTACATACATGCAGGAAAAATACTCATATACATAAAATAAAAAATCAATCAATAAAAAAATTCTTTAATTTAAAAAATAAAGTAATAGTACAATATAGTGAAAATAAATCACAAAACAATATAACAATATGGTCCTAAATTTATTTTAAACGCCTTACATGTATATACAAAAAGATGACTAGAAAGATATGTTAATAAGTTAGGAAAGTTATATCTGGGTAACAAAAACAAGATATCATCTTTACTTTCTTTTTTTTTTTTTTTTTTTTGGTTTTTTTTAAGCAGGGTCTCCCTGTAGCCCCAGCTGTCCTGGAACTCACTATGTAGACCAGGCTGGCCAACTCAGAGATCTGCCTGCCTCTGCCTCCCAAGTGCTGGGACTACAGGTGTGCACCACCACGCCCGGCTAACTTTAGTTTCTTTTTATGTGCATTTTTCCATATTTAGTGATATTTCTATAATGAATATGTATCATATATCATCAGAGGAAAATGAACACAGATAAACAAATATCAAATGCATTCAGCTTCAACATGCTGAATTCACAATATAAAGAAGGCTGAAATATATTACATTTTAGAAAAACTTAAAGCAAAATAGACAAAAATCTCTTCTTTGTGCATTCAAAGGTAGAAAAGTCACTCATCCAAAAAACATCGCATTCCCCAAAGATACCCAATGAAAGGTAATAGAGAAAAGTCGATGCATTACAATTACCTGATCTACAATTTCTGAATCACTATTGTGATAAATGAAACTCTAGATGGGATGGTTTGCTACTGGAATCCTAAGGCTCCCATCCAAAATCAGTCATATGAACTCAGTGATAAACAGTAAATCCATAACAGGCTCAAGAAAGAAAAGGGTCAATATATTCACAATGTCACAAATGCCTAACAACTACATATCATTAGGTTCACAGTCTGTCTTTTAAAACATTTCAAGACCAACAACGCAAAATAAAACTCTTCACTAGTTTGGACTCTTATTAGGTCACTCACTATGTGCTAGAGATTCTGATGATAAATGCACAAAGACAGTTCCTTGTCCTAAAGCTACTCAGTCTTCTGAGGCAGAGAAATGCAGTTAAGCATGATATAAAGGAATAAGTGACATGAGAAGTTGGTACCAACTGCATTAGGAGCAAGAAGCAGCACTTATTTATATCAGGCACAGCTGTGGAAAGCATCAAAGAGATGACATTTGAGCTTTTTCAGCTGGCATTCCCCAGGCAGAAAAACAACTTAAAGCAAAGGTGGAAATCAAGGCCTTTCTGGAAAGTGGGTGAGTTGTCTACTACATCAAGAACACGGGTATATTAGTCAACTTTCCATCAGTCTACAAATACCTAAGATAAATCATCTTCTAATCATCTTTATTTTAGCTCACAATTCTGTAAGTTTCAGTTCATGACTGAGCAGATCAAACTAGTTTCTCAGGGACTGAGAGGCAGGGTGGACAGGCAGCACATCATGGCAGGAGCAGTTAGCCTAGCAAATTATTTACCTCGTGGCCAGGACAGAATAAAAGAAATGATAAAGAAGGAGAAGCTAGGGTCTCACTATTGTTTCTAAGAACGTACCAAATAAGAGTGCTTAAATGTAGTGAAAATAAAATATTTTTAGAATAAAATTAAAGCCGGGCGTGGTGTCACACACCTTTAATCCCAACACTCAGGAGGCAGAGGCAGGTGGATCTCTGTGAGTTCGAGGCCAGCCTGGTCTCCATAGTGAATCCAGGACAGCTGGGGCTATAGGAGACCCTGTCTCCAAAAGACAAAAAAAAAAATTTAATCTGTATTTAATATTAAGTCATACAAGTTCGTAATACAGAACTTGAGTTTGGCTCAAATGGAATGAAAGCTGGAGTTTGGATGGTTATAAATTCAACATCAGCAATCAGCAATTAATGTGGAATGGCAGTTCCAAAGTCACCAAAAATTTAATACCATATTAACAAAGGTGTCCTATTTAATGCATAAATAAAAGTAAGAGGGGTTAGTGGATCTCATGATTAAGTGTTTTTTTTTTTTTAGTTCTAATGAGCTTCCCTGCAGAATGGAATGTTTCTTCTCCCTTTAGAACAACCTGGGTCTTGAGGCTGGAGAGATGGCTGAGTGGGTAACAGCACTTGCTGCTCTTGAAGAGGACCTAGGTTCAGTTCCCAGCACCCACATGGCAGCTAACAACCATCTGTAACTCCAGTTCTGGGGAATCTCACATCCTCTTCTGGCCTCCATGGGCACCAGGCACACATGTGGAGCGCATATATACAAGTAGGCAGACACTCATGTATGCAAAATGAAAATGAATAAATCTGTTTTAAAAAGTGGGGGGGATGCTGGAGAGGTGGCTCAGCGGTTAAGAACACTGGTTGTTCTTGCAGAAGACCTGGGTTTGAATCCCAGCACCCACATGGCAGCACCCACCATTTGTAGACTAGGCTGGCCTCCACCTCACAGAGATCTGACTGCCTCTGCCTTCCAAGTGCTGGGGCTGAAGGCATGTGCCACCATGCTCAAGATAATCCCTATTTTTAAGAATTTATAGCATAAGGAAGTGTTTTTTTTAAACCACAAGTTACAAAAATTACTGAATTGCCACCAATACTTTTTTAATTATGTTTTTTATTTATTTTGGATGCAATGCATGCAGCGTATGTATGTATGTGGGCTTGTGTGTGTCACAGCATGTACATGGAGATTAGAGGACAACTGGCAGAAGTTATTTCTCGCCTTCCACCACTGGGTCCCAGGGATCAAACTCTGGAGTCTTAAGCCATTTTATCTCTAAGATCCCTTAGAGGTCAAAAACTGAATTAGTGAAGGTATGATGAAAAAGACAAAGAAAAAAATATTAGAATGTATATCAAGCTATCAATTCTACTCAGTAATAAGAATATTCTAATTACAGCTGTCTAATAATAACATGGGCAACTCTCAAAGAGCAATGCGGGTACTATCCAAAGATGAATTTGAAAAAAGGTCAAATACACATCTGTTGGAGATAGGGTACCAAATCTTGACTCTAAAGTTCTATGTTTATCGTGCTTTTAGTTCTTCCACCAATGTTAGTTCTCATTCATTAGCAAGAGCTCATGAATGTGTTCTGAAAGGAAATGGGAAAGCACATGGAAGTAGGAAGTTGAGACTGTACAGCACTGTAGATAAACAGGAAAATAGGAAGCTTTTGAATGACATTTCCCAACAGTCGTTATCTTTACTAAAGTACCCTAATGTGTGATATGGCAAATCAACTGCAAGTACCTGGACCACAGCTAAAATAAGGTGGTAACATATTTATGAATTTACAAAATTAAAAAAGGTTTCCAGAGACTATACGCAAAAAACCTTAACAAAATCTTGCCTCTCTACACAAAATCTGTCAGAGGGGGGAGGATGCAAGAGACCTGAGAATATAAACATAAACAGGTTTGTTCATTATGGTAAAATCATAACACTGGAAATGAATCGCTAATATAACAGACCAAATGATGCTTACACACTGGGAATAATTTCAGGCATTTGTATTACCAATAATAAAGGCACAAAATTCAAAAGAAGATTCTTCAGCGCCAATATAAAAATATGGTATAACTATAATTCTTCAAAACATAAAAATTTGCTCCTTAATAATTAGTAGATGTGAAAAGCATTATCATTGAAATCTACCAGATGATTTTATATCCATGCTCAGGTGGATCTCAGAAAGTAACCAACAGTGACTAGTGATAATCAGATATGTAGAGATTAGAGACTCATGTGCAAACATCTAAGTGTTAGTAACATTAAAAATGAGTTTTCTGTGTGAAATAGTATATTTTAAAATTTAATGGAGATCTTTTTTAAAGGTTAAAACCTCATTCAATTTTATGTCTTATAGGGTTTATACTGAGTACAATATTTTATAACTGTATTAATTCAATTGTAAACCTAAAAATTTACAGCCAGTTTTGAAAGAGATGCATCTTAGCT
>NW_008355774.1:44757-51795 GCF_000622305.1 Nannospalax galili
TCAGGCTGGACCAAGAACTCATAAATAACCCAGGTAAAAGATCTGATCTTCAATAAGTGTGGATATTGTACATGAGCTTGATGTTAAAGGCGAATGGGCAGGATTTCAGGAGCAGTTTCAGTAAGTAGACAGTAATAGGTTGAAGCTAAGGTCCTGTGTTCCATAGTAAAACAGGAAATAGGGCTGGCAAGATGACTCAGTGGTTAAGAGCACTGGCTGCCCTTGCAGAAGACCTGGGTTTGAATCCCAGCACCCACATGCCAGCTAACAACTGTCCATAACTCCAGTTCCAGGGGATCCAACGGCCTCTTCTGTTCTCTGCTAGCATTGCACGACACAGGTGCACTTACTTATATGCAGGCAATACACTCATACACATAAAATAAGTAAAAATAATAAAATGTTTTTTAAAAAGAGCAATAGCAGCTAATATATTTCTCAATTAAATTATTAAAAATTATTTAAAATTTGCCTCCTGGGGCTGGAGAGATGGCTCAGTGATTAAGAGCACTGACTGCTCTTGCAGAGGACCCAGGTTGGATTCCCAGCACCCACATGGCAGCTAAGACCCACCCTTAACTCCAATTCCAGGGCAATTCAACACCCTCATCTGACCTGCATGAAACGGGCACACTCACATACATGCAGGCAATAAACTCATACACATACAATCAAAATAATAAATGTTTTTTTAAAATTTGCCTTCTTAACTTGCCAAGCCCCATATCTGTACTCATTATCAATGTAAATCATTTTATTCAGAAATGAAACAATAAACCTTATGTAGTCTTATAAAATGTCCAAGATGGAAATAAAATTCCTTAAATATATCTATCTACTTTAAACTGAAAAGTCTATGAAATGTCTCAACTTTCAAGTCAGACATACGCTATTGACGAATTCCATTAAGAGGCAAAAAAAAAGTGCAATAAAATAATCTGTGTAACGGTTTGGCAAGATGACTTAACCAATAACAGCATTTGCCAGTTAAGACTTGACAACTTGAGTTTGATTCCTTAGAGCCCATGGTGGAAAGACAGAACCAACTCCGGAAAGTTGTTCTCTATGGCAACACTCACATGCATACATCATACACACACACATACACATCATATACACACAATAATAATTAATTTTTTTAAAAAAGAGAGGAATCTGGCTTAGAATCCTAAAGCTCCAGGTTCAAATCTCAAGCTAGCACTTAGTAGCCTAGTACCTTAGACCTGTCACTTGATTTTTGTTGTAAAGCTCAAGTAGAATCATAAATGAGGACATTCCCTGTAAATATTAATATTAAACCTAGGATCATAAAATATAGATTATATCTTGTTTTTCAGAACAAAATTAAGTTCTCAAGATATGACATCTTCTCTCCCCCTAGTGGATGCCTTTCTCTCTAAAAGAGGTATTGGGGCTCTTCCAGAGGCCTCAAAAAACCTGGGCTTCCTTCCTAGGATTGAGGGACCACTGAAGTAACTGAAGATGTCACTGTCTTCAGGCTATTCTAGTGGCCAACAGATTTGACTCAAATGTTGTAAAAATGGTTCTTTCCAACCTGTCAGACTCCCTCTCCACCTTCAGACTCCTTTGTACTACAAGATCTTTCTTTCCTTCCTTCTTTTCATCCTTTCTCTTTCCTTCCTCACTCCCTCCACTGTCTCCCTTTGTCCCTCCTCAAACTCATGATCCTCAGGTTTCCTGAATTCAAGGAGGAATGTACCAAGTCAAGCTCCACTACAGATCTTTATAAATTAAATTTCTTTTAGACTCGGTGATTTATTTAAATAAAAATAAAAGGCTGCACATATATACCCCAGTATTAGGAAAACCAAGCCAGACAAAATTAAGTTAAAGCAGAAGCTGGGCATGGTGGTACATGCCTTTAGTCCCAGAACTCAGGAGGCAGAGGTAGGAAGATCTCTGTGAGTTCAAGGCCAGCCTGGTCTACATAGTGAGTTCCAGGTCAGCTGGGACACAGAGGACCTTGTATCAAAAAGACCAATAAATAAATAAATACATAACGCAGAAAAGACATGTTCTTTTTTAAGTAGAAAAAATAAATATAGTATTCCAAAACTAAAATGTAGACTATTGTGGAGACTGATGAGGAAAATTTTTCAGAAAATAGGAAACAATAAGAATTAATGCCTTGAATTATTAAAGTATTTACCATGGGGCTAGGGATGTAGCTGGTAGAGTGCCTGCCTAGCATGCACATAACCTACGTTCAAAATATATTTTTAAACTAAGACAGCTTTCTAAGGCACTTTTCACATCTAAGATATGAAGTAATGCATACACATTAAGACTACTGCGGTTTATCTATTGTACAAGTTTAAGTATACTTTTATTTATTGTAGGCATTTCCTGTTATTATTATTAAAGGATGAGAAAAATATCTTTTTTTGAGTTTTAGTTTCTCTTTTTGGGAATACAATCAGCATAAAGAAGGACAAGTGAGTCACACACAAAAACTGAATTTTTCTCATTTAATGCCCTTTAGAGCAGGCAGGTCCTTGGAAAGACAACCTAAGAAATAAAAGCATTCAGAACTTTCCAAGCAATCATTGTACCAGATCAGCCTGGACTAGAGTGAAACTCTGTCTCAAAACAGGAAAGGGAAAAGGAAAGAAAGAAAAGGGAAAAGGAAAAGGAAGGAAAGGAAAAGAAAAGAAGAGAAAATATAGGGGGAAAATGTCTCTAAACACTACAGAAAAAAAGAGCAATATAGCCAAATATATCATGAAATACCTCCAATTGTCAAAAAAATTAAGGGGAGCATACATTTATTGAGTAACAACAATAACAACAAAAGAATAGCAACCTCTGAGATCCATTTTTTTTCATTTATATAGTAGAGATAATATTAAGGCTACTCTAAAAATAGCATAGGGCAACATAAGTGGGAATCTCCAACAAAATGGCTGGAATATCACAAAAAGACATCATTTCCCCCCTACTCCTCTAAAGTCAAGAACAGAATATTAATAGGGGGCTCCGGTGTCATGTAGTCTTAAACGAAAAATAAAAATAATAGAAATTCATAACTGTCATAACTGGCACAGAATTCCTACTAAATAAATAAATGGTATTAAGATGGTAATTACTACGAGACCAAAAAAGCCTTACAAATCAGGATGGGCCCGAATGAGCCCAGATGGGGTGGGATCGGTGTGGTGGTGCCATGTCTTTGATCCCAACAGAGGCAAGGCTATCTCTGTGAGATCAAGGCCAGAGCTCCAGGCCAACTGCAGTGAGATGGTGAGGGGACACAACCAGGACACAGCTTTGTAACATGGGTTCCTTCCCTCACCAACATCAGAGAAAAGGAGTTCCTGTTCACATTTCTCCAAATTGAAGAGAAGTTTCCCTCCTTGCCATAAGATTATAAACTGGCAAACAGAAATAGAAATCTGTGCTTCAACTTAGTCACAAAACTCAGCTGGGGCCAGTGAGATGGCTCAGTGAGTACAGGTGCCAGCACCAAACCTGACCACCTATGTTTCTCCAAACCCACACAGTACAAACTCTCCAAGTTGTCCTCTGACTTCCATATGCACACCATAGTATGGTTGTATACACACACACACACACACACACACAAATGTTTAACAACAAAATCAAAGCTAAGTTCAAAACATTTTCCCACCAAAATAATGATAATAAATTCAAGCTAGCCTTTCAAGCAATTAAACAATGGAACAAATGGAAAACCATCTTAATTGATAATTTTTCTCATTATTAAGTATAATACTGAAACTATAAATTGGACTGTATCATAAGAAAATGCCTAGAGATGTGACCCCCAACATATTTGTGGGGAAAAATCCTGGATTTTTAAACAATTTAAACAAAAACTTTTAGACGATAACTGGGGAAAGGGCAGCTGAAGAAACTGTGAAATAGTAAGTTATCTTTTTAGCATAAAAAGCATCAAAATTATACTAAACCAGAGCTGCAAAAGAAATGTCTTCAGAATGCTTCTCTCCCTTAACAATCATTGAAGACCTGCCCTTTGCCCATTGTTGTGCCCCTCTGCAGCAAATAACAGTGTTGCTAAAGCTAAGCACACAGTCCTAGGAATGCAAGTTTCATTCTATCTTTTTTGGTAAATAACACATCCTAGCACTTTATGATTCACATATACTTGTTTTGATTGCCTTGAATTACCTCTGTCTCAGAACTAACACCTTTGGTGTTATCACTCTAACTAGTATTATCACTCTAAGTACTAAGGGAGAAAGAAGAAATTAGCATCTATTAACTACTTGGGTGTGTTCTCGTTTGATTTTCACAACCCTATAAGTAAACATAATCCCTCACTTACACATTAAGAAAATGATGCAAGGTAACTTGCCCACAGCATGAGAAAAAAGTCAGGACTACCTGAACTACTTGAGAGTTTCTCCCCAGAAGGAAAAAGATCAGACCACTGGACAGCTGACCACTTTCACTTTCTAGTTAAGTAGTTCTGATTCCAACTTATGGAGGAGAAAAACCATTAACTTCTCATTTCACAGAATCAACTTAGTATTCAAGGAATGCTTTAAAAAGAAAGGGTAAAGTGTCCCTAGAGGTGAATCCCAGGGTTTGCATCATTTCCCAATTCGTTTTCAACAGACTCTAGGACTAGGACTCCTTAGCAGTTCCATTGTAGCATAGCTAATTACAAACTGGAATGCTACCTTTCAAAACAAGATAGAAACCTCTATGCATGCCCTTAAATTTAAATAAATTCTATTTTTACATAACCTGCCTGATTGTGTTCCAAAACAATTGTTACCACTGCAATTTATAAAGCTCCTTTGTAATGAATTGTAAACTAAATCTTGGTTAAACTGCAGAAATAATGGAAATAATAATTCGTTTCTACAGATTTCTAAATCTAAAATTTTCCATTACAGGCATAGAAAGAAAGAAAAAAAAACCACCCTGCAATTCAACATCTTAAATATTCCTAACTGAACCTGATAATGTACAATAATGCACAATAATGTACAATAATGCAAAGTGGCTGGAGACTCTTGTCATGTAATTGCGAAGAAATACACTGTAAAAGTAAAACAGTTCCTTCAATTACTGAATATTCTTTTTAAAGAAACAGAATGTTCAAAGAACCATTTGGCTTCTGGAGTTTCACCCAACAGATAAGCTACTAAAAGGCATAACGTTCTCATTTGAAAACAGATTTTTTTTTAAACAAAACCTTGTCGATAAAATACACTAAACATTGACAGAGGTCCAAAACACCTCCACAGTTGAAAGGTAATTATTTCTAGTACTTAAAAAGCAAAATAAATTAGACTGGATCAACATTTGCATTCTTGTGTTTGCAAAATTTTGAACTGAGAAAATAATGTTAACGTTCTTCAGCCCTTTTTGTTGTTGTTGTTAGATTCCAATCGGGAAATAAACAGCCATCGGGCTCATCAACTTGGGTGCAGAAACTCATCTAAACGAGGTTTGAGTGCTGGGAAAGCAAATCCTCAGAATTTATCTTCTTGGGTTTGTAAACTGTTCTGAGCCCCACACCAGCATCCGCCCGGGCCTGGTCGCCCCTCCCGCGGACCGCACCTGCTGAGGCCGCGCCGCTAGCGCCCCCTGCCGCCCTCCCGCACACGGAGACCCTGGCCCATCCCCGCACCCGCACCCGGCCGCGCGCCGAGGCCGCACAACCTGACAGGGACGACAGATCCTGGGTACCCACCGAGGCGGGGCCAGGAGACCGGGCATGTGTCTGTGGTTCCCAGCCGCCGCCAGGCCCGAGCCTCACCTACCTACGCCGTATTTCTCCTCCTCGGTGGGCGTCCACATGGCCGGGCAGGGCACAGCCCCGCGGGAGCGGCGGCAGGGGACGACCGGGACGGCTGCAGGGACGGCCGCGGGCCCGGCTGTGGCGCACCGCGAGGCCAAGCGGGGGCGGTCAGGCGGTGCGGGGCAGGAGGCGGCGCATCCCTCACAGGCCGTCCGGGATGCCACCGCCACAGCCGCCACGTCCGAACAACCCGACAGGTCCTGGCGACGCGGGCGAGGGCTCACCACCTGTCTATCACCGCGGTGCCTGCGCCGCCGCTGGGCTCCTTACAGCTCGGTCGCGGGCTTCCCAGCTCCGCCGCCTCTGGGTTCACCTCAGCGGGCTCGCAGGACGCCCGCGCATGCGCCGCTCCCCGGCGCGCGGGGGCTCGCTCTACTCCGGGCTCGCGCCGGGCCGAGCCCGCGCGTGAATGCACGCGATGCAGCTGCGGGCCAGCGGAGGGAAATCTGCGACAGACTATTGGATAGCCCCGCCTGGAAGGACAGGTCCCTCTGCACACTCAGAGCCTGTGGCTGCAGCCTCCCAGGAAGGTGTCGTGACCCTGCTGGTGGCACGCACAGGACCCTTCGTGGATTTCCGCTTCCAGTGCCTCCAACCAGGCGCACCGAGATGGCTGCTCGCCCTGTGGTCGGAGAGAGAAACAGAGACGAAGAGCACCATCATTAAATCCACTCAGTGCTATCACAGCCACATTCTCTGAAAGGTCCTCTTCTGGTGAGGTCGCCTCAAAGGCCCCACGGTGCCATCTAGGACAAGGCCTCTGACACCTGCTGAGTTCTCTTTTTGAGTTGGCCAGTGTGAGTGTCTGGGCCCTGAACAAGCCCAGCAATCTTCCTAGTGAAAAAAGCTTTTCCTCCCTGGACTCTGGTTGTCTACATGCCACAGCTTCTGTCTCCAACAGGTCTGTGCCTCCAGCCATCCTGAGTTCTGGCTCTTCCTAAAACCTCCTTCGTCCCTCTCTCCTAAGGATACATCCACTCTGGTGGCTACAAACATTACTTTGTGACCACCACCACCCTCCTCTCCATCCCTGCTGTCAACAGAGACCAGGAACTGCAGGACTTCTACCTACCTTTGGACCACATGCTGCTCCCACATATCCAAGCATCTCTGTAACACTACAAATCAAAATATTGATGAGTTCAAGGCCAGCCTGGTCTACATAGTGAGTTCCAGGACAGCTGGGGCTACAGGGAGACGCTGTCTCAAAAAGACCAAAAAAA
>NW_008355774.1:51812-88607 GCF_000622305.1 Nannospalax galili
TATATATATTGATGTCATCCGTCGATTTCACTCTTGAACACCTAATTCTTCAAAGCCCATCTCAGCAACTCACTTCCAGGAAACCTGAACTAGTCCTGCAGTTAACACACTGACTCCTTTTCTCTACTGTGTGGGATTCCAGACCATGTTCGTTTGTGTCTAACTCTCATCTTCCCCAATCAGACTGTCAGATTATTGGCTTATAGATAAGCATTAGGCAAAGTCATTCTGGTCTCTCAGTGCCCAATCTAACATTTCATTCAGGGCCATTAAATGGAAAACAAGATGCATATAAGAATATCCTAGTGGAACTGGCATAGTAGCACTCACCTGTAATTATTGAGACAGGAGAGTCATGAGTTTGAGGCCAGCCTGTACTACGTAGAGAGACCTTGTCTTTAAATAAGATTTTTAAAAAAAAAAAAAACAAGTCTTAGTAATTGCCTGACATTGATTCCTCCTTCACAGTGTCCTGACTGTCCTCATCCTCACCTGGATTATTGCCACTACCTCCTGATCTATGGACTCATGCCCCACCAATGAAGGCTGCCCACTCCTTCCCAGAAAATGTCTATCTGTGAATAACTGAGTTTCTCAATAGCCAGATAGAGCTTGGGGTGAGAAGGGGATCAAGAATACAAGAACATAACAAAGAGATGTATTTATTAATGCAGCTAGCTATTCCAGGAACATAGACCCCTGCCCAAGGTCAGTCATGAAGGGCATACCCCACTGCATTCCCACAAAGCCCTCTCCAGGGACCCCTAACCAACTCTTGGGGCTGAGCAACACAGGTCTTCTGAGCAACCGTGAAGCTCTTATTTCATCTTCTATTTCCATCCCCTTGTCTGATGTACATAATGACAGTTGCAGAGCCTAAGGGCTAGTTTTCCCAAAGTTTACTCCCATTTCCGAAAGAAAAAGAAAAGAAAAATTCCCATTTCCAAAAAGAAAAGAAGAAAATCCCCTCTACTACTACACATGTCAGCTCTGAATAGAATATTAATTTCAAAGGGAAAGAAAGGGGGTCAAAGTGGGGGGAAAGGGCATCTGATAGGTTCTGGACTCCCTTACTCTTGCTGTTTGTGCTAAATTTAGATTGTTTTCTTGAAATGAAGCAAAAGGGCACAACACACATTGTAGAGAATTGGACCATGTGCCTGTGATTCTGTCCCCACAGCATCTGGTCTGAGCCTTCCATTCCTCAGGCTTGCAGGCCACTTGACAACCCCCTACACACAACCCTCTCAGCCATAGGCTGATTTCCAACTTGGATATGAAAATTAGAATCCTCACTGATATCACCCTCCTCTTCATCCACTTGTCCTTATGTTCTTGCCAGTATCCAGGCTCTCGCTCTTTCTTAGAATTCCCAGGAACCCTCTGCACAATTGCTAGACCATGTCTCCCATTTTCACCCTCTCCTGCTCCACTGGCTCCTTCATTAGGAAAACCAGCCTTGTCAGTAACCTCACCACCCTGCAACCTGGTATTCATTCTTCCTCTTCTCTCCATCTGACTTCAGAAGAGGGACCATCTACTCCAGGTCCTTTTATGTCAGTATAATTTCTTTGCTTCTCAGTCCCTGGTGGTCTTGTTTCTGAGGCTGTCAACTTCTAAAAACTGTTTTCCCAGAATTCTTCAGAGCAATTCCAACTCCAGACACTAACATCTTCTATTCCCTGGCTCTGATGGGGCCTTTTTTGAGCATCATCCCTCAGCCCACAACCTCTTCCAGTTGAAACCCATGGATCATTCCCACCTATCAGGGTAGTCTCGGGGCCACTTTCTACAGGAAGGCCTCACCAACTACCCTCAGTAAAAGGAAGTTTTTCTCTACCATCAAGGCCTTCCTTCCCTGTAGCATTTAGTCCTCTACCTTCTTGGAAAAGATTGAGTGTGTCTACTTGGCACCTTGACACCTTGGCACCTTGACAATTCACACTTCAGTGGCAAGTATTTATCTTCATTTATTTTAGCCCCATTCAGAGTCTAACACAATACCTACCACCTACCAACAATTTAAC
This sequence comes from Nannospalax galili, assembly GCF_000622305.1. NCBI lineage: Eukaryota > Metazoa > Chordata > Mammalia > Rodentia > Spalacidae > Nannospalax > Nannospalax galili. The sequence goes on from NW_008355774.1 coordinate 53,840, forward strand.
ACATATACTTTGGTGAATGGTATACCTTAGGTTTACTGAAACCATAATAAAATAGACTGAAAAAGAAAGGTAGGATACTTTAGCAAATCACAAATCTCCAAATTCAGAAGCTTGCATTCATCAGAATAAACTTCCCTGTTATAGGAACATTGAGTTTAATTAAAATTTTATTGAAACATCTTTCTGCACAGCTATGTAAAAGATAAAACATGATAGAACAATTTAAGAAACAAAAAAGTCTGCAAAGTTTGACAAGTCACCATTACTTTGGTTTTACATCATTACCTTATATGATAAATTGTAACTTGATGACTGAGGAAGGAAATCACATTTTCAACAGGAAATTCCTTAAGACTAGTGGCTATTAAAAGTAGCTATAATGAAACAGATTTCCTAAATATATATAAGGAATGCAGAAAAGCATCATCTTTTCCTCTCAAATGAAATTTAAGTTGATCAATAATTCTTTTGTCATGAGTAAACTCCATAATGGTAAATCCCTCATCACCTTTGGCAAATGAAACTGACCCTCTATAATGCTTTATGAGCTTGCACTTCAGGTCTTCTCTCCTTGTTTTCTGCAGCCTGGAGAATCAGACAGCAACATTTAAGGAGCCAGCCAGGCTGATGACTCAGCTCATAAAACAATGTGTGACCACAAAGATGATGTTTATCCAGGAGCATTCTGGAGGCTCTTGCTACTGAAGTCAGCAAGCTGTGGATAAGTGGCACACGATGCTCATTCTCCCAAGAGTCTCTGGCAATGTTGCCAAAGCAGCACTCACTTTTCTCTCCCAGAAATTGATGTCATACGATGCTCCGACCAAACATAATGGTAAGAAAACTTCAGAGAAATGCATCTGGTATAGAGGAAAATCCAAACAGAGTACAGGTGATAGCAGTGGCACTCTGCCTCCTCTTGGCCAGGAGGTGCCAGCAGTCAGAGCTTCTACCCACACAAAGTCCAGGGGCAAATGAATGAGACATGTGATACAATTCATCTCTGCTCTGCTGGTATCCTCAAGGTGTGAGCCTGCTCTGGTTAGCAGAGCTATTTTTCTTTGTGGCAGAAAGGCACCCAAGCTAGTCTCGTTGCCTGACCACCTCTTATAGGAAACCTCCTCTCATGAGGCAGCGCTGGAATGAAGGACTAACCCAGTCACACAAAGAAGACTGACAAAATTAGGGTCCTTTTAGGTAAGGAGATCCAAAGTGACTAAAAAAGGTATTATTAGTATTTTACCTTAAATCTTGTTGCATATGAAAATCTCAGCAGTGGGGAGGGGATCAGGAAGAGTGTGAAAGACAGACAGATTAAGCAGTGCAATACTTCATTATTTTTCCTAAAATGACAAACTTTAACCATCTGTTCCTATTTAATCAACCCATTCAAAATATTATTAAAATGCAGATTTTTTGCAGTTACCCAGTATCTTCAAATGAGGAATGACTGAAGTTCTTCTGGTTTCAACCCCTGAAGATTGACAGGGTACTTCAGGATGGACTATGGCTATTTAGTCCCATGATCAGGAGCACCCTCAGGTGTGTCTGAATGCATCTGAGAATCTGCAACACTTCTTGCCTCACCCAACACTGTGGGCTATTTGGAGACAGTGACATGCTATATTCATTTTTTCATCGTCAGTGCCTGATACAGAGGATGCCACACATATTAGAGACTCAGTAAATATTATTTGGATGAATGCATTACTAAAAGAGGGCTTTTATCTTTTCTTAGAAATGTATATCTTTGCTTCAATAAGATTTTCATTTGCTTATTGGTTTTTGGTCAGGAAAATGAGTGATAATAGACTACAAAATGAGATACTCCCAAAAAAAGGGCAAATAGATAGAAACTTGGCACTACTTAGTTCTCCTTTCCCTTGGGGAAAATAACCATGCCCTTGAATTTCTGCACTAAATTATGAAGGAGGGATTGAAATGAAAAACCTTGGAGAGTAATTAGCAACAAAACATTCTAATGTCAAGAAGTGAATTTTATGGGACCATATTTGTAATATTAATTGAGCCTCTGTGTAGCCAAATGGTGAAATTATTGCTCTAATACAAATAGACCCAAAAGAGAAAAACAGCCCAAAATAGCACAGATATTGCAAATCAGGACAGAGGTAATGTCTCCATACATAAAAAGCAACCAATTGCAATGCTTTTACCAATTCACTGAGGTACAAAACAAAGTCTGTTTGCTTGATGCAGCCTACCTACACAGTATCTGAATTGTTATGGGAATGGGACTAGGAAGGGAACCGAAACTCTGTTCCCATGATTTTCATCTTGAAATGTACAATTTTTGTATCATTCCTCCACCAAAAATTTATTGAGTACCTATTATGGGCCAAGGTCAGGGCAGAAGATGTTTATGATCTTTCCTATCATGGGATTTATGATGATTTAATCACAGGGAAGAGAAATTAAATCACCAATTGTGCTGGATATCTTTAGTGTCAACTTGACACATCTGGGTTGAAAGGCCCTCAGTTGGGGAATTGCCTCCATTGGACTAGCCTGTGGCCATGTCTATAGGGCATCTTCTTGATTATTGCGTGATGTGGAAGGGCCCAGCCCACTGTGGGTGGTGACACTCCTGGGTAGGTGGGCCTATACTATATAAGAAAGCAGGCTGCGCACGAGTCAGGGGAGCAAGCCAGTAAGTAGTGTTCCTCCATGGCCTGTGCTCCAGCTCCTGCTTCCAGGTTCCTGCCCTGAGTTCCTACCTTGAGCTCCCTGATGAACTGTGACCCAGGAGGTGTAAGATAAAATAAACCCTTTCCTCCCTAAGTTGGTATTGGTCAGAGTATCTTGTCACAGCAATGGAGAAACAAGCTCGAATACTAATCATACAAGTAAATCTCTAATTAGAGACAGAAAAAATACTGTACAAAAGGACCTGACCTAGTTTGCAAGTCAGGGAAGCCTTCCTGGAAGAAATGATATTTTAAATGGAGCCTGATAACACGGATGAATTAGCCAAATGAAAGAGAAAGTGTTCTAGACAGAAGTATTGGGAAGGTAGATCTGATACTGTATCCAGGATGTCATCTATAAGTAGGCAAATGGATAATGGGGAGAAAATGTGTTTGGAGTAATAAGCAGAACCAGCTCTTGGGACCTTGATGAGTCTCATGACAATAGGGCTTTAGCTATTGCCAGGCCCTAATGAGCAGTCCTAAGACACATGAGTAAGATGGGGCCCTAAGACTAGGCCCTGTGAGGAGATCTTGAGTATGTTTAAGGAAGAAATCTAGGGAAAGGCCGATCCCCTTGAGTAATGGGCTCAGAGCCACCTTTGCACATTTCCCAATTCTCTGGGCATCCAATAAAGACTGCATAAAAACATCTAGACCACCCAGGACCACTCCAGGCTTCTCTCTCTTTCTGATCCAATCACTCCTTTATTCTCAACATGGCATACCTGTACTCAGACTCTAGCCCTCATCTCCCAGGCTCACAAGGGAAGGGTAGCTTGCTTCCCTTATAACCCAATCTCCACAGTCTGGGAAGAGTTCTGGGACCGACTATTTTAGCTACAATCTCAACAACTTGCTTGCCACCTAAAACTCTGCACATGCTAAGGGTCCAGAGAAAGAATAGTGCCAAACAGTCCAGGAAACTACTGGCCCAGAATCTAATCAAGGACCATTGCTAATTTTTTCCTTGAGAAACATTTTTTAGACAGTGAAAACAAAACAGAACTTTGAAAAAGTCTCACAAGAACACACTTTGAGTATGTACTTAGAAAATGCAAAGTCCTGACACATAGGGCAACAGAAACAGTATTCACCCTGCCACCATTGAGGAAGAGCAACTCTAGGAAATGGAGACTGTTCTCCAATTAACATTGTGGGTGATGGATCAGAATTTATCATGCACAGTCATGAATTATAAAACAATCAGAGAAGTAATCTTGCTCTAGAAACCTGCTATGCCAGGATCCGCTATGAATTTTTTTATTTATTATTTTTACTTTATGTGTATGAATGTATTGCCTGCATGTATGCAAGTGCACCCATATCATGCAGTGCCCGTGGAGGTGAGATAAGGGTGTTGAATCCCCTGGATCTGGAGTTATGGACAGTTATTAGCCACCATGTGGGTGCTGGGACCCAAACCCAGGTCCTCTGCAAGAGCAGTCAGCCATCTCTCCAGTCCCCCTCTTCAAATTTTTATGAGAATTCATCACTGAATGGCCTTGCTAAAACCACACTTGTACCCAGCCTCCCACCCCTGACCTCAGTCTGTCAATCTAGCCCACTACAGCCTTGTTTTTTTTCAAGTTTCATGTGACCTTCCAATGAAGAATAGAATTTGAAAGCTCAATAGTCAGAACTGGGCTGACATTCAACCCTACACTACCAAGCTGGGTGACCCCAAGCAAATAATTGAATCTCTCTGAACTCAGTTTCCTCTAGCAAGTGAAAATCATTATGCCTTCTATACTAGAGCTGCCTGTGAGGATAATGCCTGCTCTCAACACAGAGCCTGACATAGGGTAAAAGTTCATTCAACATTGGAACCCTGTACCTCTTCCCACCCATTCAGACTGCTTCCCAGAAACGTTGAGTCTCCTTGCATTTGTAGGACCTACTTCTCCTCTAAGCCAGACTGAGAGAACTGGTTTAGTCACTCCTGCCCAGCCAGGCTTTTCACATCTGCCTTTTATTAGCCAGTACTTAGCCAAGCACTAACCTCTTCTCTCTATTTAACACCAAAGTATTGATTTCCCCATTCTGTTTCATGATACAACAACTTCAAGAACTAAAGATGCCATCCGTTCTCCATCACCATCAAATCCCCTGTTCATAGGCATTCTCCCTAGAGTCACAGGGTCCTCAGCTGCTGAGGCATAGATATGTTTCATTTTGCACTTGCTTAAAGGTCAAACATGAATTTCTCCCCATTATTGTACTGTGTCTTGTCACACAGACTCTGTTTCATGGATTAGTCACAGTCTTGCTATCAAATTAAATATTCCTCAGTGGTTATTTTTAGAGAGATCTTTTTCTAACTGTACATGGTGCAATGATGTGTGTGCACCCACAGCTCTGGAATCCAGGCATTAGCAGGTGGGCTTCAAATTATGTGAGGATTCAGATTCCTCTAGAAAGCAGCAGCCAGCAGAGCAGTGGAATCTGCAAACTGGCTCTGTCCATGGATTTCTGACCATCCCGAAATATGTCATCCCCTGTGCCTTGGATTGCTGATCATTCATCAGTTCAGTTCTATAAAGGCTCAGGGAAGCTCTTGGCACAATTGTGATTTTTACTATCCCAACCTCTCATCTGGCAGCCTTCCCAATCTTAGTGCAAGGACAATAGTGCCCTCATTCCCTACATTCTCATGGAAGCCTTCTAACCTATTCCCATAGGTTCTGCTTGCATACCTAGGCTAGCAATAGAAATGAGGCCCTCAAAACAGAACCAAAAGGTACGTTTAACTGGAGTGGGTGTGCTTGCCAAGTGACAGTTTTCTTCACCTGCTTGAAGGCACAATGAAGATAAGAAGTTGTATAGAAGCCAGGCGTGGTGGCGCACACCTTTAATCCCAGCACTTGGGAGGCAGAGGCAGGCGGATCTCTGTGAGTTCAAGGCCAGCCTGATCTACATAGTGAGTTCCAGGACAGCTGGGGCTACAGGGAAACCCTGTCTCAAAAAGACAAAAAAAAAAAGTTGTATAGGGCTGGAGAGATGGCTCAGTGGTTAAGAGCACTGGCTGTTCTTGCAGAGGACCTGAGTTCGATTCCCAGCACCTACATGGCAGCTAACATGCATCTGTAACTCCAATTCCAAGGGATCTGAATCCCTCTTCTGACTGCCACAGGCAATACATGACACAGATGCACTTACATGCAGGCAATACACTCATACACATACTTTTTTTTAAAGAAGTTGTATAGACATTGGGCCTTAAAGAGGTCAAATCATAGCTGAAGCAATAAAATTCACAGTGATGAAATTATAATTACAGATAAGATTTAGCGTTTCTTCATGGGAGATTATCTGTAAGGAGGGCAGCAAATATCTCATTCCTGACGTTCCCTTCCATGTGTGTCTCAGGACTGTGGCATATGACGCTACCTTCAGAGCATGTGAAACTCGGGGGGAGATGGGAAAGAATAACTCTGAGGTCAGTTTACAGTACTATTTGGCTTCACACTATACTACTTCCTCTACCAACTCTCTATCACTGAAAAAAAGGATGCTTTGACTTCTACCTGGGACTTTCTCTATTTTAGAAGTTGGATGTGGAAAAAAGAACTACTGGAATACTAAAAGCTTTTTAAGAGAGCCTCTGCACACTTCAAATGCTTCAGACATTCAGTGTCAAGCTGGAAGCTGTACAGTTTGGAAAATCCAGGAAAGCTTGACTGAGGAATGAATATTTAATTTGACATGTCCCAGGGGTAAATGGAGGCCCTCTTGGAAGAGGGGCTTACAAACTAAGATATAGAGGGAAGAAGAAGTAGAGTGCTGTGGGAAGAAATCAAAAGCAGTAGGTAGAAGTAGACTATAAAGAATTCTGAGCAATCAATAGAGAACAGACTAATAAATTGGCCAACTTGTGTTCCTGAAGTCTATTTGAGGTCCATGGGAAATGGCTAGGGAGAAAGGCAATGGTGACTTAGAGTCTGAGAGTCCATGAAAGACTGCTACAGGGCCTTTGAGAGGAAGAATATGACCACGGAGAGTAGCTGGAGATGGGGGGAACTACAGGAGGGCACAATCATTTCACTTGGCTTCAGTAGGTGAGGCCAGCACTGGCATGGTTTGGGAGCTCACTGAGAAAGATACAAATGTGAATCACTCTTAGGGATCTGCTTCCTTCCAAGAGGAGAAATAGAATCAGTAAATGAACAGATGGGAAAATGAACATCTTATTTAACCACCAAAGGAAGACAAACTAGGGGCTGGAGAGATGGGTCAGTGGTTAAGAGCACTGACTGTTCTTGGAGATGACCCAGGTTAAGTTCCCAGCACCCACATGGCCACTAACAACCATCTGTAACTCCAATTCCAGGGGACCTAATGCCCACTTCTCACCTCTGTGGACATTGCACACACATGATACTCCTACATGCAGGTAAAACACTCATACACATAAAATAGAAATAAATCATTATTTTAAAAAAGACAGGAGGTAGAGAGATGGCTCAGCAATTAAGAACCCTGGCAATTCTTGCAGAGGACCAGGGTTCAATTCCCAACATGCCACATAGTGGCTAACAACCAACCATAACTTTAGTTCCAGGGAATCCTATACCCTCTTCTGACCTCTATGGGTGCACTTACATACACACAGGCAATACACTCATACACACAAAATAAAAATAACAAATAAAATTTTAAAATATATAAATAAAATAAAATATAAAATATATATTTTAAAAAGAAAGACAAATTGAAGCTAAAGACAAACTGAAATACCCCGTCTTTGGTGCATCAAATTTTTAAAAAATTTAAATGACAATGTACAGGCAGTTAGAAGTGATAGTGTCTTCCTATGTAGTCCAAACTGGTCTGGAACTCACTATGTAGCCCAGGCTGGCCTAGAACTCACTATGTAGGCCAGGCTTGCCTGGAACTCAGAGATCCTCTGCCTCCTGGGTGCTGGCACTAAAGGTGTACACCACCAAGCCCATATGATAGATTGTCAGCTTGAGTGAATTAACAGAGGCACCCAGGGCATTAGTGAAATACATCTTTGGTTATATAGTAGAATGCCAGCTGGGCACCACTGTTTCCTTTTCTCTGTTTCCTGATCCTCCAAGATTTGAACAAGTAACCTCCTGCTGCTCCCGTCATGATGGGCCATATCTTCTGAACTGTGAACTAAAATAAACCTTTCCTCTCTTAAGTTCCTTTTTTATCAGGTATTTGGTGATGAAGAAAGAAGATAATATATCTCTTTAATTTCTACCTCAGAATTGAGGCTCCTTTTAATCTCTCTCCTCTCCCCAGTTCTCTTCTCCTCTCTGCCTATCTCCTCTCCAGCCTGCTTTTATAGTTCTGAACCCCATCCAAGTCATGATGCTTCCCAGTGCCTCAAAGTGAATTATTCCAAATGCCTTCCTAACACCTTAGGTGAGTGTCTAACAGTATCTTGAAAAGCAAGTGGCAAGGCTGCCCTCCCGGTCTCCTCATCTCAAGAGCATCACTTCCACCTCTCTAGATAATTCTAGTGGTGCCCTCATCCTCTCTTATATTCATTCCACAGTGAGTTCTCTGACTCTGACTCCAAATTTATCCCAAATCTTTCATCATTCTTTTAAGTCAAACTACCTCCCATTTTCACTTGAAACTCTTGGTCTCCTTGCTCTCTGCCTTCTTCCACTATTGCCCCTATGATCCTTTGTAGGCAGGCAGAAGAATTAAGTGTAAATCATAGCATGGAATTCCTCCAGTTGGAAGTTTCTAATGACTTCATATTTATTTATTTTTGTTTTTGTTTTTATTTTGTGTGTATGAGTGTTTTGCTTGCATGTATGTAAATGCACCATGTGTGTGCACTGCCTGTGGAGGCCACAAGAGGGCATTGAATCCTCTGGAGCTGAGTTAAGGACAGTTATTAGCCACCATGTGGTTGCTGGGAACAGCCAGTGCTCTTAACCACTGAGCCACCTCTCCAGCCCCTCTAATGACTTCTTGAGAACATAAGTCCCAATTACTTCTACTTTCCCCACTTCTACATTGTGTTGAATTGAAGTTACCACCAGTGAAACAAGGCAAAAAAAAAATAGAGCATAATTGGAATAGAGAGATAGCTCAGCAACTGAACACATTGGCTGCTCTTGCAAAGGACCCAGTTTCAATTCCTAGCATCCATATGGCAGTTAACAGTCATCTGTAACTCCAGTTCTAGGGGATCTAATGCCCTCTTCTGGCCTTCATGGGCATTGCACTCATGTGGTATACTCATGTGGTGTACAAGCAAAGCACTCATACACATAGAAAGTATATAAATAAATCAAAAAAGTTAAATTTTAAAAAGAGAACTATAAATATTGGAAAGGAAGTGCCAAGAATGGTGGTGCATATTTATAATACCAGCACTCAGGAAGTGAAGGCAGGAAGATTGTGAATTCAAGGCCAACCTGGGCTACACATAGAATTTCAAGCCAGAGATCCTGAGCTGAGTGCCTATCTCAACAAAAACAAAAAAAGATTGGAAAAGAACAAGTAAAGCTGTCTTCTCAAATCTGTCTTGATTCATAGATAACACTACTATGTATGTAGAATACATGAGCAATAAATAAATTTAGTAAAATCACAGAATACAAGATCAATATGAAAAAGCAATTATACTTCCATAAACCAGCAATATACTATCGGGAAATTAAAACATTTTAAATTTTCACTTGCAATAGCTTCCAAACTAAAATTACTAGGAACAATAAAAGGGAAAGGCTTGTCGGGGGCTGGAAAGATGGCTCATCGGTTAAGAACACTGGCTGCTCTGACAGAGGACCTGGGTTCAATTCCCAGCACCCACATGGCAGCTAAGAACCATCAATAACTACAGTTCCAGGGGACTCGACACATTCTTCTGACCTCCTCAGACTTTGCACGACGTGGTGCACTTACACACATGCAGGTAATACGCTCATACACATAAAATAAAAATAATAAAATAATTTTTTTCAAAAAGGGAAAGAACTGCTAATACAACATGGATAAATCTCCAAAAGAAGCCAAACACAGAGTTATGTACTTGCATACTGTAAAATTCCATTTATGGACTGGAGAGATGACTCAGGGATTAAGAGCACTGGCTGTTCTTGCAGAGGACCCAGGTTCAATTCCCAGAACCCACACGGTGGCTAACTGTCTATAATTCCAATTCCAGGGGATCTGACTCCTTCTTCAGACCTCCATGGACATTGCATGCATATGATGTGCTTATATACATTCAGGCAAAACACACATACATATAAAATAAATAAAATGCATTTTAAAAATCCATTTATATGAACTTCTAGACTAGACAAAACATCTGTGGGGATAGAAATCAGATCCTATTGCTGGGGCACCAAAAAAGAAGTGACTAGGAACTGAGATGATGGAGATAGTCTATATCCTGATTGACATAATAGTTACCTGGACATATGAGTTAGGTCAAAATTATCTAAATTTGCACTTAAGATTTCACTCTATGTAAATCTGTGTTACCTCGAAAACCAGAAGCTGCTTGCTTGAGCATTATAGTAGCCAACAGACAAGCTCTTGGGGTATTCTTAAAGCCCATCACAGACCCAAATAATGAAATGCCCTCTTAGAAACCAGGGCATGCACATTTCTATAGCTTCTCCTTGGGTGTGGTCTAGGACTGGAGAAATCAGGCCTAGGAACATATAACATGTATTTGATGCAATTTATTCATCAGGTTCAATCCAGACCTTGACTGGGTTTAGGAACCAGCCCTGTGGAGGAAAGAGTGTGAATCTACACTTGATGAGATGAATCAGTGCTGCCGGTACACAATGCTGGAACAGGCAGTTGAAGGCTTTGTGCTTAGAACCAGGAAGTACCCTTGGGGCTTGTCTTTTGCTTGAAAAGTTTTATCACCCTGTCAACTAGTCCATCTTCCAGGCATGGCATGGGAGATGGGCCCTACCCCTGAAACCCAAGACCTAAGGTGATTCAAATCCATGAACACAGGTGTGGTTTTTGAAGAACAGGACTCCACCTTCAGTTCCATCTCCCTACTCTACAGGCAAGCTGGTGCTCTTCCAACAGTGTTTAGCCCTAACTTCCTGAACAACTTCAGTATCTGTACAGTAGAGACTTCGACAGGGCTCAGGAGCCTTGGACTCCTAAGTACCTTGGCCCTTCTGTCATTTCAAATGCAACCCCTCTTCCCCTCCCTACCCTGTCTGAGGATCTAGGATCCTGGTATAGGATCCTTGACTCCTGAATCCTGGAGTAGCTTCCCTTATTAGACTTTCAATTCAATTCCAGACTGTGGTTTTCTCATGTTTTCACATTGAACTCTCCTAACCACAGTCTGGAATTGAGTTGAAAGTCTAAACATCATTGTGGCCATTTTACAGACAAGAGAGTTAAAATTCTAAAGAAGGAAAGAAGCTTATCCAAGATCACATATAACATCCGGACCCAGAGCTCCAGGTATTTCTTGGCAGGGGCCAGTCTTCAAGGAGCTGAACTTGGAAATTCTGCATAACATGGAGTGGGAAGTGCCAGATCTAGGACTGTGATACTTCATAAGAACAAGTCTGGAAGCTGTGGAAGATATTTTGGGAGAGAGGAAAGTGGGAAAGGTTTTGTCTTCTCCCCTACCCATGCAGGATACAGTCTATATTTTTGCACTCATGTCTAGATGTAGAGAATCCCAAGGGCTTCTTGACTGGAGAGGAAAGGGAAAGACGACTTTTGTCACTGGCAACCACTAGCCAGAGGGATCTAGGGTTGGCATCTGGACCCAAGGTCCCCAAACCCAACTGGAATGACAGCATCACCCATTGCATTTGTTCCTTATCTCATTATTGTGACAAAATACCTGACAAAAACAACTTAAGGATGAAAAGGGTTTATTCTGACCCACAGTTAAGGGCTCAGTCCATCATACCTGAAAAGCATGGTGGCAGGAATATCCACAGTCATGAAGCAGAGAGCAATGAATGAATGCTAGTGCCCAGCTCACTTTCCTCTTCTTTATTCAGTCTAGAACCACAGCCCATAGAATAGTAGTGCCCACCTCAAGTCCCCTAATCTAGAAACTTTCTCACAGGCATGCTCAGAGGTTTGTTTCTGTGGTGATGCTAAATCCCACTAAATTGATAATTAAGATTAGCCACATAGCCATACATATAGTAAATGCTGGTACTCTTCAAGTTGGAACAAGTTCTCAAGGTGGGGGTCTGTGGTGATTTGAATGAGAAGTGTCCCCCATATGCTCAAGTGTTTGAACACTTGGTCAATTAGCAGTACTGTTTGGGGAAGGTCCTGGGATCTTTAGGAGGTGTGACCTTGCTGGGGGAAGCATGTCACTAGAGGAAGGCTTTGAGGGTTCATAGCCTTGCCCCACTTCCAGTTTACTAACTGTGCATGCTTAAAGATATGAGCCTTCAGCTTTCTGCTTTGACTGTTTCCTGCCACCATACCTCCCTTACCATTATGGACTTTCTCTCTGGAATCATAAACCCAAATAAACTCTTTCTTCTATAAGTTGTCTTGGTTATGGTGTTTATCACAGGAATAGAAAGGTAAATAATACAGGGTCCCAGGGATGTTCTGATGGATCCCAGGGCCTGAGGAAATCTGGAATCAATGAACAATCAGAAATACTAGTTCATCAGTGGGTAATAGATATGAAACAGGTAAGAAGGGCAGCACCTGTCTTTTCAGACTGCTTCCCAAGCTATATGAGCTCAAGGTTTCAGCATTCATATGTCAATACTGTTTTCCTCCCTCCTTCCATCAAACAGGAGTCCCAGGTCAGGGTCAGCCACAGGGCTAGCAGCATGAGAAAAATCTCAGGTTACCTGGACACATATCTAGGACTAGTTTAGGAATATTCTAGAGAAGGCTTATTGAGAAAGACTCTAACCAAGGGTAGGCATGTACCAGGAGTTGGTAGTGGTTTGCATGGAAATTACCCTAGGCCACCATTGATTATCTAGCCATAATTTCAATCAACTTTGGAGAAGGATCCTGACCCTGAGTTGGGAAACATTGCTAGATGAGTTCCTTTACTCTTGTATTTATCATTGCTGACCCCAGGTGAAACTGCCCCAAATCATTCTCTTAACTCACAACTCCTCTTCCAAGTATCTCTAGTGACTCCCTGCTGCCTTCAGAATCATATCCATATTTATTGGGGCATATATTTTTCTGCCCAGTCTTGATATTTAACACTTAAGATAGTGCCTTCTGCTCCCTGTCCTTTTCTGGCCATACTTCTATTTTCTTAATTTTAAATTTAGTTTTATTTTATGCATGTGAGTGTTTTGCATGCATTATGTAAGTATACCATGTGCATGCAATGCCCACAAAGATCAGAAAAGAGCATTGGATATGCTGGAACTGGACTTACAGACAGTTGTTAGCCACCTTGTGGGTGCTAGGAACCAAACCCCAATTCTCTGCAAGAACAGCAAGTGCTCTTAACCACTGAGCCATCTTGCCAGGCCCCCCCCAGTCATCCTTCTTACCCCCCAGGTGCACCAGGACCCTTCCCAGAGTCATACTGTAACCCCTCTGTTCTGACCTTTCCCAAATACCCTTTTCCTTCCAAACTTACCTTAAAGCTCCAAGGCCAAGCAAAGCTGCCACTCTCCTCCAAGGATCACCATAGCCCTGATTCTAAGAAGACATCTTAGTATAGGGCAGCCTGTAGGATATGGCCCTATTTCCAGCCAGAGAGAAGGGACTTCAGTTGGATAGTCTGTTCTATAGCTTTCAGCATTTCCACAGCTGCAGGTGCAGTCAGGAAATCACTCATGTGTCTAACCTTTGGGCAGTTCCAGTCTTGGGAGTGACAGGTACAGGGACATCAGTAGCCAGTCCAGAAATCAGTGGTCTCAGACTCAGAGTCTCTGAGACTACAGTAGAACTCATATATGATAACGATGAGCCTGAGAGCCCCACTCTCAGTCTTCTAAGTTCCTGGTGCTCTGAAGCCAAGGACCCCCAGCATCAGCTTCCTATACACCTGCCCTTCTCTCCCACTACAGACAAAAATCCCTCATGTCTGTTCCCAGTGCCAAGTGCTGATACTTGCTTTGCCCAAAGCCCTCGGAAAAGGAAGCCTTTTGAGGAACCACAGAGGCTTTAAGTGCCATGACTGAGAAAGTCCTAGTCAGGAATAAGCTAAAATCGAAAACAGCTCTTTGAAAGAAAGTGAAAGACAGAAGGACCTGAGAGAGAACACCGAGGCAAGGTGGCCATGAAGGCTACACATGGGGGCAGTCTAGGCTGAGAGAGGGACCTAGGAGCCTCAGTTTTCCTATTTATATAACTAGATTTAAATGTGACAAGGCACTGTCTAGCTTTGACCTTCTCAGATTCTATTTAGAATGTCTACCCATTCCATTTCTCAAAAAGCCATTTCTGAACTCCTCTTGGGTGAAACTTCACTCTTCCTAGATTCGTTCCTGTCCTTGGAGGGTTAGGTTTGGCCAGTCCCAGGGGGCAAAAGTGGAGGCAAAAAAGTGCAGAGATCTAAGAGTTGTAATTTTTCCTCCAGATAATTGGACTCTGAGGGAGAAACATCAGAAGCCCAAAGCTGGAACCCACAAGATCTTTTAAGTCATTCTAGCCCTGATATGATCTCTTCCTGCCTCCCAAATTAGGGCTATTTTTAGTGAGTTTTCTTTTTTCACAGCTCTAGTTATTCACCTTCTGTGACCTTGGTCGGACAAGTAGGCCAGCCTCTGACTACTTTCCTTCCAGAGGGCAGGAAATGGCCACCCGTTGTTCTCCTAAATTTTCCCATACTCACTATGTCTTTACCTCCTCCAGGCAGCTTCAGGTGGGAAGGATTTACTCTATGGAGCTAGCTCTCCGAGGCAAACCATCTGCTCTCCAGTGTAGCAGAAATAACAAAAACCTTCTAAAAGGCCCTAAGAGGTAGGTGCAGGAGGAGGAGTAGTTGTCCCAGAGGAACATTTGATGTTCCTTCATCCCTTGATAGTACTTCAATTCCAGAGAGATAGCCACAGCTCTTACTTCCAGATGCAGCAAGTCCCTGATCAGAACCAATGCTATGGCCCTTCTGCTCTGTCCTTCCCCAAATCCCCTCTTCCTTCAAACCTACCTTAAGTCCTAAGGTCAAGCAGAGCTCCCACTCTCCTCCCAGATCTCCATAGCCATGAATCTGAGAAGACATCCTAGTGCAGGGCAACCTGTAGGAGACAGCCATATCCCAGCCAGAGAGAAGAGACTATGACCTCCAACCTGGACAGGCTGTGACTTTCAACATTTCTACTGCTGCAGGTACAGTCAGAAGTCCTGACCACAGCCTTGGGGGAGGAGATACTTGTCTCTTGCTGGCTGAGATGATGGTACATGACTATTGCTAAGAATCTCTGCTTACTCCACCCTCAGAATCTCCCTCCCAAGCATTCACATAATTCCAGTGAAATGGAACCCCAATTATAAGACCTCCCTCGTGACCTGGGGCACATACTCTACCACTATAGAACCTATCTCCAGATCTAGGAGATGGCTCAGTGAGCAAGTTGCTTGCTATGCAAGCATGAGAACCAAAATTCGATTCCCAGAACCTATGGAAAAGCTGGACGCAATAGTGCATGCCTCTGCTGGGGAGGCAGAGACAGGAAGATTCCTGGGGCTTTGTGACCAGTCACTCTAAGTGAATCAGCAAGCTCCGGGTTCAGTGAGAGACTTTATCAAAAAATAAGTTGGAGAAGCAATTGAGGAATGACACCTAATATCTATCTACAAGCCTCTACACACACATGTATACAAACCTGCACTCACATGTATATAACATGCACACACATACTTGAATCTATCTCCAAATGTTATATTTTTAAGATTTATTTTTATTATTTTTAATTATGTGTATGTGTGTGTGTGTCTGTGTATGATTATGTGCACTTGATTGCAGGTGCCTGAAGAATCTGGAGGCATCAGATCCCCTTGGACTGAAGTTACAGGTGGTGTAAGCTGCCCAACATGGGTCCTGGGAACTGAACTCAGGTCCTCTGGAAGAACAGTATGCACTCTCAACCACTGAGCCATGTCTCCAGCCCTGTGAGTTTTATCTCATTTGTATCTTGGTATAAAGAAAGATTGGGTTTATTGATACTAACAGCCTCAACAAGCTTTGTATCCATAAGTCAGTGAGTTCAATTTATTGACAAGATATTAAAACCATTTCAGAAGCTGACAATTCCTCTGTAAAGCTAGGTGAG
The DNA here is from genome assembly GCF_000622305.1 of Nannospalax galili. Taxonomy (NCBI): domain Eukaryota; kingdom Metazoa; phylum Chordata; class Mammalia; order Rodentia; family Spalacidae; genus Nannospalax; species Nannospalax galili. The sequence goes on from NW_008355774.1 coordinate 69,753, forward strand.
GGCTAAATTATATTTGACCAAGCTACCCTAAGCCCTGGGCCAGACTTTCTCTATGTAGTCAGTGCAGAACCTAGTAAAAAGCACCTCTAAAAAACTCAGTTTCCTGAGGTCCCAATAGAATGTTTACATGCTTATTCCTGTTTAGGAGAGTTTGGTAGAAAGCAGCCCTCTCCAGGTACAAAGTACTCATTTTGTTCCTCTGATAACTTTTCTAGATAGAAAAGAGCTTTTCTAACCTTTGCACTGACTATTCTTTCTTCCTGGGATGCCCTTCTTCATCTTCTTATAGTCAACTTTTTGTCATTTGTTCCTAGCTGAGTGCTTAGCTTGCTCTAGCCAACCACACAGAGAGCCAGCCCATAGTAGATCCTCTGAGCCAGTTCATCCCTTCACACAGCTGATGCAGTGTGCAACCCTGTGCCTTACAGTCTCTTGTTCCTTTTATGATCCTGTAGGGGTCATGAACACCCCTACCTGCCATTGGCAGAGCCTCCTCCTACCTTACCTGTCTCCTAGCAGCCTTGGCATCCCCACCACACAGCCTACTAAGCCTGGCAGGGACCTTCACAGAGAAGCCCAAAAGACGTGGGCAGCTCCATCAGACAGGAGCTCTGACTGCAGTTCCTCCCAGGAAGACAGCCTCCTTTCTGAGGCTTTAGCCTGTGACTCAACACTTTTCTGAATGCCATCATGCGCCTCATAGTTGCTTGTGTGAGGTGAATTTTTTTCAGGAACTGTGACATGCTGAGAGTTCTGCAGAATGTTCTGTCTTGTCTTTATAGTCTCAAAGTGCAGGGGACATTGTTGTCCTCATGTTCTAATGATAAATAGCCTCAGAGTGACTAAGGAGATTTTCCAAGGTCACAAAGCAGTCAAGAGGAAACCCCGGGCTGTATGACTGGGGCCAAACATTGATCTCATTTATAGATAAGTGCCTTGACTTTAAACCTTCCTCCATGCCCTGGTCAGGGGCCAGAACCCACAGAGGATCACAGCAAGAGGATCTTTCTGGTAACCAGGAATATCAAAGATCAGGGGAGGGAGAGGACAGTTTATGACACTTCAACTAGACCAGGTCTGGGAAGAAATCAATAGCATTGGCCCTCTTTGGGTAGAGACAGACTTATTAGGAAGGAGACTGTGAGACACTAAGCTCCTGGGTTCAGACCCTGGCCCTGCTGTAGGATCCTGGGCACTTTTTCCTCATGCTGCTCGAGTTCCAGGAACTTTAGTCTGCAAAGTGGGCATAACTTATGCTTAGGAAGCTATTAGAACAAAGACATAAAAGAAGCCATGTGAGATATGCACACACATAAAGAACTTAAAACTTGAGTTATAAACTGACTGCAGCAGGCTTGTCCCAGGCTGTGTAGCCCAGCTCCCAACGGACTGGCCTTCTTCAGTGGGCCTCAAGACCTCCCACTTCCAGCTCCAATAGCCAAGTTGGAAAGACAACACCTGTAAGTCAAGATCCTAACACTTGAAAGCGAGGCTGGACTGGGGTAAGTACCCACACCTGAGTGAGAGGTTGCTTGGTGGAGGGCTGAGAGGCATGCCTCATTCTTGCATAGAGAATCTCTGCTAGATGTGAGAGTCAACTACCTCTGGTTTGCTGTGGACACTTTCTTCATACAGCCCCTACAGCGTTGACCACTTCTGCAAGATCTGGCAGACTCTCCAATATTTCCCTGCTGCTGCCTCCTCATGCCTGTTAATATCCTCTTCACCCCAACTGTCTCTTCCCAGAATGAACTCCCCTTCCAAAAGGGTAACACAAGATGGTCATAGTCACTCAGCCATCTCTGCTCCCTTTGCCAGTATCTGGTTACAGACTACCATACAGTGCAGGCAGTTCTCTGCCTGTCCCTAAAAATCTGAACTCTCTGAGGGCAGGCAGAGTAGGAAAAAAGACAATCCAGAAGTTATTTTGCCATTTTAGAACCCTGCCTCCAGCTATGGACTTTAGCAAGCCACCGAGCTACTCTGAGCCTTGGTTTTCCATATGTAAACTGGGGATCATAATGCCTGCCTTGTAGGATTGAAGATGTATTTTGCTAATGTCTAGTTCAGTGGTCCATAATCTTTTTAAGGCACATAAATGCTTGCCCATTTTAAATCTCAGGAAAAAATTTCAGTATATAAAATAGCTCTGTTGGCAGTAGAGATGGAGAGAGGGGAGCTAGGACTACTCTACCAAATATTGGGAGTTCAAAGAGTCCAACATAAAAGAGACCTGGTTCCAACTCTGACAGCCAGTTCTAGAGCTCGCTGGAAATGCCACAGCAGCAAGAGGAGGTGGATGGATTGTTTGACAAACTGGCATCAAAGGTGGGTGTATCTCTAAGGGAGAAAGAGGTGGGGGTTAAAAGTGGGGAATGTGCCACATGTGAGAGTGCCCTGGGGACTCTCAGAGGACAAAGATGCCTCTAGGTACCCACTGCCTCACACTAAGGACCCCATGCCGACTTCCCACAGGAGGACGAGGAAATGAGAGACTCCTTGCCATGGCTGCCTCTCATCTGTTTAACAGACATACTGTATTTTCTGTTCTTCCCACAGAAAGCCTTGCCTCACCTTGCACCTGCCAGCTGCAGTGCCCTTTCCCTAAATTCTGTCTGTCCAAATCTGGCTTGCCCTTTGAGTTTACATCTCATCACATCTGGGAAGCTTTCTGTGATTGAACCCAGCCAAGATCAAGAGTAGCATTTCCTTCCTCTGGCCTGTAGCATGGGGGTGGGGGTACAGAGGTTAACAGCATGGGACTCAGTTTATCCATCTATAAGATAAGAGTTTGAAAATTAAGTGAAGTGATGCAAATAAAGCACAGCACAGCCATGGTGGCGCACACCTTTATCACAGCACTTGGGAGGCAGAGGCAGGCGGATCTTTGTGAGTTCAAGGCCAGCCTGGTCTACATAGTGAGTTCCAGGACAGCTGCTGGGGCTACAGGGAGACCCTGTCTCAAAAAGACAATAATAAATAAATAGATAAATAAATAAATAAATAAATAAATAAAGCACATAGTAGGTACTCACCAAATAGCTGCTCATTATGATATGATTGCTTGTCTTTCAAGCTCTGGCACACAGTAGGTGTCAACTGAGTGCTTACCTGAGTGACCAGTAGGTGGCCTCACACCCTCGTTAACCTATCTTGCTGGCTGCCAACTCCTCTGAACCCCAAGAAACTGGCTTCCTTGAGTTAACACCTCAAGGGGTAGAGGGAAAAGAGGTAGAACTGACAGTGCTTGGTAGCTGGACTCCCCAAAGCCTTTGAGCTTAGCCATCTCTCTCCATCAGTCCTAGTCCACCTTTGTGAGAGGTTTCTCCCATTTAAAAGATAAGAAAATTAGCTGGGTGTGGCAGGCAGATCTCTGTGAGTTGGAGGCTAGCCTAGTCTACAAAAATAAAATAAAATATAAGAAAATTAAGGCCTAGCAAAGTGCACGGTTTGCCTGAGACCACAGGGCATTCTTCCTAGTCCATCAAGTGGTAGCAACATGTCTGCCAGGCTTCTGGAATAATCTGGTCTTGCTTAATCAGCATCCTATTTCACTGATAGGGGAACTATCAGTGAAATGAGATAAGGTCGTCTGGTTCTAACCCCATCCCTGACACAGGGTATGAGGTAGGCTTCCTGCCTGCTGACTTTGATTCCAAGAAGTACGCAGGCTGGCTGCTCAATGGGCTGAAAGGAAGATTTTTTTTTAATATTTTGTTTATTATTTTTATGTGTTTGAGTGTTATGCCTGCATGTAGGTAAGTGCACCCGTGTCATGCAATGCCTGCAGAGGACAGAAGAGGCTGTCGGATCCCCTGGAACTGTAGTTACGACAGTTGTTAGCTGCCATGTGGGTGCTGGGATTCGAACGGGGATCTTCTGCAAGAACAGTCAGTATTCTTAACTGCTGAGCCATTTCTCTAGCCCCCTAAAAGGAAGAATTTTACCCTGTTGGGTTTGAAGGCAGCTGTGAGGAGCCTCTAGAGCTACAGAGGTTCGGCATTAAAAAAAATCCATGTCTGGAGACAGTGACACAGTCTCCCATGTCTCCTCATGCCTGCCAGGGGGTAGTTTCAAGAGGTCTGAAAACATTAAGATTCCTACAGAGGCGCAAGCAGGCTGCATTCTGAGGCTCAGTTCTGATGCTGCAGTGGAAGGGCTGAAGCTAGGGTGAGGGCAGAGAGGGGCTGGTATAGAATAGCAATGAGCCAGACTGCTGGAAGCCAGCCAGCTTCAGGTTCTGAGGACAGTCCTGAGGCCACCCTCCTCCCCCTAGTATGGAATCCTTTACTAAAAGTTCCTAAAGAAATTGTTATAGAGCCCATGTATAATAAATGCTTGTGTTTCTGGTAGAGCTCATGTGAATATGTGGCTACTTGGCTTCTTAGCTCATCTGATGCCTACCATCTGATTGTCAGAGATTGCTCCCATTTCACAGGTTGCCGCACTGAGACCCAATAAGGAGTGTGACTTGGCCAAGCACCCAACCCCAGAATCCTAGCTTGTGAAAATTGTATCTAATGCCAAAGATCAGGGGGCCAGGTTCAGGGCTATGCTTGTTACCAAGCTGGATTCTTCATGGACTCTTAGAAGAAGCCAAGGAGACACAGGAAATAAGGAGGCAAACCTTCCATCTTCTTCTTTAACCACTTCCACAAAACCTCTCCCAGATTTAAGTCATAAGCTCCTTCCCCTGCAATAGTGATAGGTCAAGTGTGACCAACAAGAATCCTTTCTTGGGGCTGGCAGGAAGACACTGGATTGAATGAAAGCACCTTCCCAAACTTCTGCAGCTGTGGAGAAGGTGGGTACAGCAGAGAATCAAGGCCAGCCCCAAAGAGAAGCACAGATTGGCACAGCTAAGGTACCAACAGAGTCCTAGGGCAGTTTCTCTGTCACTGATACTCTGGTCTCAGATGTTCTATCTACAAACCCTATAACTTTACTGTCTCTGGGATGCATCGATACTGCCCATTACACCTTTTCCTTCTTCCTACACATACTTGTGTAGCACTTGGAGAGTAGGGGTGCCTAGTACATGGAGCATGTCTAGCCCCATTAGCCACCGTAGTATTCTTTGCTTTCTCCCTCATAAATGTAAACTCCACGATGTAAGAACTCTGCCAAAGCTTCTACTGCTGCCTACCCTGTACCTAGCACAAGTCTCAGGCACAGTGGGGACTTGGCAGCCAAGTGAGAGAATTTGTCTGTACCCCATGTGCTATACCCACGTGGCAAATATTTCACTAGACTTAGAGAGTACACTAGGAATGTTGGCCTGAACCTGGGAGTGAAACCCCATTAGTATGGAAGGCCTGATTTTCTGGATGAAAAGTCCCAGAGGCAGATGTGGGGCAGGACTGAGCTTCCTTCCCCTTAGACTACTCTAAGTTCTTTCCTTCCAGACGGATAAAGATATTACAGCAGGTAATGGGGGCTGGGTAAGCACCGTGTATCAGGCTCTCTCTTAAAAGTATTTCACAGGGCCCCTTTCTAGAAAATGAAATAGATGATAAGATTTCATCTGCATTTCATCTTTTATTTCATGTGTTTACTGTAGCATCTTTCTGAAATAAAGTAATAAGTGAATTTTTGCAACATTAAAAAAAAAAGTATTTCACAGGGTTGGAGAAATGGCTCAGTGGTTAAGAGCACTGACTGCTCTTGCAGAGGACCTAGGTTCGATTCCCAACACCCATATGGCGGCTACAAACCATCCTTAACTCCAGTTCCAAGGGCATCCGAAGTCCTCTTCTGACCTCCCCAGCATGGCACAACATGGTTGCACTCACATACATGCAGGCAACACACTCATATACATAAAAATAAAAATAATAAATAAAATATTTTTTTAAGTATTTCACAAATGTCATCTACCCAAATCCCCTAGATGGCACCATAAAGTGGGCACTCTCATCTGCAGTGCACAGTTGAGGAAATAGAGGTGAGGGAAGCGGAGGGACTTGTCCAAGGTCACCGGGCTAGGAAGCCACAGGGCGTACTTGCTTGCTAACATCTTTGTGCCCTCCCCGATGCCTTGAAGGAAGAGGGGCAGCTGAAGAGGAGTGAGCACTGCCTGAGCCAGATGAGCTCTTAGAAAACTGAGAGGTTTCAAGATTGAAGCTGGGAAGAAATGCCATGGTAAGGGCCCCCTTGAGGCTGCCTGCAAGGGCTCCTGAGGGGTGAGGGTGCTCTCTTGCTGGAGTAGTGAAAAGACAGTCTTCCAGCATCCCACCCCTCCCCGATATTCTCACTGCCAAATGAAATCTGGCAGCTTCTGAAAATAGCTCAGTGCTGCAGCAGGCACTCTGCCCGCCCTTCAGCAGGCTGGCACGCAGCTGGGGGTGGCCACTGTGGGCAGACGCTGGCACACACAGGGCTTGGGGTAGGTGTCACACACACAGTGCACAGGGGTGGCACAAAACTGGGGGCATGTGGCAGCTGCCATCCTTCAGCCCCTCTGACCTTTCAACACTGAGTACAGAGTGCTGGAATCAGCCTGGAATGTTTACTAAGCTTGAGGTACCCTCTCCAGCAAGGGTGAATTCACTAGTGGAGTGAGCACCTGCCCTTTGGCCACTTTTGTTCACCTAGGCAGAGAAAGAGAAACCCAGGAATCAGAGAAAAATGTCAAAAAAGATGTTTATTAATATCAAGATGTAAAACCCAGTAGCACTGTCCAACCTGTCATGATTTAAGGTTTCCCAGCCTATCAGAAAGGCCAGGAGCCAGGAACTAGGCTGGGTGTCAGGCACTTGTCAGGCCACCTATCAAGCCCTGGGCACCTGGAGGGCTGACTAAGCCTGGATCAGCCAGGAAGGACCCTTTCTACTCCAACCCAGGCTAAAGCGGGGACCAGATCTTGTAAGCATGGCTTACAGCAGCCCTCTACCACCTCAGGCTGACCTAGAGTACAGAAAGAGGCCCCTGGTTAATGGGGAGCTGAGCATCCCCTTTCACAAACGTATTCCAAAGGGTAGCCCTTGCTATCAGCAAAAAGGGCTTTTCTACCTGAGATCTAGTGAGCAGGAGGGGACGGGGGCTTTTTGTCACAGTGACATTTTCCAAAGTGGAAAAGGGTTAGATATACCCCCAACACACACACACACACACACACACGCACACACACACACACACACACATATGGATACACGCACACCTCCAGTTAAGATGAGAAGTTACTGTTTGGACAGGGTAGAGTGACAGGATGGCTAGGCCCAGGGACCCATGTGGGCTGGAGCTGCAGCAAGGCAGAGCTGGACCACCCAGGGAAGCAAGCAAGGTGGACCCTGCAGCCTTTGGGAGACTAAAGAGGGGTGAACCTGAGAGGGACAGCCAGTGTAAGAGCGACAAGCCTCCCTAAGAAGGCAGAGGTGGACTCTTGATTGGCCCTCCTCCCCCTCTTGCTCAGCATTCACAGACAGCAACATGGTCTCCGGTCACCATAGCAACCAATGGCCGGATGCCTTTCTCAAGGCCAGACCCATCTGCCCACACAGCAGGGGGTGTCTCTGTAGGAGAGGGAAAGCCCAGCCATAACTCCCTGTAGTCTAGAAGGCTAAGGCCACATTCCAGGGACAGAGCTGTGGCCTCACTCGCTAGCAGAGAGTTATTTCCACTATAGTAGAAGGCTCCCCAGCCCTTAGGCCCAGGAGAGCCTACTGAGCTTGGGCTGGGGCTCTCCATCCTGAAGTTCAAAGTGACAAATTAAAACAAAAAAAAAAAATCTTTTTGTTATAAAAATAACTCTGGCCCCTTCTGGCCAGAGCCTCAGCACACTGCAGTCTGTTACTGTCTCCTCCAAGGGTCCATGAGTTACTGGTTGTTGCAGCCTTGTGAGGCAGAGGAGCTGCCTGCTTGCTTTTTCCTCCTCTTGTTGAGAAGCCGGTTGTTAGAAGTCTTCAGGTCTTTGATCTTCACCTGGTCATAGTCTACCCGCATGGTGGCCAGAGCACTGGTCATCTCCTCCTGTCGACAATTAGTATGGGAGAAAGAAGAGATCAGGGTGGACTAACCTTAAAAGCCATCAATCTCTTGCCTCAGCAGCCTTCAGACTACACTGTGCCCTCTTCCCCCAATCCCCCCTGCCTAGCCCTGGGCCAATCCCTTTGTGTCACATAATCCTCCCTACAATCCTTTGCAATGGACACTGAGCTTACTAAGGCACAGAAAAGTGGTGACTCCCTGGGACCACACCAAGGCTATTTGGGACAGAGAATAGAACCAATGGCATTTGCACAAGAACCACAAGGCCCGTAGAGAATAACATTTCCCTGGGTCCCCAGGGGTCTCAAACCTTTAAATAGTGCCCTGGATATCCCAGGGCTCTGCAGTGCTATTTCACAGGGTCACATCTGATCTCTACTATATCTAAAACAAGGCTAGCTACCCTCCCAAATACTGTTGGTCATAAGAGTTTATGGGCAATTCTTGGACCCAAAACCCTTTCACTGAGTCCCTGGCTCAAAATTCCACTCAGTAAGGGTGCACCAACACTACCCTGAATGGCAAAGTACAGCAGCCCAGTTCTGGGTAGCATGCTCTGGTTGGACCACTGGGGCAGTCACTGACATCCTCTAGGTATAGGGGAGGAGCCAAACTCCAGAATCTGAGGAACTATCACTCTGGAAACCACATGGAGACTGAGGCCGAGTCTACCCACCTTGACTTCATCCCAGTGGTCTTTGTCCTCCTGCAGCACTCGGGCTGTGTGGAGTGGGGTCTGTGGCACCACCATCAATTGCTAGAAGGAAACCCCAAGCCCATGGATTAGAGCCTAGAGCTGTGTGGTAAAGCACAGGCTACCACCACCACATCCCCTTTTCCCAGTTTCAGATGGGGAAATGGCAGCTTGAAGAGGTGAAGGAGCCTGACTGGGACAGTGGCAAAGCCAGGCTACAGGTGAAGTGTACCTACACATCACCAGGCAAGCGCCCATTCCAGCCTTGTACCTGGGCCTCCTGAGCCACCACGCTCTTGCCCGGCAGCCCTATTCCAGGCCAACACCATGGAAGAAGTGCTCACATTGATCCAAGGATGGTTCATGAACTGCATGATGGTCAGTCTCTCTGTGGGGTCCGTTTTCAGCAGCAGGCGGATCAGCTCCTTGGCTAGGGAGCCCAGGGAAGAAGGGAGCAGTGAGTTATAGTCCTTCAACCCTTTCCATGACCACAAACTCTGTCAAACAGAGCTATAGGCACTCCTACCTTCTTCATCCACAGAAACAATGAGCTAACAACTATTTCTTTTTTAAAGTCACTAAATGTTCAGGATAATTTGTTAAGCAACAAGTGACAACTAATACAAGGCAGAATTATTTGTGGTCCCTAGAAGGAAAAACATGAACAAGGAACACAAGGAGTTCTGGGGAGGCAAGGTTTGAGCCCATTTGAAAGACATAGAAACTGAGGCTTGAAAAGGTTAGATGACTTGCCTAGGTTCACATAGCTTGGATTTGAACATGGGTCAGTTTGACACCAAATATCTCCTAGAATGAAGGTTAAAGGAACCAAGTTAGGCAGAGAGGCTCACTCACCATCCTCAGAGACCTCTGACCACTCAGGATTAGGGAAGCCATATTGACCCAGGCGAATCCTTCTTTTCATCCCTGGGGAGATGGCCTGGCCGGTGTTGGAGTAGAAGGGTGGGAAACCACACAAACTGAGAGAGGAGAGAGGTCAACTGTCATAAGAGCTGAACAGACCCATTCTCTCACTTTCACTGGAAAGATAGGTAGCCAGATATCACAGCAGCAATACCAGCTCTTTGGACTACTGGACATATCTAAGGAGCATCATCAGCTTGACATAAGGAGGCCTTCAGGCAGCCTCAAGGAGTATGTCCCATGCCAGAAATGAAGGTCAGCCTACCCAAGGGATGATACACACAAGTCCCTCACTAAGGACATGGGGGAGGGGAGTGAGACGCTGAAATGGCAGTGAAGGTACAAGGAAAAGGAGAAGCAGAGGTGAAGGAAGGGGACAGGAATGGTACTCACAGGATGTACATGATGACACCCAGGGACCACATATCACACGACTTGTCATACTTCTCTGGACCCAGGACTTCAGGGGCTGCCAGAGCAGAGGGCATAAAAGAACTCTCATCCATAAGGTCTTGGGGAACAGAAAGGTGTTTGAAGTCTAGGCAAGGTGAGGAGCAGGTACCCAGGCTGGGATGTGGGGCAGAGCAGACTGGTGTCTAGCACCTTCTGGGAAGGCATGTGTGTGAAGTTGGGGGAGAGACAGCTCCCAGAAAAAAAAAAAAAAAAAAAACTGCTTTCATACAGCCCCCTAGCTACTTTTGGACCCCTCTGCCAGTCTTAACTTGGTAAGAGAGAGGAAGGGAGAAGGCCAGCTCAGAATTTGGTAAGGTCCGGCCATTGGTAAGAGAGCCTCAGCCTACCAGCCATGCTGTGTCCCTTGTCTCCCTGAATGTATGGCCCAGATCATAGGCAAGGAGGAACCGGGGCAGGGCGGGGATCTGTATTCCACTGTCAGCTTGAATACCCACCCACTGGTCTCAGTCTTCCCATCAGCACAATAAGGTCAGCAGGCCAGATTTTACACTAAAGTACTGCAGAAAACATCCTGGTGCCATTTTAGCCATCTCTGGGGCTTCCCACCCCCATTATCGCCTTACTCTAGGGGAAGGGGCTCTTGCTACAGGGGTCTTTTCGAATCATGAGGCTGCCTAGAGCTTTCCCAGAAAGCATGAATATGTGTGTACCTCCTCAGGCTCCACACAGGTCCTGGCTCAAGAGACCCTTTCCTACAAGGCAGGTGACAAGTACCCCATATTCCTCTAATGGAGGAGAAAAGTCCCTGCCCATTTTCTGAATATGAATCCCAGGAAGATGAAAACTGGAGAAAAACAACCGCGGTTGGGCTCCGTCCCGAGCTGATGGCAGCCTTTTATCACATATATATTTAGAGCTGCTGTGATGTCATTCAGCTCACAGGCCGTAGCCAGAATTTTCCTGGATCTATTTTCAAAAGCAGAAGCTGAAGTTTGGAAGAATATTTTTGCAGTCTCCGGCCCCCCCATGTCACCCGCCTCCATGCAGACAGAGTGCTCCCCCCTCCCTCCTCACTGGGCTTTAACCCTTTAGTTCCCACAGCCTACTGGCTGCCCCATTCCATAGCAGTGTATATATAGCAGGGGTGTGGGGAGGTGGCAATATAAGCCACATGCATAGGACTCACCCACATAATAGGGAGTGTAGCAGGGTGTCTGCAGGGCATTTTGAGTGGTCTCTTTGGCAAAGCCGAAGTCAGTGAGCTTAAGTACAGCATCCTTCTCCTTGGATGTATAGAGTAGGTTTTCAGGCTGGGCCCAGAAGAGAAAGAAAGCATTGGTGTAGTTAGGCACCAGGTGCAGGTGGGAACAGAGCCCCAAGGTGACCTTTAGTCAGACTTCCTTCCTCCATCCCAATGTACAATGAGCCAGTTCCACTTTATAAAAAAGACCCAGGCCTTGGTCACCAACAACACGGATTGGAGGTGATACCTTCATTTACAGAGAAGAAAGTGAGGCAGGTTCTCAGCCAAGGCTATGAATGACCATGTGCCATAGGAAACCCCCAAGTAGAAAATTCCATTCCTGCGATGGTATAAGCACCATGAAATGCCTGGAAGAGGTTGTGGTAGAAGGCAGACAGCTCATGAGCCAGTATTGCTAAGCACACATCCCACACCCAGCTCAGAAGACCCACAAAGCCAGCAGACCAGACCCACTTGAGGTTGCTTGGGGGAACAGATACCCACAACTCAGACCCCAGGAGCTGCGCAGAAGCAATCTTCCAGGTTGCAAAGCACAGATGGGCCTGGCAGATGGGGATAGCCAGCAGGGCTCCATGGAGGAAGCAGCCCTGCAGCTAGCTTTTCATGAACAGGTAGGCTCTAGGCCCATGCTGAGGAGCAGGAGGGATGCCCAAGCAAAGCTTGGGTGGAGGGATAGCACTCAAGTTTGGAGCCAGTGGGAGCTATTTCTCAGGTTCTATTTGAGATGGTCTGACCTTGGATTGGAATAAAAACGGAAAAGCAGATTTAGCATGTACAAAGGCATCTGCTCTACAGAAGGCTTTTCTCCCCTCAGGAAAAAAGAGAACTTAGGGCTAAAGTAAAGCAAGTCTTTAGAAGGTAGACCTGTTTTGGCTCTATATGTTTCCTGAATCAAAGGGTAACTGTATGGGCTGGCAGTACTCAACCAGCAGAAGAACCGGACACATTGGCTAGCTTCTCAGCTATCCTAGACCCAGGCTTAAAAGGAAATAAGCCAAAGGCAGAAAGACAAGGAGAAGCAGATTCTGTTCTAATAGTGGCCCATGTACAAATGCTGATGCATGTGCATGTAGGGCTGCCTAGGAGACCCCAGTTTTTCCAGTAAAGGACATTTAGAGCACTGTGGTTCCAAAATATCCTTCAAGCTTATCCCCTGGAAAGGCAAGCAGGCCCTGTTCTGAGACTACCTGGGTTCCTTCTTCAAATTCCAACAAAGAGCTTCTTTCTGTTCAAATGTTGGTGTTCAGTGGACTAATCTTTTTCAACTATGCATGTGATTTCATAGAAGACCCAACAGCATCAGGAAGGCCCTATCTAAAATGTGGCACATTGTATAGTCCTAAAACTTATAGCTAAGAAACGAAACAAATTGTGTGGGGCCTCAGTTTGCTTATCTGTGAAATGGATAGTGGCCCCTACCCTACAGGACCAGATGAGGATTAAAGGAACTGCCTATCAGGGCCTACCCACTGGCTGGAAGTAGGCAGTTATTCTCATTACTATTGGGATTACCCAGTGTTTGAAGAAAACAAGGAGGTCCATCTGGCAAGAGCAGAATGAGCATGCTGTACCATGGGAGGATAGACTGAGAAGAGCAGTCTGAGATGGGAAGCTGAGGCCCAGGAATTTAATGAGTACTGAGAACCATCAGGGGCTGTGACTGGGCGAGGACCTCCTTTCTTGTCCCCCCAGGTAGCTGCTCACCTTGACATCGCGGTGGGCGATATTCTGGCTGTGCAAGAACTGGATGGCAGTACCAATATCCCGCATTATCTCTGCAGCCTCTGCAGACACAAAGGAGGACACAATGCCAGTTAAAAGTCAGGTGGCCTGAGAGTTCCCAGCCTACCTTCTCTCGAGTATGGTCTGGCAAGCCAGCATAAGATAGCAGTGCTGCAACCCAGGCCTTTCATCCTAGATACCCACCCAGACATCCAAGGATGCTCATAGCCAACCCAGGCCTCTTTCCTCAAGCCTACATCGCCTTGTGTCAGTTCCATTGTGGGTCAGCACCAAAAGCCTCTGAGGCCTCCATCTCAGGGCCATGGACAATCCATTTCCAATAACATGTCACATACTCGAAGAACTCCTTGAGAGAATGGGACATTATGTTCCACTTCACTTTTGTTTCGATATGAAGATTGAGGTTCAGAGAAGAGCAGGCCTTGCCCAACATCTTATACCAACGCTAGTTTAGCCCTCTCACCCAACTCCCCACTCATTCCATGGCCTGCACAAACCTCTCTCAGTGAAAGCCTGGTCACCACGCTCTTGAATCCTGCTGAACAACTCACCGCCTTCCATGCTGAAAGAGAAGCAGAAAGGGAGAAAACTGGGCATCACCAACTTACCCAACCCTGAACCAGGGGCCTGAGCTCCTGTGCCATGGAGAAGCTGGAGAACTTAGAAAAGGTGGTGGGCCAGATCTTTGCCAGGAAGCTCCTATCTTTCAAGTGGTGCTAGCTCTGCCTGGCTGTGAGGTCTTGGGCAGCCCCAACTCTATCCAAGAGTGTCTCCCCAAGTGTAAAACAAGATGTCAGTTGTCAGTTTCATGATCCACTGCTCTCTGAGGGCCTAGTGTGTGCCATGCCCTGATGAGTGACTCTAGGTTGGTTCTTTCCCCTTTCTGTACCTCACCTACCTCTTTTGTTAAAAGAGAATAATAGCACCAACCACATAGAGTTATGAAGATTGACTCTATGATATACAGGGGGAACTTTGAAGAGTCAAGCTCAGAGTGAATGCCTTATTAAGCTCTTCCTCCACTTTTAACATATGAGTTACAGAGACTCAGAAAGATTAGCAGTTGCCCACAGTCCCACAGCTAGTGGGTGGCAGAGCTAGGATCTGAACCCCAAATCTGAAAAGCTAGCTAACCTGCAGAGGGAAGAAAGACTTAAAAGGCAGGCAACAGGAACCAAAGCCCAGATAGGGGACACAGTCTGAGGAAGGATAAGGCCGAGCCCCAATGCTGGTGGCAGAAATCCAAGGGGGGGCGGGCTCCTGGTTCCTGGTACCAGGCCTCATCACCCAACATCTGGTAGGGCCACAAACCCCATAGGAAGGAGAAAGTCAAGGGGCTGGGTGCATCCTGCTCTTTCCCAAAGCGTCCTGCCCATACACATTCAGGACATGACAGCCTTTTCTGACATCTCCTTGCTGAGTAGAAGTCTTGCCCAAGAAGGCAACAGAGCTATAATAGTATCTTTGCTGTCCTTCCAATCCCTGGTGACCAGCTCCACAGTTCCAGGGCCTGTGACTGCCCACTCCTCTACTCCTCTGGGGTTGGAATAGCACTCAGAGCTGCTAACTGGAGAAGAGGGAAAGTGCCAGGGATCCTAGGGACACAAAGACACCAGAGGGTTCCAAGGCAGGGTGCCTGCCTACCATTCCATGATGATGAGAAGGCAGCGCTTGCCATGATGCATGTTCTCATACACGTCCAGGATGCGCACAATGTGGGGGCCGCCTGAGGCCTGCCAGTGGTGGTCCACCTCCTGCCGGGCCTTGGGGCTGTCATACAGGAGCTGAGGAAGATAGGTATAGAGGGCATCAGGCTTATGACCCACAACCCTCATTCTGCTCAGAGAGGCCTGTGGCCTGCCCAAACACAGGGCATTTATCTATGAAGGACAGAATGAAAATTCAAATCCAAGTTTCCCTGCCTTGTGGTTCCATGAACTTCTAGTCCTGGGAAGAAGCAGCTTGGCCAATAAGTCTAGGAGGCCCTGGGAGGTAGGCGACAGGCTAGAGTTCAGAGGCCGGAAAAGTCCTACTTCTCTTCTCAGGGGCAGCAATGAATGAGGTTTGTAGTCAATCACATCAGCTGTGGGACCCCAGGCCAGGGACCACATATGTCTTGAGCCTCGTTTTTACAATGGATGATATGGTTGCCCAGTTATCCAGGCTGAGACTGGGAAGAAAAGTGCACAGGATGGCACCTGCCCATGCCAGGTGACTCCCCTATGCTCCTCATCCAGCATCTCTATGGGCCAGTAGGGGTGCTGGAGGAAGATGGAAGAAAAGAGATCCTGAGTGGCAAGCCTTCCCCAAGGCACAGCATAATCAGAAGGTCACTGGAAACAGATAAAGGTTTTCTGAGGACAGGTTGAAGCCTGTGTCCATCAATCTATCCTTCTTGGACCTGGCCCTGAATGGAGGGAAACAAGGCTGCACTTCTTCAGGAGCAAAGGTAATTAAGACGTCACATTCTCTTTGAATGGGCACAGGAAGGAAATTGTTTCTAAAGAGAAAATGTTTCTAAAATGAGTTGCTTGGGGCTGGTGAGATGGTTCAGCATGTAAAGGTGCCTGCTGCCAAGCCTGATGGCCTGAGTTTGATCCCAGGGCCCACAAGGTGGAGAAAATCAACTCTTGTAAGTTATCCTCTAAACACACACACACACACACACACACACACACACACACACACACACAAAAAGTGTGATCACCCGACGCACAAGGGGTAGAAAAACAACTCTTTTAAGATATCCTCTAAACACACACACACACACACACACACACACACACACACACACACACACACACCCCAAATAAACCAATTAAACGAGCTGTTTGGTCATGACCTCCAGCCTCCATCGTAACTCTGTAGGTTCCTTGGGATCTACTGTGCAGAGTTGAGATAATACTAGAGACAGAGTCATCTCAAGGTGACCTCACCCTCATCCCATGCCTACAGACCCCAGGTAATGACAGAGAGAGAAACTTGGGGTAGGAAGGATCCTGGTTGAAGAAAATGACAACAGGGTAGAACTGGATGTGGGTTTGGGATTGAATTCTCCAGTGACTTGCTGTGACCTCAGGCAAGTATGCACAGCTCTGAGCCACAGCCCACAACCCTATAAAATGAAGTAATAACAGAGTCATCTCCACAAGACTCATCACAGCAAGGCGGGCATTAGGTGGGCGAGTGTCAGGATCCTGCTCAGGTTAACAGCATTGGGCTGTGGCTGCCTTCAGTAAAACTGATCATCGGAAATGAGCAAAACTCGAGTGAGAGTGCCTGGGGAGTTGTGTAAGGAGTCAGCACACAGGGGAGAGGGCCAAGAATAGGGACATCAGGAACCAGTCACCCCCCTCCAGCAGGCTTGATCCTTCAAGGACCAGCCTAAATTGAGTCAGACCATCTCTGCCCTGCTCAGCACCTGCAGGACCCTAGGACTCACTGATCTCAGTTTCCCCATCTGCAAGATAAGGAGAGCTAGGCTTCCCAAATTACTGGTGAGGTCTGCAGCAGGGCACCAGCTTCTTTCTCTCAGAGCTAGGGATATTAGCTGAGTCTCTGCAGTCACAATGCACCTCCACTGTGCCCTGAGCAGCTGTAGCCAGGATATCCTAGTTCTCAGCAATAGGCTCTGAGATGAACCACTGTCTTCCTTGCATCTCTTTTCCTTAACCTTTGTACCTCCTAACCTTCCCTCTCCCCTAATTCTTGCTCTCCCATTCCCTTTTCCCCAGGTTGACCTGCCTCTTGTCAGGTCTCCCAGGCTGACTCCAGACCCCTCCTCACTCTGCCTCCCTCTGGTACTCATTTCTCCCTAATCCCTCTTTCTCCTCTCATAAAACCCCAAACCCAGACCTGGAATGCTTTCAGCAGGGTTGTTAGCTCTACCTCTCCCCCCTGACCTGTGTTCTCTTTTCCACAAGTCCTTTAGATAAACAGCCTCTGCCCCAGGCTTGTTTTCCTCACCCACCTTATGTCCTACTGGCCCCAGCCCCATTTTGTCCAAGTCTGAAGGTTGCACTTGCTATTCCCAAAAAGGGCTCCTCCCTCTGTTCTACCAGCCAGGTTAGAAACAGATGCAGAACAGAGGCAGGTCAGGTGAACTGGGGTTCCCTGGCTGGAACCTAGCTGGAAATACTGGGCTCCTGAGCAAACAAAAAGAGAGATGGCAGGGACTGGAAGAAAGGAGGAGGATAGCCACAGAGAAGCTATAGAACCTCAGAGCTGGGACTGATATGAGCTGGGCTGAGCTAGAACAGGCAGAGCAGCTCTGAAATGAAGCCTTGTGATACCCCTACCCTGCTTCATCCATATTTAGAAACCCATTTCCCACATAGACTAAAGAGTCCTTTAGTACCATAACCCTCAGATAGGCACAGGCACAGGAATGGCTGTCGTCAGAAAACACAACAGATGCTTCCTCTGGCCTTTCTGCAGGTGAGATCACAGGGGTCAGAGCCCTGGACTTGGGCCCACTCAGGCCCAACTGCCAAGAAATCTCCTGAGTTGACACCTTGACTTGACCCTAAGCATAGCCATAGCCTCAACTCTGTGTATGGAGTCAAAGGTTGACATGGGGGTGACATGGCTTGCCTTTCTCTATTGCTCTCCACCTTTTAAAAAAATATTTTATTTTTTACTTTATGTGTATGCATGTATTGCCTGCATGTAGGTAAGTGCACCCATGTCATACAATGCCTGCGGAGGACAGAAGAGGCTATCGGATCCCTGGAACCGGAGTTACGGACAGTTGTTAGCTGCCATGTGGGTGCTAGGATTTGAACTGGGTCTTTGGCAAGAACAGCCAGTGTTCTTATCCACTGAGCCATCTCTCCAGTCCCTTAATCACTTTTTTAAAAGAAAGATTTGTTTTTATTTTATTGCCTGCAGGTACTGTGTGTATGCCTGATGATTAGGGAGTCCAGAAGAGGGTATCAATTCCCTGGAACTAGAATGAATTATAGATTGTTGTTAACCACCATGTGGGTGCTGGGAACCAAATCCTGGTCCTCTGTAGAGCAGTAAGTGCTCTTAACCAGTGAGCCATCTCTCTATCCCGACCACCACCACCTTATTTTTTTGAGACAGGATCTCTCAATGAACCTGGTGTTCACTGCTTCTGCTACACTGGCTGGCCAGAAAGCCCCTGGGATCCACTGCCTCAGCCCCATCCCAGCAATGGGGTTACAACCAGTTTTCCATACCCAGCTCTTACATGGTTGCAGGAGATTCCCAATTCAGGTGCTCTTATGCTTACACAGGAAGCAGTTTCCCCAATGAGTCATTTATTCAGGCCCCTAAATCTGTTTTGTTTTGTTTTTTTAATTGTTATTTCTTTGGTTTGTTTCTGGTTTTTGAAACAAGGTCTCATGGAGCCCAGGGTGGTTTTGAACCTACTATGTAGCTAATGGTGTCTTTGAACTCCTGATTATCCTGCCTACATCGCCTAAATGCTGGGATTACAGGCTCGTGCTATCACACTTGGTTCATGCACTTCTGGGGATCATACCCAGGGCTTCCTACATGCTAGGCAAGCCCTCTACCAACTGAGTTACATCTCGAGCTCCCAAATATCTTTAAACTTCAATTTCTTCAACCATCCCCACAACCAGAGCTTCCTCCCCCTGTAGGATTCCCCTTAATGTCACCTCCTTCCAGAAGCCTTCTGTGCTGGATAGCTTTAGTGTCAACTTGACACACCTGGGTTGAGGGAGCCTCAATTGGGGAATTGCCTCCATAGGACTGGCCTGTGGCCATGTCTGTGAGGCATCTTCTTGATTGTTGTGTGATGTGGGAGAGCCCAGCCCACTGTGGGTGGTACCACCCCTGG
>NW_008355774.1:88762-115724 GCF_000622305.1 Nannospalax galili
TTGTGCTGGATAGCTTTAGTGTCAACTTGACACACCTGGGTTGAAGGTGCCTCAATTGGGGAATTTCCTTCATTGGACTGGCCTGTGGCCATGTCCATGGGGCACCTTCTTCACTGCTGAAGGACATGGGAGGGCCCCTCCCACAGTGGGTGGCACCATGCCTGGGCAGGTGGGCCTGTGTTGAATAAGAAAGCAGGCTGAGCAGGGGCCAGGGGAGCAAGTCAGTAAGCAGTATTCCTCCATGGCCTTTGCTCCAGCTCTTGCTCCAGGTTCCTGTCCTGATTTCCTACCTTGGGCTACCTGATGAACTGTGACCTGGGAGACGTAAGCTAAATAAACCCTTTCCTCTCCAAGTTGGTAGTGGTCAGAGTGTTTTGTCACAGCAATGAAGAAAAAAACCAGGACACCTTCCCTGACTACTGTACTAAAAAGGACCTCAACAGGTTCCCATTCTCTTTTATTTTTCTTCCTCTGTCTATATATTTTGTTTGTTTATTGAGTATAATTTACATTCAGTTAAATGTACAGGTCTCACTGGTCTGGTTCAATGAGTTCTGAGGAGCCCACACACCCCAGAAACCACACCCCCATCGAGATGGAAAACATTCCCAGTTCCCCAGAAAGCTCTCCCGTCATCACCCTTTTTACCTCCCATGCAGCTCTGCTCACAGCCT
This sequence comes from Nannospalax galili, assembly GCF_000622305.1. Taxonomy (NCBI): domain Eukaryota; kingdom Metazoa; phylum Chordata; class Mammalia; order Rodentia; family Spalacidae; genus Nannospalax; species Nannospalax galili. The sequence goes on from NW_008355774.1 coordinate 89,437, forward strand.
ACAATTAGCTTGTTCCTTTGATGACTCCTAAAACAAATATACACACACATTGTACTTTCAATATGCCTAGTTTTCTTCAGAGAATGTTACAAATATTAGGAGGCGAGGACTTCATTATCATTTTTTTAGATAAGAAACTGGAGCACAAAGAGGGGAAGTAACTGGTCCCTGATCACATGGCTAATCCCCACTGCCCTCCCCAGGCCAGCACCTCACTACCTCCCTCATCAAACAGTGAACCCACAGAACAGAGCCTGTCTGCCTGGTCACTTCTGGATCCCAGGCCTGTGACACAGATCCTGGCACAGAACCCTGTCTCTGATATTATTTCTAAATTAAGTGGCTATATCCACAAAGGAGAGATGAGAGGAAGAAACTCTTACGTTGCATCAAGAGAACAGGATAAGACTAAACTAAGGAGGCCTGAAGCAGGTTCAACAAAGGACAAATAAGACATACTGGTCAAACTTTCCATACTTCCTCCATTCTCTCTGGTGAACAAGACTTTACCTCCTCTTCTAGGGATCCATGAGAACTTACTCTAGTCTCTGAGGCATGGCTGCAAGTTGGCCTCATTCATGCAGGTATATGACTCCACATAAGCCTTCATAACACATGCCTCCAAGCATGAGAATGAGCCCAGGCTCAGGGACTGGAGGGCTAGGCTCACTATTATTTTCAGTATGTCCTTAGGTGAATCTCCTTTCCTCTCTGGACCTCTGTTTCCCCAATGTGAAACTGTAAGCCTTGGTAACAAAGGGAGTCTTTGGACCAGGGCTCCTTGCAAAGTACCTACAATATTCACTCCTATAGCATTACCCCCTTGGTGAGGACCCTGAGTCTCCATGGACTCCATAGTCACACACTCAAGTCCTCTGAGAATGGGTAACAGTATTCCCAGTCACAGTAAGGGGGACAAAAAGACTGGGGAAGGAGCTTATAACAAACCAACAGACGTGCACTCTTGTATCACTCCAGTCTAATGTCTCTTGGATTCCCTAATGGGTCCACCAATGCTGGAGGGTCAGTGACAACACCTCAGCAGCTCCACAACTGCAGCTAGTGCCCAATAGACACAATGAGGTACACACACACACACACACACACACACACACACACATACTATAAAGCAAAAGCCTTATAGTTTCCTTACTAGCTTCCTCCTGAGAAAGGGGAATCCTGGCTGTAGCTGAAGTCTCCATCTTACTGAAGCTCAGAATTTGAGTGACATGTCCTTAAACAAATGACATTTCTCTGGCTTAAGCCTTTGATGCAGTGATTTCCACCTTCCCTTCTCCCCTCACTCTCCTTTACCATCTCTCTCTTGCCCTCAGAACTGGCAGCCAGATGGCCAGGCCCCTATCAAGCCTGTGACTTACTGATGCCCTTCTGACATCTCCAGGTGGAATCAGGCCTCAGATGAGCTAGGCCCCCACACCACCTCTATGCCTGTCCTTTCCCACAGAAACACAGGGCTTAGTGAGCGTAAATTAATTCTTGAGTTCTAGGGCTGAGAAAACAACAGCAGCGTTTGTCTGTTTGGAAAACAATCTGCAATTTACAAAACACTCTGCTGTCCTTTATCTCTTGGGAATGCTTGGTGCCACCCTGTGAGGCAAGCAGGGTGGGGACCATTAGCCCCAATTTGCAGATTATGGAGACAGAGGCTCAGGAAGATGAAGTCATTGCCCTGAGGCTCCTAGTCTCACAGGGGAGGCTGGAAGAGAAGAGGGTTTTGAGAGAGCATTTAGGCATCCCTCCCTGAAGGGAAATGAGAGGAGAGGGTAGCCACAAGTTGGAAAGGCACTGGGCAAAGCCACAACTTGCACAAGACTTGGGAAACTTGTTCTAAAACAAATGTGTGAATAGATGCCTAAGCACATAAAGGTATACATATGCATGGACATGTAGATATGTGCATGCGTGTAAAGGTATATATATGCATAAGTAGGGAAAGTATGGAATGGGGTAGGAGTTGGGAATTTGTGCATGCATGCAACTCCAGCTTCTCTGATGTTGACTTTGAACTTCTCAGTGAGTGGGACTCAAGCATCTGTCCATTTATTCTTCCAAAAAACTTCTATTTCTCCAAAGCAATAAGCAGAGAATTGGCTACAAAGATGCTCTCAAGAAAGAATGTTGGTCTTGCTGCCACAACTCAACCTATGACAGCCTTGCCCAGGACAGTAATGAAAACTTCCATTTAGACTTCTTCCACTGAGGCCCCATCCCCACTGAGGGGCAGATATTGTCCTGTCATTGTCTAAAGCTGGCTCTCTCTTCCCAGATTATCACACAAAGCTGAGATGTCAGCAACAAAGGAACCAGTTCCTAACCCAATGCTCTTTTCCAGTCTCCTCTGGCCCAAGAAGGGCCACTGCATCTACACTCACACCCACACCTACACATCCAGTGTCCCTATTCACTTCACTCCAGACCTGGGCTCCTCTCAAGTAAAAGTGATCACACTATCTCCATCTGTCTCTCGCATGGAAGGCATTGAGACTGTCAGTTGAACAAGCAGCTTCCTCTAACACCCCTGCAACCAAAACCCCAATCTCCACATTGCCTAACCAGTTCACCAGCCCCCCAGGCCCAGCTGCTCCTTGGCCCAGAGTAGAATACTCACTCCAGAGGATGAGGGCTGATTTTTAATCTCTCCCATCACTGAAGCAGTAATAATCACAAAGATGAAGCTCTAGGTATCTTGTTAACCCACAACCCCACAAACACAAGCCTTACAGCAGAGGGAGTCTCCATGAAGCCAGGGGTCTTGCTCCTCCTACCATCCTATGAAGTACTCCATATCCATTATTTCCATATATTTTGTTCACTGACCACAAGATTTCAGGTATTTATAATTCCAAAGCATGAAAGAAGCCAGGTAAAACAAAAGTATCAGACTGTCTCTAGAATGATAAGAAAATTACCAGAAACCCATTTAAGTTTGTAAGTATAAACAAAGACAAATTTTAATTCTAAACTTCCTGGAAGTCTTGGCAAAGACAGAAATCAGGTAAGCACTATTGCTTTTATGAAAGATACACATATATTCAGCAAGCTTTTTCCAAGACCAAATTCTAAAGGGGATTTAGCATCAACCCTTACATGAAAGAGAAAAGTCAAACATTCTAGCAACACCTTCAATAGCAATTTTGCAAAAGACCAAAAGACACAGGAAGACTCAAATGGAATATATTTAATATGGATTCCCCCATAAAGACTGAGTTCAGCAAATGGAACTGCCTGACACACTTGCCAGGTAAGCCAAGATAAACAAGCCCTTACTTTCTTGGCATTCCAGCTTTGTTCTGTGCCAGAGGACAGAGAGGAGAAAAGTACCAAGGACTGGTATGTCCCTCTAACACCTCACCAGCCTAAGAGGTTTCATTCTGGCCTCGGGCCAGACAGGGCAGGTAGGAAGCTGAAGTACTGCATTCCCAGATGTTGATGAACCCGGGTTGCGCATGCCCAATGTCAAACTCTCAGTCAGAAGAACAGAACAATGTTATGGGAAAATACAGGTTTTGACTCATACTGTTTTCCCTGTAGGGAGCACAGAGGAGGCTATGGACAAGAACAAATGCTAAAACTAAAAAGGGGACCATAAGAGGGTAGAAAAAGAGGGGTTTGTCTGGGGGGTGCTGTGAGGGTAATAGAACACAATGACATGAAAGCAGAAAGGGGACTCTTGGGGGTGGAAAGGGAGACAGAGGAACAAGGGGGAAGAGGATCAACAAAAACAGATTGTTTGAAAATGCCACAATGAAACTTAATACTTTGTATGTTAATTTTTAAAATAAAAGAGAATAAACACTTTCACACTCCCTCCTTGACAAGAGTTTTCAGCTCAGCCATCTCTGAGTTCCCTCCTGGCTCTTAGTTCTACAGTTATTTGGAATTGTGCTCCCACGGGGCTACATCTCTATTTTTATGACACTACTTTAATAGTGGAATTCATTTTTCACCCTTTCAGTTTGTCTTATAGATCTTACTATGAAGCCTAGGTTAGACTCCAACTCATGTTCCTGCCTCAGTCTCTAGAGTGCTGAGATTACAGATAGACACCACACACCCCTGGCCCCAACCTGGTTTTGAGACCACCCCTGCCTTGAGTTGCTAGCATCTGTGAAGATAATTAACAAACTTTGACCTTGGCCCCACCAACCAGTATGCCTTTGGCGATCGCTTTACCCACTGAGAGCTTGAACCACAGCCTAAGCCTCTGTTTTGGGTGTAGACATCAGGGATGGAACTGACCTGAGTTCAAAGTACTGAGACAAGAGGGTTTTTAAAAATATCTTTAATATTTATTATTTTAATTTTTCTTTCTTTCTTATTTTTATTTGATGTGTATAAGTGAAGTGTTTTGCCTGCATGTAAGTGCACCATGTAATGCCTGTGGAGGCCAGAAGAGGGTGTTGGATCCCCTAGAACTGGAGTTATGGATGGTTGCTAGCTGCCATTCGGGTGATGGGAATTGAACCTGGGTCCTCTGCAAGAGCAGCCAGTGCTATTAACTACTGAGCCATCTCTCTAGTCCTACATTTATTTACTTTTAGTGTGTGTGTGTGTATGTGTGTGTACACTCATGTGTGCTTATATGTGCTACAGCACGTACGGAGGTCAGAGGAAAATTTGCTGGAGTTGGTTCTCTCCCTCTCTGTGTGCTGGAGATCGAACTGAGATCATCTAGGCTTTGTGGCAAGCACCTTTACCTGCTGAACCATCTCACCAGCCCAAGAGTTTATTTAAGGTTTCATTGTGGACCTTATAAAGTTGTGTTCTCCCTCCCCTACCCCCACACCCAATATCCTCAAGAGTACCAGTGCTATTTAGAGAGCTGGTAGTGATGTCAAATCTAACGTTTAGCCACAGTTGCAAATTAGAGCCTCAGACATGTGCCATTATTCTCTCACACTCATTTCCCCAGCTTTTGTAGCTCATTAAGAGAGCTAATGGAACCAATTTTTCAGCTATGGATTAGTTGGCCTCATGCCAGATCAGACTATGCTTCATTAAGTTCTGACCACAGCTTGTCCTCCAGCTCACCCTGGTCATTTATCTCCTCCTCCTTGGATGCAAAGTTCCAAGTCATGGGATACCAGTGACCCCTGGATGCCCAGGGAATGACAGTTTCAGGTCAGTGTGAGCACACCCTTCAAAGCAACTTTTCCTCACTAGTACACAGCCAGTGCTTGTGCTGACACCAGCTCACACTTTGCTCACTATATCCAGAGAAGAACCAGCAATGCCCTTTTACTTATGGAGAAGCTGTCTCTACAGGGTTAAGTGACTTACCCAAAGTCACACAGCCAGGTAAGTCAACACGTGAACTCAGACCTGTTGGCCTCTAAGCAGTGGAAAACTAAAACACACACACACACACACACACACACACACACACATATACAGAGAGGGAGAAGGGGAGAGGGGAGAGGGAGAAAGAAGGAGAATATCTCACCTTCTTTCACTCAGCTGTGAAATTGAGTGGGTAATGGTCCTTGTAACATCAACCACAGGAAAACATAAAACAAAATGGAGATGTCTAGCCAGTCCTTCCTAGATCTTGTCCCTGTACCCTGGAGTCTAGACCAGGGTGTAGGGACAAGATGCTACTTCACAGATGTAGCAACAGTGTTGGATGTTCACAGACTGTGGTTCAGAGGTTTTGTGGCTTCTCGGGGTCACAAGGTTTGCAGTTAGCCATCTCCAAGTCCCTGGGATCCAAGATTCAACTCTCAACCCCATCCAAGGCCTGTCCATTTCCAAGTCCCACAAACATTTACTGGCCCTGCCTTCAGGCCAGGCCCAGATCTGGGACTGGGAATGCTGTCACAGACACACTGTCCTCAAGGATTTGGAGGGTCTATGAATGAGTCACTAGAGTACTTGAAGATGTCAGTCCTGGGAAACTGGTCTTGGCTCCTTTCCTTTCTTTTCTTCTCCCATCTTCCCAGAGCTCCAACCTTGTAGCTCGGACAAGATGGGGAAAGCCATCCCCTCCCAAGGGAACCCAGAAGTATGGAGGGCTCCTAAACAATTGTTCTCCTTCCAGACCAAGGCCAGGATACCTAATAAGGTGCAGCAGACAGGATAGATCCTCCCTGACAATGTTTTACCAGAGTCCTGGGAGGAGAGGAACAGTCACAGCTCCAAGTCCAAACCTCCCCAAGACACTCAGCCGACAACAGAGCCAAGGCACATTTTGATGTCAGCAAGTCTCAGAACATAGACTCCTCCAATTTACTAAATTTTGATGACCTCAGTTTGTCTGCTTCTTGCCAGCCTCAGACAACCTGGAAATAAAGGCAGACATGACAAGACTGGTAGAGTTGGAGATGGGAAATGTTTCCAGAAAGAGAGAGCAGAACTGGGCTCCCAGGCAAGGAGGAGGAGGGACAGTGGGCACATGAGTACTGGTAGGGGCAAGCCAGGGGTCCCAGTGCCTCAGGTCATGCATGCAGGACCAGCTGTGATCACAGAGTTTCAGGTGGGACAGACCTGAACACTGAGGCTGATTCATCCCTCTACTCACCAATGGCAGGCCATTCCTTATCTCTGAATCATACTGGCCCAATCTAGAAAGTAAGGACAATGACAGTACTCATTCCCCAGGTGGTCTCAGGGTTAGAGGGAGAACATATACATAGACTTCAGATTAATACAATGATCACAATGATGAGCACACATTGAATACACTGAGGGACTACTGCTCCATGGGTGGAAATCGCTTTCCAAGTTTACTTGAAGACTCCTGGCTTCATCCTGGCTTGCCCTGAAATAGCCTTACACCCTTCTCCTCTTTCCCAGAAATCAAAGAAAGCTAGATGCAGCCTTTGGAAACAATCCAACAACTCAGGAAATGGTCTCAGATCCTCAAAGGGGTATGGTCAGACTGTGAGCCCCCAAGTGCATACTCAAAGGCCCCAGCCTGCTGTCCTCCTCTAACTTCTCAGAGGAAAAATGATTTCTTTTCTATCAAAATCAGCTACATAATTTGTGAAACATTACCCTGGTACTATTTCTTCTACAATAGTATATAAAATAGGATGCTTTCATCACAAGACTAGAAGATTTTAGCAAGCACGGTGCTTTTTCTAATCTCAGACATATTTCCTTTCAGTGGTCTGTCCTCAGAACAGACTCAAGCCTGGCCCTGGGTATGTGCCTCCAACTGGCCAGTTGTCCTGCAGTCATGCCCACATAGCTGGCACAGGGTTTCAGAGGAGAGCAGCCACTCTGTCTAAGCAAGGGTGACCAAGACAAAGGAGGCCATGCCTAAGTGACCCATGCTGAGGTCTTCAGCTTCTACCCAGTTCTAGAGAGAGGGAACCGAACACATTTCTAACTCTCAGAAGAATGACAGATAGTCTTTCTTACCTTGGAAATGTCACAGAAATGACAAAAGAGTAAGTGGAGGTAAACAGTTTGGCCTAGATCCCACCAGAGGCATGGCACAGAAACCCTAGGGAACCTTTTGACTCTTTTCCCTGCCCTGCAGTTCCTGAAGCCTGCAATCAGATCCACTCATCATCTTTCCCTCTTCCCTTAGCTTCATCCATGTCTCTGCAGCTCCCCATACAGGTCTACATGAGTGCAGGCAGCCATAGTTCCACTTGTATTCCTCTAGGAGCAATGGTGATGTGTTTAGACTTCCAGCTTCCCCTCCTCCCGACCCCCTGGGCCCTTTCTCCCCACTGCTTCTGTTCAGTCAGAGTATGTCCAAGTCCCCAACAACCCAGCCAGCTTCTGGAAGAATTTTTCTGTTTCTGATGGCCATGCCATGGAGCCATAGCCATGAGAAAGAGAAGGGGAGGCTTGCTCTCTTGAGGGACCAGGATGATGGCCTGACAGTGCCAAGGGACACCCCTGCCAAGGCAATAGGCTGCAGTGACTCATTCCTGCTCTCTCAGGCCTTCCAAATAAGGGTAAGGATGCTCCCTGGCACTGGCTCAGACCGACTCAAACATTTAACTGGGCCATGGAGGAAAGTGGAAAGGAGTCCCCAAACCTGAATCATAACCCCAGAGCTTCCTGTCCCTAGCTGACTAGAGACCCTGCTGTTGGCATCATGCAGCTGACAGTTTCCCCAGCAACACCAATTCACTGAGTGGCTAGAGACAGGCACCCTGGGGCACCCTTTGGCCAGTCTCCATGCTGCTGCTCAACCCCTGCAAAAGCAACCACAGCAGGGGTGGGACTCCCTCTTGCCCACTTCCCTGGCACTGTCCATGGTCACTGCCCACTAAAAGTATCTTCACAGCCAGAGGGAGACCTTTGCCAAGCAAAGCACCCAGCCCCTCATTTTACAGATAGGCAGACTGTGGCTCCTTGGTCTCAGATGAGCCGGCATGCAAGAAGGAATGGCTGAGAGCCAGGACTTGGCCACCTGCCAGGCCTGGGTTCCAGCCCAGCCTGGATACATCCCTGCTATGTGAACCCAAGTGAGTTACTCTACTGTTCTGAACCCCAGTGACTACAGCAATGACAGTGGGGATGGTAACCCATTTTCAGATTCTGCTGTTTGCATTTAGCATGTAGAAAACGCTCAGCAAGTGGGACTCTGATCTCTACCCTCCAGCCCCTGCTTTGCTGCCTACCAGAGAGCATGGAGAGTGTACCTGCCAGGCTACCTGCCACATCCTAAGAAGGGGGCTGTTCATGGTACAGGCATCTGTGAAACGAGTTCTAGGTCCCCCATGGAGGCTGAAACCCTCAAGAATGGAGCAAGGGGTGTGGCTGATCAGGCCTGGCCACTCAGAATCTGGAAATACCTCTGAGATTTACTGGAGTGACAGAGTTAGGTACAGTCTAGAAAGTCTTGAGGCTCATCCCAGATAGTACAGGGACAGCTCATACTCTGTCCCATGCTCTGGAAAACAGAAGCAGGTTGTACCTCAAACCCTAAGTCCCCCTAGTCCTTCCCACTCTCCTTGGCTGCCTCTGAGGCTCTGGTCAGATCCTAGTCCTTTCCTTCCCTAACTTTGGCCAGGTAATCTTAGGAATCATAATGTGCCTAGTCACACACTGTTGTCCCAAGCAATAGTTTCAGACTGTTGGGCCATAAAAAGAGATCCAATAAGGAGAGAGCGTAACTAAACTTGACTTCCCACTCTCCACAGGGGACTCCTCAAGTTACAGCTCAGTCCAAGTGCGCCTGACTCCACCATTCTGCCAGCACCTAGTCAAGGCCGAGAGCAGGAGGGGAAACTGGGAGTGGCATGGGTACAGCCAGGCGCTCTTTGCTCTTGTCCCACCCCCACCCTCTCCTGGGTGTGGGGGAGTTGTAGGCTGACTAAAATGAATCCTCAGCATCTGCCCTGCCCTGTCCTCCGCCTGCCCTCAGCCTGTAGGCTGCTGGGAAGAGGCCCAGCCCAGCCTGAAAACATTAGAGACAAGCAGTAGCAAGGCCTGAGAGAGGAGGGGCTGAACCACAGCAGGCAAAACAGACGGGAAAGGAGAAATGGGAGGAACAAGGAGAAAGAGAAACAGAGCCATGCAGAGAAAGCATCAAGATCAAAGCCCTGGTCTAAGGAAAATGGCAGCCTTAACACCAAACCTGCACAGAAAGCAAAATCAACATTCTCAGTACTAATGCCTGTTCAGTGTGGAACAAACCTCCAGGGGCTCCTAGTCCCCTAAAAAGGTGCCTGGTATTCTTGCTGGAAGCAAAGCTTCTGTGGTTCCCACACAGCAGGGCTTCAATCACAATTGAAACCCACAGCCTAATCCACTTAGTTCCAAAAGGGCAAGAGGGTGGGGAAGAGCTCAGGAACTCCAGCTTTCTTTATGCCTTTCTTTCCACCCTATAATGGCTGGCTTCCCCAGATTCAGAGGGAATTCAAGAACATTCTCATGAGAGCCAATAATGTGACACCAAAAATTGGTACCCAGGCCACCGAAAGGAGAGTCCCACCCTCTGAGGGAGTATCCCTCTGAGAGTGTATGCTGGCCTCTGCTGTCTTAGCATGGATATAGGGATAGTTACAGCCACTAAGACTAGATCTTGCTCCATGCCACATAGGCAAACTCAGGTTCAACCACAAAGAAGATAGTTTCACAGAAAATTGCCAAAATGCCTTTTGTACAAGGTTATTTAGGAACAGTAAGAAAGTTTTGGGTTGTTTCATTGTTGTTTGTTTGTTTTGCTTGCTTGACAAACCAAGTTCCTGGCTGACTTGGACTTGCTTTGTAGTCTGGGTTGGTCTCAAACTCACATTGATCCACCTGCCCCTCCTTCCAAAGTGCAGGGATTAAAGGTGTGTACCACCACACTCGGCCTAGCAGGAAAGACTGTTAAACCTGGACCCTCTACACTCTCTCTACCCCACAAAGCCTTTCATTTGGAAAGGGAGTGAAAGCTGCAAAACCAATGTTCTGGAAAAACAGTGGAGATCCCAGAAGCCCCAGTCTCCCACCCTGAGCAGTATGGCCAGCCCTGCAGGAAGTGCTTTATTAGAGCACAGGTATGCTTAGAATGACCCTTCGCACAAAGATGACTACAGTCTCTTGCATCATGGCCATCACCCTTGGACATATGCTGCCAGCCACAAGACTGGGGCTGAGGAAGACTGGGGAGCAACAGAGTCAATGATGTGCCACCAAAAAATGGTACCCAGGCCACCCAAAGGAGAGTCCCACCCTCTGAGAGATCCGGAGAGTCAGGGGTTTCCCATTCCCACAATGATACCCCAAGGAAAAGAAGATGACAGATACAAAGAGGAAAATCACTATTCCAAATTTCAATGCTCAGAAGAGATAGAGAGGGTCATTTGTAGTCATGGATACCAGACCCTAAACAACAGCCCAAGTAACCCACAAGTCTCTACTGCACTCCCACTAATGGTGCTTTTACTGATCACCCTCCTGCCCAGAATTATTCAGTCCCTCCACAGTTTCCCAAGCCTATGACATTAGCCCCACTGAAATCAGTCGCATCCTTCCACGACCTGATTTATAATTGAGGAAGTGATACTCCACAGCAGGTGCCACGGGTCTAAATCAGATATATTGTCACATACATGCCAGACCTTCCTCTGTCATTTTCATCCTTCTCAGATCTGAGGTCTAGATTAAAGCAGGCCACCTCTTCCAGGAAGTCCCCCTCTTGCTGTGGTCCAACCCATATAGTTCTCACCCACTCACCAGCTGGACGTCCTGTCTGTGGTTTATGGGGTTCTGCTGTGCTGGGCTGAATTTCATGAGGCCTCAGACAAGCTATAGAGCTTAAGGGGCCCCAAATCCATCATAATCCTTGTGTACTGACTTCATGGGATCATCACCTGGCAATTCACAGATATAGAGTTCTACCCACTGGGCAGATTTAGACAAACACTGACAATATCAATCAGAGCTAAACTGGGACTGCCAAGATTCCCAACAGAAATATGGAAGACAACTGCCAGCATCCTTCTAGAGTCAGATTTACCCATGTTTACAAGAACTTGAACAAAGTAGGGGTAACTTGGCTGCTAAGACTCTAGCATCAAATTTCCTAGGTTTATGTTCTCGTCTTGCCATCCACCAGTTGTGGACCTTGAGCAAGTTTATGACCTGTCTGAACTTCAGAAAAAATTCCACAGAAAGAGAATGATGGACATTCATGAAAACAATGCATGTTGTGTACTAGAGACAGGGCCTAGCAGATAGAATGCTCTAGAAATCTGTGAGCTCTTTATGGGAGTATTAGAATCTATAAAACTGGAGCAGGGGAGATGGCTCAGCAGATAAGGGCACTTGCCGCCAAGCCTGACAACCTGACTTCAATCCCCAGCACTCACATGGTAGAAGGAGAGAAACTGACTTTTGCAAGTTGATTTCTAATTTCCACATACACACTGTGACGTGCATACACTAACAACACCCCCACCCTCCACAAAAAAAATTTTTTTTTTTTTTGTCTTTTTGAGACAGGGTCTCCCTTTAGCCCCAGCTGTCCTGGAACTCACTATGTAGACCAGGCTGGCCTTGAACTCACAGAGATCCACCTGCCTCTGCCTCCCGAGTGCTGGGACTAAAGGAGTGCGCCACCATGCCCAGCATAAATAAATTTTTTTAAAAAACAATTTTTTAAAATTTATAGTACCAAGGAAAGCTGGCCTTAACTCCTGGATGGAGTCGGGAGAAAGATATTAGAAGCCTAGTGGAGGGAATCTTAAAAGTAGGTTGGCAGCACAGCTTCTTAAAACAGTGGGTTGAATGTGGGAATCATCAAAAATTTGGCAACACCTGCTGGGGGTGGTGGCACATGCACTCAGGAGGCAGAGGCAGGCAGATCTCTGCAAGTTCTAGGCCAACCTTGTCTACATAGAGAGTTCTAGGCCAGCTGGGGCTACAGGAAGACTCTGTCTTAAAAGACCAAAAAAATTTTTTTCACAATAGTAAAAATGTTTCTGAACATAGAATAGCCAAAAATTTTAAAATTGGGGCTGGAGAGATGGTTCAGCAGTTAAAAGTATTTGTTGCTTAGTCCAGAGCCTAATTAGAATTTTCTTGGGCCATCTTTGGGCCCCTATGTAGCCACCCCTTACCCATTTTGTTTCTGACTTAACTCTCTTGCTAACAGATTAAACCAAACCTTTGGAATATATTAACAAAGTCCTAGCTAGTGCCAACCGAAAGGCCAAGTGTTATCAGATAGCATCTGAAGACTATAGCTGCTATTTCTCTTTTGCTGAAACCATCTACCTCATATTTCCACCAGTGTATTTGAACAGTATATTTATTTGTGAATTTTCTTTGTTCTTTTACTATGAAAACTTCATGAAACAGAAATGGAATTGGGATAAACTTGTTTCAGGGCTATGGTCACTCATATTTGGCTCCAGAATAAACTATATTTTATCCCCTTTAAAAAAAAAATAAAGGACTTGCTGCTCTTGGAATGAAGAGATGGCACAGCAGTTAAGAACGCTTGCTATTCCAGAGGACCCAGCTTCAATTCCCAGCACCCACATGGTGGTTAACAATTGTCCATAATGCCAGTTCCGGCGGGGGGGGGGGGTCCAACATCCTCTTCTGGCCTCTGAGGGTATTGCATGACACAGGTGCACTTACATATACACATGAAGGCAAAACACTCATACACAGGGCATGGTGGCGCACACCTGTAATCCCAGCACTCGGGAGGCAGAGCAGGAGGATCTCTGTGAGTTCGAGGCCACCCTGGTCTACAAAGTGAGCTCCAGGCCAGCTGGAGCTCTAGGGAGACCCTGTCTCAAAAAGGAAAAAAAAAGAGTACTTGCAGAAGACCTGGGTTTGGTTCCTGCACCCATATGGTGGCTCACAACTGTCTGTAACTCCAGTTCCAGGGAATCTAATATCTCTTCTGGATTCCTTGGGCACCAGGCACCCATGCAGTACATACACATACATACAATGCAGACACTCACACATATACATAAAATAAAAATAAACTTTAAAAAATTAAACATATAATGAATCCAAGGTGTTTTCTTTCTGGCAGCGCTGGCCTGTGCTGACTATGGGCCTTCACTACAGCCTTGTTCTGAACACATAACTGCACACTTTGCACTGTACATTCCATCATGTCATGCAACATCCACAGACACTCATGGAAACTGAAACATCTCAGTTCAGAGTCAAGGCAATTGCATATTATGAATGGCAGTGCTTTTAGCATACAAAGCTGTCTGCTCTTACAGAAACATAATGGTTTAATTACAAAAAATGTCTTTTAATATTTTCCTACCATCATTTCTCAACATGTATCAGATTAATATATCTTTGGATTATATTGTTAGAGTGTTTGATTTTTAAAATTGCTGTTTGAGTTACTCCAGTTATATATCAAAAAAGTCATTAAATGCATTTTGACTTGGGATTAGAACAAAATTTCTAACAATTCCTGAAAAGGCCCTAAACATACTTCTGTTGTTGTTTCTTTTTTTTTCTTTCTTTCTTTTTTTTTTTGGAGACAGGGTCTCCCTTGAACTCACAGAGATTTGCCTGCCTCTGCCTCTTGAGTGCTGGGACTAAAAGCAAGCGTGCGTGTGCCACCACACCCAGGTGTTTCTTTTTTTGAGATAGGGTCTCACTTTGTAACACTAGCTTGCCTGGAAGTCACTGTACAGACCAGGCTGGCCTTAAATTCAGAGAGATTCACCTGCCTCTACCTCCTAAATGCTGGGATTAAAGTATGGGCCATAATGCCTCGCTGGCCTCATTTTGTAATATTTATGCAAAAGCAACATTTTCATTATTGACAATTGTAAAATCAAAATTTTGATCAACTCTGAAGAGCACTTAAGATACTTTATCGTCCTATGGTGTCAAATATTCAGCCAAGATTTCCTTGAGAAGTGGCTCAGAGGTTAAAAGCACTGATTGCTCTTACATAGGACCCGGGCTCGATTCCCAGCACCCACATGGTGGCTATGAACCGTTCTCAACTCCAGTTCCAGGGGAATCCAAAACCCTCTTCTGACCTCTGCGGCATTGCACGACACAGGTGCACTCACATACATGCAGGCAATACATTCATACACATAAAATAAAAATAATAAATAATTTTTTTTTAAATTGACAAGTACAGCCAGGCATGGTGGCACATGCCTTTAATCCTAACATTCGAAGACAAAGGTAGGTGGATCTTTATAAGATCAAGGCCAGCTTGGTCTACAGGCCAGCTGGGCTACAGAGAGACCCTGATGCACAAAATAAAAATAAATAATAAAGTAAACAAATTAACAAACACATCCATCCAAATTTGATTTTGTCTTTAATAAATGGTAATATTGTGCATATAACAAGGAATTGCTTTAAAATAAATGTCTTTATAATTTATTATCAGTAAACATTTGATTTGTACACCTGTTCTATATATTTATATATCTGGAGTCATGTAAGAATTCTCTAGCAAAGTAGAAATAGTTTGACAAGCATTGGTATAAAGAATCTCAAAACACTCAGCCCCTGTCTAAATTCCATCTTTGTGTTTCGTAGTTTTGATGCTCTCCTGAAACCTGCTTAAGCAAGCTACTCACCCCTGACAGTTCAGAAAGTTCCACCAGGGAAATAGCACTCAAGCTCCTCAGATTTTTTTCCTTCTAGGTAAGGAGTAGCCTGGGGAGACTCTCTGGTGCAGTGAAACATTTCATTTCCAGGGACTCTGTTGTGTAGGGCCACCAGCCCTACACATGCTTCCAGCTTGTTATCTAAGTAGCAAGTGGCTCTGCAGAGGCTGACCTGACTAGTCTGGAGATGGGAGGTGAGAGGGTGGTAGCTGCCAAATGAGAAAAGGCCTGGCCTGGCTGGCAGCTCCACCTAGCCTCAAATCCAACTCTACAACACCACCCTCAACAGTCCATCCCCACCCATGGAGCAGAAGGACACATCTCCCTTGGACGGTGGGTGTCCTAGGGCCACTGCCTCTCACTCTCTGCATCTTACTCCCATTCTACCTTCTTCTGGTATTCTGGGTAGAGAAAGCCCATCTGCTCCCAGGTGAGGTCCAAAGGCTTCTAGGAAGCAAAAAAAGCCTTCCTTACAGGACACTTCCCTCCTTTATAGGCCTTCCCAATGGGCTGTTGGGACAACAGAGCTGTTGGATTCCTCTGTGAAGTCCCAGGTCTTAGGACTGGAAAAACAGCTTTTTTTCTATGGCTAATCTCTGAGATATAGAAGAAACCAGAAAAAGCTCATCTCCTTCCAAAATTGAAGGGCTGAAATTTGGGGGGGGGGGGGGGGGGGGTTTTTTCCGGGGGCCTGGGGACTTGCAAGGCCCAGATGGTGGACAGGCAGGTCCAGGTCAAGATGGACTTAAGTCTTGAGACGGGGCAGAAGGAAGGTTCCAGCCCTGAGGGATAGGGGTTGGGACAGGCTGGTAGGGAGGGTTGGACTGGTGATGGTGGGGGGCATGAGGCAGGGCCTCCCTGTAGTCCCAGGTGTCCTGGAACTCACTATGTAGACCAGGCTGGCCTCGAACTCACAGAGATCTGCCTGCCTCTACCTCCCAAGTGCTGGGATTAAAGGCATGCGCCACAATTCCTAGCAAACCTGGCTATTTTAATAAGGATTTATGACACACTTGTGTATGTCAGGCCATGGGCCCAGGCACTACAAGAAAGATTTGAGTCAAAGGAATTATGGCTTTAGCAAGCAAAGAAGAGTCCATTGCCTATTGCTCCAAAGGCAGGCTCAGAACAGCTTCCTGCACCCCAGCTTACACTGGCCAGCAGGAAGAAAACTGTCCTGAGTGAGGCAGCCCCTGATTCTGGGACTGAGAGGAGGCTGCTCACTACATCTAGGAAACCCTGCAGGACTCCATTCTCTTTAACAAAGAAGGGAAGAAGAGGTACTGGGAGGCCAGAAGGGCTTCTAACAGGCCTTGGTGACCAGAGAAGGGTCCCCAAGCCTACAGTCTAGCAGGAGTGGCAGAAAAGGGGACCCTACTCTCCTCCCATGTGTATTCCCCCCATGTCTCCTCAGGATCTTCTATTGCTTTTACTTGAAGGTATTAAGTGTCTTGGTCACATCTGCCTGTCAGGAAGCTGATTACTACAAGCAAATGGAACAGGAAGCCAGAAAGGGAGGGGATTCTGGCCTCTGTTACAACACTCTGAATCAAGCCATGTAACTTCTGATTATGCATTCTGGGTCCCAATTTCCACATATGTGATAAGGTTTGAGGGACTGATTCTGAAGGGTAAAAGGACTGACTGGTGACAAATCTGCAGGTTTTTCCTGATTTGAGGTGAAGCTGAAGGTGCCAATTAATCAGTTAGACCTGGAAGGGAGCACAAGATGTCAGAAGGAGGAGCAGGAAGACTGCCTGCCCACTGTCCTCTTCTTGAGGCAGTTCACCCTCCAGTTCCAACCATTTAGTAATGAGTGCTTGGGGTGGTATAGAGAGCTGCACTGATGAGCAGAGGACTTGCTGTGAGCAAGGCCACACCAGAACAAGTACATGGTCAGGGACTGAGAGAAAGGGGAAAAGGGGGTAGGCCTGCTCCTCCAGAAAGCCACTGAATAGCAATAGCTACAGGGACAGTGACCACAGTCTTCCTGTTTTATGAGTGCCTGTTGCACTTAGGCTTCCTACTGGGTACTCTCTGACATCTTGGGCAACAAAGCCCAAAGACAGGTATAAAGAAGAGACAGCCTGAACAAATTCAGGCTATAAGACAAGTACAGGCCAGCCTGGTAATCTGAGGTATAGGAGGCAGAAAGGCACAGAACCCATAACCTTCACCTAGACTGAGCTAGGGTAGTAGGAAGAAGGTTAGGCAAAGACAGTGCAAGGACTGAGATCTCTTTAGGGGCTGGCCAAGCTCCTTAGGCCTAGGCCTGCCAATGTACTGAGGTCTCCAATTTCTGGCTGTCCTGGGCAGAGAGCAGAAGATGTGAGAAGATACCACCTCTCTCTCCATGGTCACAACCACTAACACAGTATGCACACAGTCACTGTGCCAGAGGTTCTGCTGGCCCCTTCTTGGGAAGAATAGGCAAGAACAGAAAGAACTGGGGTGAGGGCCACATCTAATCTCTGGATCCCTTGAGGGTCAATTTAGGGCCAGATCCTGGGGTCCCAAGATCTAGTAGTTCCAGCCATGCTCACCCAAAGTCTGCTTGATGTTAGCCAAAAGGCTGAGAGGTAATTATCACCCATAATTTAAAGGAGTACAGAGGTAAGTCTACTTCAGGACTACCACAGCTCCAAGCACAGGACAGAGACAGCACTGAGCCCTAGAACCAGGAAAAAATATTGTGGAAGTTGTTGCAGTTCACAAGTTCCACTCAAGTCTTTTGTCAGACACACCATCTGTGGGGAAAGAATAGATTCATCCCTGCTTAAAGCTGGCACTGCCTGGGCCACAAACTGGGCATTCTCACCCCATCCCTGCCTTGCTCATAGCATCTGGACTCCAGAGTGGCTGGTCAGAGGTCAGTCTTGCCTCTCGGGGCCAAAGCCTTGGTATTGAAAGGAGGTTTTCTGTCTTTAATCAGTTACTAATCCTCTCTGTCACTCTCCCTAGCTCAGGCAAAAGAGAAGATGAAGGCTCATTTTTCATCTTCTTATATCCATCTGGTCTTAGAAAAACCATCTTCTTCCTAAAGGACTCAGAGAATCCCCTGCCTGAGGCCTCAAAGGATCCATTCCACAGTTGAGTTAGTGGGTAAAGAAACTATGGCTAGGGTCCAGCCTGTCAGCTCAGCCCTGATCATGATCCCTTTCCAGGGTCACTCTGGGGATGACCTCCTCCTCTATTAGCCCTGGCACCCCTGAGAAAGAAACAGTGAATGAGGCCCAGATCCTGGCTCAAACTGTTGCAGATCCTGTGTCCCCAAGTAAGCCCTATAGCCTCTTCAGGCCTGGACCAGCCCTGTACCAAGTTACATTTCAAGTTCACATCAACCCATGTTCTTTCTCCCCTGAACAAAGGCAGAAACTTAACTTCAAGAGCCCAAGATATTGTCCAAGGTCACAGAGCTGGCACACACAGGCAGAGATTAGAGCCATATTTAGATATAGGACTCTGTACTCAGGTTCCTGATGGCAACTTATAAAACAGAACACTTACTGAACTAACTTCCACAAGTCACTCTCTACTGCACTTTACCCATCCAGGTGTCCCTGGTATGAGTTCTACTTGAGTATTTCCAGGAGTTCTGAGGCAGTGGGGTGGAGACAAGAGTGGGAGGGGGTTCTTGGGCTGGAACTGTGTGCTTAAAGCCAGAATTGAGCAGTGAAACCAGACACTCCAAGACAGTCCCATTCCACCTACATCAATGTGCCAGGTCTCTAGGGAACCTACAGTATGATGTGGCTAAATGGTTGGCCCATCCCTCTGCCCAGGGTGGGTCAAGTTTGGAGCAGAGCTTGCCCCCTTCCACAGGAGCCAACAACGCATCTGAAGCCCAACAGCTAACCAGTGAGCTCAGGTATGATGGGCATCAGCCTTTCCCTCACTAACCAATTCTGAGAGGTTTTTACTCCAGGCCAAGCAGGCAAGTCAATGAAGCGGTAGCAGCTTTAGTGGGGGGCTCAGCCTCAGGCAGAGAGAAGCTTAGATCCAACTCCATAGCAGAAGCTACTCCTGGGGGAGCAGCCAAGAGGTAAGAGCCCTACTAGGGCCTGAAACACATAAGTCAAGCCAGAATCAGAGTTTGGAGCCACTCTCTCCCTCCTTCCTGGTACAACAGCTCTACCCACACTAGCTCCACCCCTTGTTCTCTGGGACACACCCCGAGTTTAGTTAGGCTAAGCCTCTGTTTCCCCATATGTGAAGCAGGGTGGACCATGAGCCTCACCTTACAGGAAGAATACGACAATAAAACATGATGCTGAGTATAGAAGCTTACCAGATGCCCCTGTTATAGATGCACCCACAGGTATCTGCTGTTAAGCCTGCCAGGTCACCCCAGGCCTCAGAGTGGGGTCACTAACCTTTAAGGCACACTTCTGCCCAGTGCGCCGATGGAAGCACTCCAGTACCTTGCCGTTCACACCCAGGCCCAGCACCTGCTTGGACAACTGGTAGTCATCGGTCACCGCGTACTTCTTGGGCTCTCGTCGCCCACCGAGGGCCAGAGCACCGCCCAAGCCAGGTCCACCGAGGGCTCCTGGCGGGGGCACAAGATTCCCCCTCTCCTCTGTTGCCTCGCCATCCATGGCCCCCACGGGGCGTTCAGAGGTGGCCCCAGCCTGGCGCGTCCAGGGGCACCTGAGGGAAAGGGAAAGAGTCACTCACTCCCAGCCCAGCCTTTTCGGACACACAACAGCCTTGGATCCCCAGAACTAGACTGGGCTGCTGGCCCGAGACAAGCAGGGAGCTGTGTTAAAGGACCGAGTACGGAAAGCGGAGGTGATCGCTCAGCTGGCTTAAGCAAGTCCCAGCCCGGGCACGTGTCGAATGGGGAAGGAGCCGGACGCCTTGTGGCTACCAGGGCCCGAAAGCCGGCCCCACGGGGGTGCCCAGGGAAGGCGTACCTGGCGAGGGCGCACCTGGCGGCAATACACTTGGCGCGGCGGAGAAGGGACAAGGGATAGGGAGCCCGGGAGCCCGGGAGCCCGCAGCCAAGGGGCGCCTAGGGCCGAGAGTTGCGCCGCCCGCGGCCCACGTGACACTTCCCACCCCCCAGCCCGTCGCGTCATCCGGACTTGGGGCCCGGCTAGGTCAGCCTTAAAGGGCCAGGAAGTCTAGGGCTAGAGCCGGCTAGGCCGAGCCCCTGGCAGGTCCCGCCCTTGAGCCGGGAAAAATGGGGGTGTGGTCTCCTGGAGGGGCGGCAACCTTTCTGGCACCTGGGGACAACAGCAAAGACCTTTTCAACTGCTGTGGCTGTCTTGGATTTTACACGCAACCTAGAAAAGTGACAGCGCAAGACATCTTGTTTCTGTGGAAGACTCGAGTCGGGTGCATGCTGCCAGGACGCCCTCTTCCAGTAGGGCTTGTTAAGACTTCCAACTAATGCAACTTAATTTTTGCCAGCATACTATGGGAAGTGACATGTTGCTGTTTGATTCGCTTTGGGCGTCTCTCAGACACTGGGCAACTCTCCTGTGCATTTCCTGATCAACCTTTTGACATTACATTACAATGACATTACATTACACATGTAAATGTGTAGCCGCATTCATGGCTATAGCTATCCTGAAATGTATGTGGCCCACAAACCTCAGGTGGAATATGCCTAGAACATTCTTGAACCAGGAAACTTGAATTTCCATTTGATCGATACATCAACTTTTCATCTTACCATTTGGGCTCTTGGTTCTGTTTCAAGTCTCTGGATGTGTTGATGCACACCTGTAATTCCAGCACTAGGGAGGCTTAGGCAGGAGGATCGTGAGACTATGTCTCAAAAAAATGAAATTAAGATCCCTTCTCCTGCCCCAGTGACAGAGTATCTATTAGCTTTGTAATTTTCCTTTCTGTGTTTAGGCCTCCATTCTTAGCCGACCTTATCTATTTTGAGCCAGTTTTCCCATCAGGTTCCTATTTTGAAGAAACAGAGGCGCTCGCGGTGAAAATAACTTGTCTACAACTTTAGGGAATGAGTTTGTGGCTATCTCGTGGGGGCAAATCTGGGCTACTCTGGCAGATCATCCAACACACACACAAAAAAAGCTGAGGAAACCGAGAGAGGTGACTTGAGACTTTGGGAAAGGTGCAAAACCAGGCAGGCACTCTGAACAGGTCTCTGCTGCCACCTACAGGCTATCATCAGTACTACATGCACTAGGACACCCCCATACGGCCCCAAGGCCTAGGAACTGGCCTTGGAAACTTTCCCTACAACCTCCAGCCACAGCACACACAAAGATACTTTGGCGGCAAGTCCAAGTTTGTCAGAGAAGTAGTTCCTGGAGAGCAGGAACTTGGTGCCCTTCTATCTGTACAACTGTATCCCTGTCTCTGATTGCCACTTTGTGAAGCATATTCTCAGTGTGGAGGTGACACTACCTGTCTTCTCCAGGCAACTTTCAAGCTAGCAATGTTCAGTAAGACAGAGGTTCCTCAGACACTAGCCCCAGATGACCATGTAAAACACTTCCTGCAGCTCAGACACTGGACACTGTGACCGCACTAAGACAGAGAGAAGAGGGCATGACATCCCTTTGGACCTATACTACAAACACACAGGAAAGACAAGCTCAGAGAGGTTGAACAACCTCCTAGAACTAAGCAGCTAGCAAGAAAAAAAAAAAACATTCCAATCACAAAGCACAATCTCCAAGCTGGGCTCTTACCCTCAAAGAGTGACTGCCTCTCATGGCACTTCATGTTTCCCTACACTCTTTCACATGTGCAAGCATATTCTTACACATGCACTCACAGTATATACAAGAGACAAAAATGGACATTCATATACATAGACAGATATGTACATGACATACATCTGCACAGATATATATGCATAGGTGCATCCACAAACCTACACACATTTATGCTTAGTTGTATCTAGGATCAGTGTCCCATAGTCCTACTTGAGAATCAGATCCAGAATCTCAGAGCTTGAAGGATACCATGCAGTCTGGAAGCTTTAATTACTAGGAAGCTGGGAAAGGCACTGCCTTCTAGAAGCAGCTGGCTTGAGCCTGGTGAACCTAAGGTTCAGCAAGCTCTCAATTTTTATGAGCATGATACTACAAGGAGCAAATGCTAGGCAACTGAGGATAGAGGCTGAGGCTGGGTATCTCAGTGTGTGTTGTGTGAAAATATCTTCTTTCTTTAAAAAGAGTTACGTTATATGTACTCTAAAATGTTTATGATTGTGTTTTTAAGTTCGCCTATTTATTTTTTATTTTTTATTTATTTTTGTTTGTTATTCAGACAGGGTCTTGTGTAGCCCAGGATGGCCACAAACTCACTATAGATAGACAAGGATGACTTTTGACTTCTGACCCTCCTGCCTCTACCTCTCGAGTGTTACAATGACAGATGTGCCCATAATATCCTGCATTTTGTTAAAATTTATAATTACATAAGTCAAACTTCCTTGTTGTAAGTATTCAAACAACAGTGAAATATAAAAATCAAGTGGTAGTCCCATAAAGAATGTTGGGCCAGTGAGATGGCTATGCAGGTAAAACATGTTTCCTGTGCAAGCCTGGGAACCTAAGTTTGATCCCTAGAACCCACGTAAAGGTACAAGGAGAGAACTGACTCCAAAAAGTTTTCTTCTGACCTCTGTATGGAAGTATGTAGCAACCAAGACAACCGACCAAGACAACTCCATGGGGGACAGCAGTTTATTTGAGAGCAAACATACTGCTGGGCTTCCTCTTGGAAAGCAGAGGAAACAGTAAACAATAGGGGAAGTCAAACATTTTTTATAGGCAGCTAGGTCCTTGGGTAACTTTCTATGACATAGGCTGGTCAGTTTAGCTCAGGATTGGTTGGTCTCCCAATAAGCTGGGGGACTTGCCTGAGGCTAAGTTTGAACCAGACATTTTAGAATGTTGGGAGCTATGCCACATTTTAGAATGTCCTTAGGAGCCTGCCAGGAACCTAACATTCCAGCCTTTTGTTGATGATAAGGGGCAATGGTGGTCTTTCTTTAGCTACTTCCTGCTGGACAAGGACATTGGTAAAGAGGGGTGGTCCCAAAAGGCTGGAACATCCATCTGAAGTGTAGGGTTCAGATCCACCATTTTAGAATGTTAGGAGCTATGCCATCATTTTAGGAGACTGCCAGGAACCTAACAACCTCTACATGAACATTGTGGCATGTGTGCCTTTAAATTTTTGTAAAGAATGCCCATGCTTACACAGGCACATGTATTCCCCATATCCATCATAAATAAGGTTTTTCAACTGTTCATTTAACCCAAGGAAGTCAGAATATGTAGCTTCCACTCAATACTGAGGTTTCAGTAATCACCTAGAATCATGTTCCCTTTCACACTGTTGTGAAGATTCAGAACATAGAATGCTGGGCCTGGATAGGTTGGGCTCTTGGTGGCAGACTTTGCCACCCAGCCCTCCATAATAGTTATGTGCTAAAGGAGAGAGAGACTGGGGCTTTTGAAATAGCTTACAGTGACCAAAGAGACCATCCAGTAAGTACCTGGTAGAGGGCAGTCCCTACCACCACTGCAACTGTTCTTTGGGGAAGGGAAGGCTGCCCATGGTGAGAGGATAGAGACCAAGTCAGCCAGACAATGTGGAAAACATTGCTGTGCATTCTTGTGCCCCATCTTGTGATTGTTCTGGATGAGGAAGGGCAGAGAAAATCTATGTATAGTTCGCTGGTGAGGTCATGAGAAGGAGTACCGCTGGGTGGCAGTGTGGGCCCAGCAGTCAGGGAGGGATTCGTTCCTGAAACATAGTCAGGGCTAGAGAGGTAAGGTGGCCAGAGGAACCCACAAGGCTTGAAGCAGGTATGCAGGCACTTTGGGGAGAACCAGAGCACACCACTGTTCCCAATATGCAGATGAGATGTATTGCACTGTCATTCACAAAAGATGGTTGGAGAACCAAAACGTTGGGACACTTGGTTTACATAGAACTTCCTAATCACTGACCTCTGTAGGGGATGCTTTGAACAGGACAACCCAGGTGCTCTGACACAGACTGGGGACAGAGAAATTTTACTGATCTTGGATCCTGAAGGATGCGTAGAAGTTGACAGATCACCTCTAGCTAGAGAGGAAGTAGGGGAAATGTAGGGCCTTGATTCTAACCCACTACTTGCTAACTGTGAGATCTAGGGCATACTGTAATCTCAGTTTCCTCCATTAAAGACAGGATTGTATGTGGCAGTTGTGACTATAAAAATGAAGCTGGAATTTGCTGAGGGTCTAGCATATGTGTTATGTATTAAGTAGTCACAGTGAACCAGAAGGGGCATAGTCTTAGGGCAGAGATCTTGAAAAGTGACCACATAAAGATCCAAGGTCAAAGTTACAGCTCTGAGGGCCAGTGAGATGTCTCAGTGGGTAAAAGTACTTGCCACCAAAGCTGAAAACCTGAGTTTGAGTCCTGGGGCCCACATGGTAGAAGGCGAGAACCAGCTCCCACAAGTTGTCCTCTGGCTGCTGTATGCATCACGGCACCTGATCATTCATGTATGTGTGTGTATACACATACATACATACATACATACATACATACATACATATATACATACACACATACATACATACACTAAATAAATTTAAAATTTTTAAATACAGTTCTTTTGCATGGCAGCTATGAAATCCCCTTATTGTCATAGTAATGTGGCAATAAACAGTTCCCACTGGAGAGCTAGCACCTCATACAGGGATCCCAAGCTTTCCTGGTACCCCAGCTTTAGCCATCCCATCCCAGTTTCCAAGAAACTGGCTTCTTACTCAGAAGGGGCTGACAGAACTACACTGAAGCCTAACTTCCCTTCAGGGCAGATACAGAGAATTGGATCCGTTGGGGTCATTTATTTTCTTAACCAATTACTCTTCCTTTTTCACAGGGATTCATTTTCAGCTCTCCATCCTGGGTAGGGCACACAGATCTTTGTCTGCCCCAGGGAAAGCCCAAACACTATTATTCAGGCCTCTGTATAGTGCCAGAAGCATGTCAGTCTTGCCCCAAGATCTTGTGGAACCACCCTTTCTGAGGAACCTGGGTGGGGGGTGGAGTGAGGTCACAGAGGGGCATGGGGGAAGTGGGAGGCAAAGACACACATACTGGACAGTGTGGGGGTGCATTTCATGACCTTGGGAGGGCGACTTGCCTCTGCCCTTTGTAAGTTGGAGTTGGGGGTGCTGCCTGTACAGGGTGTATAGCCCAGGTGAGGCAGGCTTTGGAAACTGAACTCAGAATGGGGTGCAGTGCTCTGGGGAAGGAATGGAATCTACTGGCTCTCTAGATCTCATCTCCCCATCTTCTTTTGGACCAAGGATTTGAAGGACATGCTCACAGACCCTATAGTCCTTCCAGATAGTCCTTGGTAAGCTGGGCATGGTGGCTTTTAAGCCTGTAATCCCAGCACTCTGAAACCTGAGCCTGGTCTACATAGTGAGTTGCAGATCAGTCTGGATCCTGTCTAAAAAAAAAAAATTTTTTTAAGCCCCTGGTGAGTTCAGTGAATTGGAAAAAAAGGTGGAGAGTCAGGGTAGGAAGAGTGTTGATTCAAGCTAGCATCAAGTTCTAGCAAGGCATTTGGTTCTCTAGGACTCTATCTTCTCATCTGCAGAATGGTGTCAATACTAGTTGCTGAAGATTCCCTACTTCTTCAGACCTGACTCCACACCACCCACCTCCGAGAACCCCACATACAGCGTGCGGGTCCAAACGAGGCCAGACAGGGAGCGCTAGTACATTGGCCAGATCGCCTCGAAGCGGTTAGCTAGAACAGGCGACCTCGCCCCCCTGTGCAATGAACTAGCTGGAACTAGTCCGAACTAGGTCCACCGTGAGATAAGCACACTCATTCCAAAGAATCCAAAGACCGGAAGGCAACCTGGGCGGGAGTTGTGGGACCTGGAGCATTGATTGGGTCCTCCTTAACCTCGCCCCAACTCAGTCCGGCCTCTGGGTCCCGCCCACGCAGTTACGTCAGCCCACAGTCCACGCACTCCAATTGGTCTGCTTAGCCACTAGGCTCCACCTCCTGCACTGCGATTGGTCGATTCGAGGATCCCCGCCCAGTTTTCCTGGAAAGTTCTTGGAAATCTGTCAAAGGTGTTTCCTTTCACAGCCCTAGGCTCCAGATGTCTGCTTCCCGGCTCCGCTCCCCAGCCCACCGGACAGGCCTCGGTTCTAGGAAGACGCGGCTTCCGGGAAGGGCTGGGACGCGGGCGACAAAAGATTAGGAGGCGGCTAGTCCCGCCCCGCCCG
>NW_008355774.1:115828-126206 GCF_000622305.1 Nannospalax galili
CCAGCCGCAGGTGCGACCGGGACCCTGACCTCCGCGCTCCCAGCACTCCCTGGCTCACTTCTGCTTCCGTCCCGCTGAACCCCGACTCTCGAGCCGCTGTTGCCTCTGGGACATGGTCCTTTGCGTACAGGGGTGAGTGCAGCTCTCCGTCCCCGCCCAAGATCCACACGGGAAGGAAAGGAGGGCACAAGCCTCTAGCTGAGGACTTTGGGAGGGTTTGACGGACTGGAGGTGATGGAATGCCAAAGATCGTGGAGGGGTGCAACTAGAATACACACACACACACAATGGATAGTGAAATGGGGCTGGCGGGCGGTGGAACACAGGGTGGGCTCCCCGTGGGTTCTCACTGACGCCAATAGTAAGAAGTTCCCCAAGATGTGGCTTCACCAGGCCAGACCTCCTTTTGGACCCAGAGCTAACCTAACCTTCCACCTGCCCTACCTATCCGTGACCTTGAGCCAGCCCCTAGACCCTCTCTAAACCAGCGATTAGGTTCTTCTTGGGAAGCCAGTCTGAGGTCGTTGACTCTTTCCAGGTTGACACCTGATAACCAGCAGCTCTTGGAGACACCTCCACTCCCTTATCCCACTTTGAGGTCTCAATGTGATAAGGACTTTAGCCCCTGCCTCCCTTCTCCAAGTTTCCTTAAGGCATGAAATATGGGACAGTGGTGAGAGTAGGGCTTGATAAGACAAAGACTTGGCCTTAGCAGAGTGATCTTGGTACACCTGTTCACTCTGGGCCTCAGTGTTCCCTTCAGCCACTGATCAGACAGGAGTTCAGGAAGCTCCAACAAGAAAGGAGATATAAGTGGGTATTCCAAATCCAGGGAGAGTCAGGTGGCCTGGTAGCTGCTGTTATCAGAACTGACATGGGTATGATGCTAAGTGAGGGAGAGTGGAAGGTGGGACCAGGCTGAAATGCCCTTGCTTTGAGCAGTCCTGGGTCTAGGGAGGAGGACATAGAGGTACTGAGAAGACTACTCCCTGATAGTCCCTAGCATGTTCCTTCCTCTCAATTGTGGGACTCCTGAGCATACCCACACACATTGCCTTCCTCCTCCCTCCTCCCTCTCCCTCTACCCTCCATTCTGGGTCCTCACAGCCATTTCCACTTTGCCTTAACTGAAGACCCCTTGGAAGCTCAGGGCCAGTGTTGGGTATTAGAACAATGTCTTTAACAGAAGCCCGTGTATTCCACCCTCCCAGGGGCTTGGTTCCCCTCACTGGCATGTATCCCCAGGCAGGATTTAATGGCTTCAAGGCACACACATACAGGAACCTGGAACACCCCAGCCTTCAATCCCAGCATGATGACAGTGGTAGACACACCCCGGCTTATATACTCAATCTCTCCTGTGGGGATCAGTATAGCTGTTCCACACCCAGACACCAAATCAGTCCCAGAGGTGTACACATACACATGTGGAACTTATGCAGAGGTCCTACTAAGCTGTCTGGTTATGGTTACCATAGAGGCTGCGAACTGACTCACTGCCTGCCCACAAGTTCCCAAGAGGTGCCTAGACCCGGTTATGGGCCCCAGCAAGCAAGTCACTTGAAATTCTGCTTCCAGCTCACTAAATGGGATTCCAGAGTTCCCACAGCAAGTCAGGGTAGATGTAGAAAAGTCCTTGGCAAGCTGTAGTGTCCCAGAGTCCTGTGGCCTCTTCTCATGAGTAGTCATAGGATCATGACCTTCTAAACATCACTGACACTCTCAAGTCTGGCTTCCCTTCCTGCTGACTGACACCTCTTGTTGCTTACAAGCACTGCCTAATACAATGCTACCTTCTCCAGTCAGTATGGGCAGGCCTATAGTTTCATTATCTTGGGGTCCTAAGTTCCAACAGGGGATTAGACACAGAACTGCACCCTGGGGATGTTTTGTTAGGAATGAGAGCAATCCAACTACTTCCTTGAGAAGCAGAGCCAATCCCTACAGCTGGATCGCCAGCTGGATGGGCTTCCCCTAGTAGGATTTTGGCCAGCTCAGTGCTCTAATGTTGCCAAACCCCTCAGAATCTAAGCATGTAGGCTCCTCATCTGGAGGAAAGGGAAACTGCAGCCCAGAGAGGAACAAACTATATATAAGATCATTAGCATAGCAGGGCTGACTTGCCAGGGTAGACTCTGGAATGTAGGTTGAGTACCCTGCCCTTTGATAGGAGTTCATATTTATGAGAGGGGAGATTCACCAGTGCCTTTAGAGGCCACTGTCACCCCTCAGCTGGAAGCAGCAAAGGCCAGGATGGGAATCTGACCTGTATGAGTAGAGGATTTTTTTTTTTTTTTTTTTTTTTGGTCTTTTTGAGACAGGGTCCCCTGCAGCCCCAGTTGGCCTGGAACTCACTATGTAGACCAGGCTGGCCTTGAACTCACAGAGATCCACCTGCCTCTACCTCCCAAGTGCTGGGACTACAGGTATGCGCCACCACACCTGGCTGAGTAGAGGATTTTTAAGTCTTGAAGTCCTAGCTAATATGGACCAAGGTCTCCCCAGCATCTTACTCCTGTTAGTGGGAAGGTAACATGTCACTTCAGAGTTCCTACTGTAATATTTTTGGTTGGTTTTGTTTTGTGTTTCTTGTGGGGTTTTTTTTTGTTTTTGTTTTGTTTTGAAATGGGGTCTCCCTGTAGCCCCAGCTGACCTAGAACTCACTATGTAGACCAGGATGGCCTCAAACTGGCAGAGATCCACCTATCTCTGCCTCCCTAGTGCTAGGACTAAAGGCATGCATCACCACACCTAGTTCTTAATGTAATCTTGAGGTCTCCCTGAGGATACTACCCTAGTTCACCCTGTGCTCCACCAGATACAGTGCCATTTAACCAGCCTACTTACCTAAACCAGGAGGGCACAGCTTTGAGACTGCTTTGCACTGACAGATGCCCATCCCTGTAGTAGGAAGACTGGACATGCTCATAGCAAATCCGGGGCGGGGGGGAGTTAATTACAATTTAATAAATTCATGAGAGTAGAAAAAAATTCTTTGAGACTAGGTTCTGTGGGACTAAGAGTACAGTTCAGTGGTAGAGCACTGGCCTAGCATGTATAATAAGCCTCTGAGTTCAATTCCAAAAAAAAAAAAAAAGATCTGTATATATGGGAGAAGCCATCAAGAGACTTTTCTAGAAATGAGGAACATGTGGGATCTCCACTCACTGTCCATCTATCCTCTCTAGATCTTGTCCTTTGCTGGCTGTGGAGCAGATCAGGCAGCGGCCTCAGTGGGCCCAGTCCCTAAAGCTGCCTGGGCCAGTCATGCAGCCCTTGCCCGCAGGGGCCTTCCCAGAGGAGGTGGCAGAGGAGATCCAGAGTGAACCAAAGGTGCTGGACCCTGAGGAAGATCTGCTATGCATAGCCAAGACTTTCTCCTACCTCCGAGAGTCTGGTGAGTGTTAGGGAGAGGCAGGCCTTGTCCTAGGAAGTCTGAGGAGGAACTAAGACCTTTAGCTTTTGAGTCTGGTTTAGGAGGCATAGTCCTGACCCCTAAGTCTGATGGGAAGAGATACATCCTTTTCCGGGGAAATATGAAGGGAGGTTCTGTCCTGACCTGCCCTGGGTTAGTGCCCTTAGCTAATTTCCACTCTGACCAGTCCCTTGCCTTCCTCTCTACTTGTCTAGGGTGGTACTGGGGTTCCATTACTGCCAGTGAGGCTCGGCAACACTTACAGAAGATGCCAGAAGGCACATTCCTAGTACGAGATAGCACCCATCCCAGCTACCTGTTCACGCTGTCAGTCAAAACCACCCGTGGCCCCACCAATGTACGCATCGAGTACGCTGACTCCAGCTTCCGACTAGACTCCAACTGCTTGTCCAGACCTCGAATCCTCGCCTTCCCAGATGTGGTCAGCCTTGTGCAGCACTATGTGGCCTCCTGTGCTGCTGACACCAGGAGTGACAGCCCAGATCCTGTTCCCACCCCAGCCCTACCTATGCCTAAGCAAGATGCACCTGGAGACCCAGCGCTGCCTGTCCCCATGGCTACTGCTGTGCACCTGAAATTGGTGCAGCCCTTTGTATGCAGGAGCAGTGCCCGCAGCTTACAGCACCTGTGCCGCCTCGTCATCAACAGATTGGTAGCTGATGTGGACTGCCTACCACTGCCCCGGCGCATGGCCAACTACCTTCGACAGTACCCTTTCCAGCTCTGACTGGGCCGGGCACACTACCCAGCCTCATACAGCTACATTCTGGAGGGGACACAGGCCCCAGCTGGACTTGGGCATCTGCTGTCCCTCCTTCAGTCATCCTGGTGCCTGCCTGCATGTGACAGTTGGACCAGAAATTACCAGCAAGAGCAAGACAGGTGGATGGGGGGGGTTGTCACATAACTCTGAGGTCAGTGCCCCCAAGTCTTGTGTGGCTCCTTGTGATGAGCTATGTGCCAGAAGAGACAAGCAGGACCTTGTCTCACCCTGGGGGCTAGGCCCAGGCCTCCACTCACTCACTTGCCTGCCCTAATCACCTGAACTGTGTATACTCTCCCAGTCCCAGTTTCTCAATCTGCTGGGTAGGGCAGGCCCCCTATCCATTTATAGAGCAGCCAGCCTGTTTCTGGGAGAATGACAGTCAGAGGAACTGGGGTTAATGACATCAAGCCCCCTTTTCGGGGAGCAGGCCAGGCTGTGGGACTACACAGTTATATAGTATTTATTTATTCTCCTTGGTGGGGGGGTGGGCGGTGTCACAGGCATGAGCCATTCCATCTTCCTACCCTGGGCCCTGGGAGGTCCAAAGACCCCAGCTCTGGTTCTTCCTTGTAGAGAACCCCATCCTGAGACGTGTTGTTGGACCCAAAGTAGTCCTGAATATCCTGGCCCTGACCACCTGCCTATGAATGTGCCTATTCTCTTCTCTTCCCAGCCCTGTTTTGGGAGGATGGGTGACCAGACAAGAAAAGGGAGCCAGAGCTGTGGAACCCACTCTCAGCTCCTCACAGAGCAGTGCATGGCTTCACAGAGCTGGCCTCTTTGTGGTGCAGGCCCTGCAGAGGGGCATATGCTGGGTCAGGAAGGGGATGCTGGCTCAAGGGCATCTGCTTCCTGTGCAGGAGGGTGCCTGCATGTGAGAGAGGGAGAAATACATATCTGATAAGACTTTATAAAATAATTATTATAACACAAAAACCAGTTTGGTAGTCTTTTTCTTCCACTGATTTTTCTGTAATGATAATAAAATTATGCCATTTATGAAGCCTTCGGTGAGGCCTCTTGAATTCTGTATAATTTGTCTCCTTACTATCATGATCCCACTCTCATCTGGACAAGCTGAGGCTTTCCAGGACCTTACGTAACAGCATTCGCTGTCCTGACGAAGGGATACAGGGAATAGGGAGCTGCCTTTCTGGGTACCCTCCCCCTTATTCCCCTGGACAGGAGATGAAGGCCCATTAGCATGTCTTCAGAGATACTATTCATTGCACTGCTGTGTGTGTGTGTGTGGGAAGAGGGGGGTAGGGGAGCTCCAGGCTTATGAGGTATATAAACAGGAAGTGCTCATTCAGAATGCAAGTGGAGAGTAGCATACAGGAAGGTGCTGTGGCCCACTCCCAGCGGCAGTGATTTGAAAAGAAGGAGCCAACAAAATTCAGGCCAATGCTTGCAAGGGGAAAATACAGTGAATGCAGAGGCACTGAAATGGACCAGTAAGCCTGTATTCCTGACCTGAGGCCTAGGAGGAGCCTCCTTGCTGGTAGTGTTGGGGATAGTGACCAGTGAATAAGCTGGTAGGGTCTGGCCTGGGGTGAGGATGGCCAGAGTTCTGGCCCAGGCTGGCTGAGGTCAAAGGACCCTCTCTTAGTTAAGATCTTGTACACCAGAAATGCAATTAAAATGAAAATATCCTCAAGGGTTTATGGTTCCTTGGAAACTTTTAGGCTGCTGGGATCCTGCTACTGCCTGAAATTTCTTCACCTTTTTTGAAGGCCTCCCAGGAAAACTCTAAACTGTACTCACAGCCTTCTAAACCTTGCTCTGGAAACAATTCAGAATGTTTTCTTAGTCCTGAAACCATTAAAAGTTGCAGATTGGAAGGTACAAATAATGGTGGATTGAGACTGGGAGGAAATGATGAGTGACATATTGATAAGGAGGAGTCTGGAAAAGGATAAACAGAATTATGGAGGCCCAGGCCTGGGTACAAGGAGATGGTTATTGCAAAGAACAATAGGAATGGTATGGGGGTGTGAGGGTGGCAGGTGCTGCTGGAGAGATGACTTAGCATTAAGAGTACTTGCTGCTCTTTCAGAGGACCAAAATTTGGTTCCTAGCACCCATGTCAGGAGGCTCATGACAACCTGTAACTCCAGCTCCAGGGGATCCAATGCCCTCTTCTGGTCTCTACAAGCACCCACACATACACAAATACACAGATATATTTTTTAAATTAAGTCTTTTTTAAAAAAAATGCAGGGATGACATTAGGTGAGTGTGGACAAGAGGAAGAAGAGGAAGGGTGTCTTTACTGGGAGACACTCCTAAGACCATCTATCCAGCCTGACACCTCCCCTATTGCTGCTGGTACTTAGACCCTTTGGCTAGCTATAGGGGCCAAGGGTGTCCCTCTTCCAAGACACCGTGGCCCTGGCAGGGTATTTTCTTTAACTTTGATCTCAGCTTCTTTGTGTCTCCCCAAATGTATGAGGTAATCTCTATTGACCCCACCCATAGATATGAGTCACCTAGTGGGTGAGTAGAGGCCACATAAGGTCAGTGGCAGGCTTTTCCACACTTGGTGCTACAACCTGGATAGACAGCTATATAGACAGCTGCTATAATAAGAGAAAATTCACTGTCCACAGAAGGGACTGGCTCAGGATGCCGGCCAGGTACAATGGCTGAACAAGGGTTTTGTATTCTATGGGAGTGGGGTCCAAATACTAACCACAATCCACAAAGAAGGAAACTAACCTCTGAGGAACAGGGCCTGGCTAAGGTCACTCAGAGAGAACAGCCCAAGCTTGAGGAACCACCAGTATGCAATCGCTCCAAGGCAGAAACAAACCTCGGATCCTGAACGGAGTGGGGAAGGGCAAAGACGGCTGAGATTTTGTTCTAACTAGTGGAGCATCTTTTCAGAGTCTAGCTGGGGAGTGCTGGACTCTGATGTTCATTTCTAAAGGATGCTGGATAGGGATGGCTCCAGGAGGGCCTCAAGGCAAGAGGCCAAAAAGAAGGTTCAAAGGTATGGAACTCAGAAGGGTGGGGTGCCATAGGAAACTAGAGGAGGCAAGAATAGCAAATTTGGCTGGGGTTCTTGCCCCACTAGTTCTCCCTTCAGCCCCTCACACTGACAGAGATTGCCCCCATTTACAGCTGAAGAGGTATGGCTTAAGGAGAGGTGATAGCTAGTTTAGGGTCATAGAGCTCATGAGAGGCAGAATCTGAGTTCAAACTTTGACTCTAGACCTTATTCATGTAACTACTCTTCTGCCCTGTCTCTGAAAGCTGGCTTGCTAAAGCCTCAGATCCCCCCAAGATTTGGAGGTTATGCAGATGCTCAGTGAGGCTTTTTCCAGAGGGGATGCTGGGCCTGGACCCTGGAAGATTCTGCCAGGCCACAAGGAGATGCTTTGGAGAGTCAGCCTATGGTTGTCCCTCTCTGGACTCACAAGTCCTTTGGGAATGTTTTGGGGACAGATACTAAACCACCAAGGTATTTCTCGTTAGTAGGTTTAACTAGCCAGTGTCTTGCCAGAATGTGTCACCCAAATCATTGAGTGTTCCAACATTCCCTTGGTCACTGGGACCCCTGCAATTGTTAGGCCCAGCATTTGACTAACTGGCTGAGCAGATCTTGCCAGACCAAGGTTAAACATGTGTGTGAATGGGGCTGGAGCCATAGCTGCTGGCTTCACTCAGATGGAAACCTTCTATTCTGCATGTCTGTCCATGGTAAAGTGAAGGACCAGGAGTCTTGGGCCTAAAATAAAATATTACCAAGAAGGCAGGAAGATCTGAGGGCTGTGCATCTGACTCTGGGGACTGGGCAGGCCAAGGCAGCCCTTTTCACACCAACCTGTTAAACCAGTTTTATTTAATCTAAAGCATGCTTGCACTTCACCAGAAATTTAAAAGGCTCCCCACCCCTCTTTGGTTCACTGGGGCAGCACAGCTAGCCAACTAGAGGGTACCTTAATGGTCAGTTTGAGGCAGCAGGGTAGGGATCCGTGTCTGTGACTCCAGCTACAGGAGGTCCCTGGGGGGTTCATTTGGATCAGACTACAGACCAGAGGGTGAGTAGAAAGTGGCTGGGCCTAGCTTTTGGGGGAAAGCCAAGTACATAGAAGCTGATATTCAACTATGAGCCAGGAAAGGAGCAGGCTGAGGGCAGAAGGAAGCCAAAGCTATCTGCTCAGTGGAAAGAGCTGTTTCTATGACTCAGGACCTAACTGAAGCAAGCAGAGCCCAGAGTACAGCAGGTAGTCTCTGAAAGCTGAGGAAACTTGAGGCTACTACCATTCCTTCAGGCAGCCCTCCAGGGCTGCTCCACTCATACAGTCAACTTGTCAGTGAATTTACTGTCCCCAAAATATCCCAATGGTGTGGCTGACAAGGTGATGGCATCCAGCAAAGCTTTCCAGAGGGATAACCCTGCTCTGGGGATTCTCCTAACCCCTAGCACCAATAAGCCAGACAAGACTTTTCTTGTTGACAGAAATGGCCTCTCTTTTTTTCATCAGAGATGGATTTCAGTCCCAGTCTATGTTAGGCCAAGGCTGTGTTCTTAAAAGTGTCTCTCAGTGCTCCACCTCCTCCCAAGAAGCATTTTACCCTCTCTGCACCATGCCCCCCACCATCCCTCAGCTCTGAGCACATCACAGTGTGCCTATGTGTGTGTGCGTGTGCATGTATTTATATTGACCTTTCCCCTTGGCCAACATCCCTTTATTTTCCCCAGCTCCTTCCATGGGGACAACTGTGGTAGGAGACACTGTGGGGAGAGAGGTCCTCAGGAAAGTTTTCCTCAAAGCTCAGAGACATGAAGGCCTATCCAGAGAAAGATGAATTCCCAGGATAGTCTGAAGGGGTAGAGGGGCAACAGGAAGGGACCTCCTGGCAGAGTGCACTGTTAACCATGGCACTTGGTTTGTCTGTGCCCTTGGGATCTTGGCAGCATCAGCCTGGCAACTACAGGGCAGGCTCAGCTTTGGCAGACAAAGTTGGGTGACTCTGGGCAGATGAGTTTATCTTTCTGAGCCACACGCAGCTCAGCACAGGCCAGGATTCTGGGTTTGCTGTCTGGAATCCATTCGCTTTCTGTTCTACCTCAGAGGTGCCCAGGCTGGGTTGCTGAAGCTCTGAACCTTTTCACTTGGAGCCAGCTAATATCTGATTGAGAGATGTGGGCTTTGGAGGCACTAGCACCCCTCCCAAAAACTTGACAATCCCCACTTTCTCCTCTGGGTCTCAGCAGGTTACCTGAGGGTGCCTGGTGGAGGCCTGGCATGGGCAGCCCCACCCCCACCCTGGGTGAGGTGTTTTCACCAGAATCATAGCAGCTGTGGCTGGAGGCCTTTTCCCAGGAAGAGCAGAGTGCCTCTTCCAAGAACTCTAAGGAGGGCAGGCGGGAGGGTGAGTGGGGGAGTTAATTTTAAACCAAACAGCTTTCCACGCTTCTCAGGAACTGGTTGCTCAATGTGCTCTGGCAGGTCCCAGGCGAGCAGTCAGGCCTGGTGCCAGCTCAGAGGTGGCGGGGGTGGAAGACACCCAGAGGAGAGGCCCAGTGACCTTGAAGGAATCTGGACCTGTATCTCACTGATCACCTACCCAGTTTGCTGAGGGTGGGGTGGACTGATTTAATTCTAAGCAAAGTGACATCATAACAAGACTCATAGTGCAGGTGTCATGTCCCTTTAAGGCCCCCCAGAATGCCTGCCCCATCCCCTTTCCCTGCTGAAAACTTGCCATACTGTCCCCTGGCCAGTACCTTCTGGATGCTATCTGATGAAGGCCTCCTCTGAGGCCAGGAGAAAGCTTGGGCCATTTCTCTATGAGATAGAACCTTGGGCATCAGGCTAGTGAAATGGGGAGCTGGAAGCTGGAGTGCAGGAAGTTGGTGGAAGTTCTGGGCCCAGATAACAAACCTGGTGTGGAGGGAGAACTAATGGGCCTGTTCACATGGCCAGCCAGGAGAAAGGTCACCACCTTCACTTCATTGACCTCCTTCCTGTGCCCAGCCTCAGTGTGCTCACCTTCTTCTGGCTGACAGACTGGGCTTACCTCCCCATGTCTGGTCCATGGAGTGTCTTCTCTACAGAAAATATACAGCCCTCGCCCTTCCCACTCTCAGCAGGTCTTGATTTTTTTTTTTTTTTGATTTTTTTGTAGACCAGGCTGGCCTTGAACTCACAGAGATCTGCCTCCCT
>NW_008355774.1:126358-168887 GCF_000622305.1 Nannospalax galili
ATCTGATGAGGGCCGCCTCTGAGGCCAGGAGAAAGCGTGGGCCATTTCTCTATGAGATAGAACCTTGGGCAGCAGGCTAGTGAAATGGGGAGCTGGAAGCTGGAGTGCAGGAAGTTGGTGGAAGTTCTGGGCCCAGATAACAAACCTGGTGTGGAGGGAGAACTAATGGGCCTGTTCACATGGCCAGCCAGGAGAAAGGTCACCTTCACTTCATTGACCTCCTTCCTGTGCCCAGCCTCAGTGTGCTCACCTTCTTCTGGCTGACAGACTGGGCTTACCTCCCAATGTCTGGTCCATGGAGTGTCTTCTCTACAGAAAATATACAGCCCTCGCCCTTCCCACTCTCAGCAGGTCTTGATTTTTTTTTTTTTTGATCTTTTTGTAGACCAGGCTGGCCTTGAACTCACAGAGATCTGCCTGCCTCTGCCTCCCATCCTGAGTGCTGGGGTTAAAGGCATGCACCACCATGCCCAGCCTCAGTAGGTCTTGAAACCCTAGCAGCCTGACTAGGTTCTAGGAAAGAATCTCAGGCAAATCCTGCCAGGAGCTGCAGTTCTTGGAACCAGCACTACGGAGAGAGCAGACACTTCCTGGAACCTGCTGGCTATTCCAGGGAGAGGTTCATAGGGCATCCAGTGACCTGAGGAAGGGATAAGGTGTTGAGGCTTCAGCTTAGGTACCCATCTCCAGGAAGCTCATCTTGACTTCAGGTGCCTCCTTTAACTCCCTCATCATCTTCTAGGGAAGGTCCAGGTCTGATATGGTTTCTAGGGTGTCTATGTCCAACCTGGAACAGAGTGGACAACCAGAAACGGGTGTGGGCAGGGGGGAAAAAGAGTGCATGTACCTGTAGGGGGCAGTGTGTGGGCACTGGAACACAGGTGATGGGGGGTGTTAGGCATGAGTGCACTGCCAGAGGAGTCTAAAACAAGGAGTCTTTCTAGACACTTGTCTCTTTCTAGATAAGAGGAGTCTAGGAAGAGAAGGTGGGAAAGCAAGGTAGGGACAGCAGTGCCAAGCATTGCTGAGCCAGCCTTTCTGATGAACCGGCAGTCTCCTGGCCAGCCTTGGCCCTGTCTTCAGACCCCTGTACTCTAGTACAGGTCCAGCTTTAGTATCAAGCCACCCAGAGCCCTCCTGGCACCATCACCCAGCTATGTACCTACCTATTTGATGCTTTGGTTTTCAGGCATGGGCAGAGACTTACCTCTCACATCTTCACATCACATTTTGGCCGTCCCAGAGCACAGCTCCCAGCCTATAACCCATCCAATTCCACTCCTGTTTCAGAGAAAGCTATGCACCCTCAAGGCTGGTCCTGGGATTGATGGCCAGGGCGGTGGCTGGGGGAATCTGTGAGGTGAGCTGTGAGAAAAAGATCTTCAAACTTGTAGGAAGGCAATGCAGGTAACCCAGGACACAGCTCCCTACTGCACTCTCACCTTGGAGTGGCCTATGCTCTGGGACTCCCTATGGCAGCTAGCAGAGGGTGGGAGTGCTATATTCTCTGCCACTTAGAGTCCTTCATTCCTGGCCCCAGTCAGGCTGGCCTTAGCCAAAATGAGCCTGCTGTGGAGAACTTGACCTG
The DNA here is from genome assembly GCF_000622305.1 of Nannospalax galili. Lineage (NCBI taxonomy): Eukaryota > Metazoa > Chordata > Mammalia > Rodentia > Spalacidae > Nannospalax > Nannospalax galili. Next base: position 127,947 of record NW_008355774.1, read on the forward strand.
AGGCCCACTCTGCTAAGTTTGCAGGGAACACATGTGCCCAGCTCTAGGTGGTTCCAGAGCCAGGTAACATGTGTCATGACTTTAGCAAGTCATGAACATCCTTGAAACTCAGTTTCTTGTGTCAAATAAGGACAATACCATCACTTACCTGCCGGGATTATTGTAAGGAATACTGAATAAATTGTAGATCTGATGGTTTTCATTTCTCCTTGAGATCTGCTCTCTGGGCCCCAACCCACCTCTCCAGCTTCCTGGTCACCATGAGCCCATGTACACATGAGCCAGCCCCAAGAGCATTTTCTCTGGCTCCTTTTGGACCAAGAAGCACTTGCAGATGTGTCTGCTTTTCCTTCCCTCTGGAGCACAGATCCTGATGTTTGCAGTGCTCTGGGGCAAAAGGACAAATGGAGGTCCTTACATCAGAATCTAAATATTTAAAAATCATAAATCAAGCTATAAACTGCTAATAAAACATGTTCTATTCTCCTACTTAACACACTTTCATAGCAATAAAAAGTCTGTAAATCTATAGTTTTTATATGTCTGAACGTCAGTAGTATTGAACTTGCATGATAATTGCTCATGTCTAGGTGTTCCGTGACGGATCTGAGGTTTAAATCAGGATGCATTCTGCATTTATCCTGTAGCACTAGTTGCTCTTGCAGCTAGCCCCCTAAAAAAATATTTTTAAAAGAACCAAAATTGGGGCTGAGTGATGGCTCAGCAGTTAAGAGCACTGGCTGCTCTTGCAGAGGACCCAGGTTTGATTCTCAGCACCCACAAGGCAGCTCACTGCCACTTGGAACTCTAGTTTCAGGGGATTTGACACCCTCTTCTGGTCTCTACAGGCACATACATATATACAAGCACTCACATACATATAAAATAAAATAGATCTTTTTTTAAAGAATAAAATTATCTATTAGAAGTGAAGTTAACAGGTTGGAGAGATGGCTCAGCAGGTAAAATCTTTGCCTTGCAAGCAAAAGGACTAGAGTTCTGTTCCTCAGAACCCACATAAATGTCCAAGGTCATGATAGCCTGTAATTCCAGTGTTAGGAGGGCAGAGACAGGGGATCCCCAAAGCAAGCTGGATAGTTAAACTAGCCATATTGGTGAGCCCTGGGCCCAACTAAAAGATCCCACCTCAATGGGATAAGTAATCAAGCAAGACTCAGGCCTCCACATGTACCTGCTACATGTGCACCTGCACTCATACACATCAACTCACATACATATGAACATGCATATACATACACCACACATACATACAGACACATGCAAAATAAGTTAATTGTGTTTTGTTTTATTTTTTGCTTTTTTCAGTCTTTTTGAGACAGGGTCTCCCTATAGCCCCAACTGGCCTGGAACTCACTATGTAGACCAGGCTGGCCTTGAACTCACAGAGATCTCCCTGCCTCTGCCTCCCAAGTGCTGAGACTAAAGGTGTGCACCACCATGCCTGGCTATAAGTTAATTAATTAAAAAGAAGTAACCTGAAAGGCTGAGGCAAGAGGATTGCTATGAGTTTAAGGCCAGCCTGGGCTACAGTGTGAATTTCAGAGAGCCTGGGCTACAGAATGAGACCATGTCTCAAAAAGCAACAACGTAGCCAAGCATAGTGGTGCATACCTTTCATCCCAGTGCTCAGGAGACAGAGACAGGCAGATATCTGTGAGTTCAAGTCAGTCTGGTCTATGTAGTAAGTTCCAATTCAGCCAGGGTTACATAGTGAAATCTTGCCCCTCCCCTCAGAAAAAAATGTAACAACAGTAACAATAAAAAGTAGAGTAAAATAAATTATGTGTTATATAATAATGCCAAATTTATGATGATTTATTTTATTTTTACTTAGTTTTTAATTTTTGTGCTAAGGATTGAACCCAGGGCCTCCCACACACCAGGCCAGTGCTCTGCCAGTTAGCCACACCCTCGGCCCTCGGTTTTTCTGTTTTGTTTTTTTGTTTTGTCTTTTTTGAGACAGGGTCTCCCTATAGCCCCAGCTGGCCTGGAACTATGTAGGCCAGGCTGGCCTCGAACTCATAAAGATCCATCCGCCTCTGCCTCCCAAGTGCTGGGAATAAAGGCATGCGCCACCATGCCCAGCCCAGCCCTGAGGTTTTTATTGTCATGTTAAATGTTTTCTTAGAAAGAAATCTTTCCTGTCCATAGTTAATTCTCATGAAGTCTTCCTGGTGGCCACTCTGCATCAGAGCAGCACACACTGTATTTGTTTCCCTGGGGCCTGAACAGTGTTATTGTGAAAATGGATGAGCACAGAGTGTCAAGTCCCTTGTACTGATGATTTCCATGTGTTCTTGGTAAATGTACTGAAAATTGATTCTTTACAGGCTTGTATTGTGCTCTAAATACTATGTCTCAGGCAGATTCAGAGAGAATAACAACAGACCAGACACAATTTCTAACAAATCATACAAGAATAATTTTGGGGGGAAAAAATTCAATGTCAACCTCACACTTGCCACCACCTTGGAACAAATATTTCAAGATTAAAATGAAATAATGTTTAAATTTTCCTTTAGAGTGCCTCCTTGGAAGGCACAATAGCGTGGCTATGAGTAACAGAGCCTCTTTTTAAAATTTTTATTATTTTTATTATTTTTTATGTATATGAGTGTATTGCTTGCATGTATGTAAGTGCACCTGTGTCATGCAATGCCTGCGGAGGTCAGAAGAGGATGTCAGATCTCCCTAGAACTGGAGTTATAGATGGGTGTTAGCCACCATTTGGGTGCCTGGAATAGAACCTGGCTCCTCTGAAAGAGCAATCAGTGCTCTTAAATGCTGAGCCATCTCTCTAGCCCCCAGAGCCTCTTTTTTGATATGGCTTCCCTGCATTTCCCCAAGCAGCAGACCCAGACAAGGACAAAAATGCAAACAGCCTGTTTGGAAGCAATGCCAAGGGTGCTGGAAGACTGTTCCATAGTTCCTTCCCTCTTCTGTACCCTTGACGCTCAGCTGAGGCACTGATTGTCCTTGCTCCCAACAGTCTTTTTTTTTTTTTTTTAATATTTATTGTTCTTTTATTCTCATCTATTCTACAGATTTCCTATGTTTCACCTAGAAATAACCAATAATGTAACCTGAGCTTTGATGAGTTTCTAGTTTCCAGATCCATTGGAAATTATGCTGGGATCAAATACCATAATCAAATTCATTCTTTTAATGTGCAGGAGTTTTTCCTGCATGTATTTAAGTGCACCCATGCCATGCAGTGCCCATGGAGGCCAGAAGAGGGTGTGGGATCCCTTGGAACTGGAGTTACAGATCATTTATTAGCCACCATGTGGGTGCTGGGAACTGAACCCCAGTCCTCTGGAAGAACAGTCAGTGCTCTTAGCCTCTAAACCATCTCTTCAGCCCTTCAACAGTCTTTATATAGGTGATTTTTATAGTGAATAGTCTAAGAAAGTACAGATAATCTGCCCTTTGTTTCTAATCCAGGGCCTTGTGTTTTCTGCCAGCATCCTTGAGAACATATAGGCTAACTCATTAGTTTACAACGTAGATTAAAAAAAAAAAAAAAAAAAAAAAAAAAAAAAAAAAAGAGACCTCAGCTTTTGGGGCAGCAGAGGCCATTGCTCAGCTGTTAAGAGCACCAGCTACTCTTCCAGAGGATCTGGGTGTAGCTCCTAGCACCCATGTGGCAGCTAACAACTATCTCTAACTCCAGTTCTAGGGGATCTGACACCTTCTTTTGGCCTCCATGGGCAATGCACACATGAGGCACACTTACATGCAGGCAAAACATTTATATACATAAAATAAAATAAAAGTTTTTAGAAATCTCATTTTTCACTGTGTTGGGGGTGGGGCACAAAAGACCAGAGGTCAACCTTGGTCATCATTCTTTAGGTACCATCCACCTTTTTTGGAACACGGTCTCTCACTGGCCTGGAATTCACCAAGTAGTCTAGACTGGCTGTCCCAGAGAGCCCCAGGGATCCTCCTGTCTCTGCCTTCCCAGCCACTAGGATTATGAGTAGACACAGCCATGTCCAGCTTTTATGTGGGTTCAGGTCCCCATGCCTGCATAGCTAAGCTATCTCCCCAGTACAACACAATTCTTAATATAAAGGACAAAGGAAGTGAGTCCAGGATCAATTTTAGCCTTAGTGGGTAGAAATAAAGGAGACAGACGCTGGAAGAGGGGATGCTAGAGTCAAAGGAAAATTCCAGAGGCTGAAAGAGGATGGAGAACATTTTAGCAAAATTTGGAAGCTAGTTCAATACAAGGAGAAAGAGAAAGAAAGAAAGAAAGAAAGAAAGAAAGAAAGAAAGAAAGAAAGAAAGAAAGAAAGAAAGAAAGAATCCTAGGAGGGCAGGACAGTACTAGCAAGGGTATTGTAAGAGATCCTGGGGAAAGGTCACTGAAGCCTAGGAGGTATCTAGGTTAGTCCCCAGATGGGTTTTGAGAATCATCAGCCTCATAACTGAGTGATTGATAGAGTACAGCCCTTAAGAGGGTGCCAGGCTCCAAATACCAGGCCAAAAAGGTCAGGGAACTAGGTAATTACTCTCCCACACCTGCCCCAACATGCTGTGTGACACTAAACAAGTTAAGGATCCCTCAGAGTTTCAGCCTTCTTTTCCATGAAATGGAGGTACAGTACTTAAGCTTCCACAATCTCCCATGACGCAGAGGTAGTGGCCGTGCTTCTGAGACAGGGCAATAACACACACACACACACACACACACACACACACACACACACACACAAAGCCACGGCTCTGATCTGGTTTCCAGAGCCTAGAAACTCCCTCATCCAAGGGCGGTCCTGCATACATTATGATCATGCCCAGTGTTCAAGTCCCACACCCATGCACATGCATTTACACGTGCAGGGGTGTGCAGGTCTCTGTAATGTGCATGTAGAATATGTCCAGGTCTTCCTGGAGCCTAAAGCTTTGTGTGGTTCCCCATCACTGACCAGAGAAATCCTAAGAACCCAGCCCCTCACTGGGGGCCTATCAGGTCATGAGTTCTCCAAAATGAAGCTCCACCTGAGCTATCCTACCTCTCTGGCATACATACATTTGGCACTTAATAAAAGATTGTGGAATAAATGATGTTTCAAAGGGATAAGAGGAACAGGACATAAAGGGCCTCAGTCCACTTCCCTAAGCTTGAGGAGGTGGTCTCAGTCCTTAGCTGCCCCAGAACCCCTCACAGAGGATGCTGGCAGGAGGACTTGTCTCAGATGCTGTGTCCTCACCTGACTCTGAATCCTGCCCCACCCCGGTGGCCTTAGGGAGGCTGAGGTGCCTGGCTCTTAACTGTGACTCAGCGGAAGAAGACAGAAGAGGTGGGGGTGATGCTGGGGCCCAAAAGGGTTTTGCTTCTCATTTCTCTTTTTCCAAAGCACAGTCAGTTCCCAGAAATGAAGGTACTCAGAACCAGAGAAACTCCAGGCTTTCAGGGGCCCTGGGTTCCCTAGTCCACCTATCTTGAAGACACCGTCAGGCCTAGGGACATCCTTAGGGACTTCCTTAGGGACATACCTCCGGCTTGGGGCTTCCTTCACTGTCCCAAAGCAGGGATTATGTGCCTGGCACATCCACGGTGGAGCCAGGTGGGGGCTGTGAAGTCTAGAAACCTTTCAGAAACATGTGCTTCAGATTCACTTGATGCTGGGAGGGAAGAGGTACCTCTAGGACTTGAAGTTGGGGGAGACTGGAAGCTTCAGGAAGGGAGTAGTCGTGCCAGCTTATCAGGCCCCCAGACGTCCTGCCCACAAGTTCCTTCCCCCTCCCTCCTCTTCCTTCTAACTTAAATTTTTCGTGTGTGTGTGTGTGTGTGTGTGTGTGTGTGTGTGTGTGTACACGCATGGGCACAGAAGTCAGAGGACAACTTGCAGTTTTCTCATTCCACATGGAACTTAGGTCATCAGGCTTGTCAGCAAGTACTTTTACTCTCTCAGCCATCTTGCTGGCCCCCTTCTTTTTTCCTTCCGCTTTTTTCTCTCCTCTCTCTTCTCCCCCCAACCTCATCCCTGAGACAGGGTTTTACTATGCAGTCCTGGCTAGCCTGGAACTCATTATGTAGACTAGGCTGGCCTAGTCTAGAACTCAGAGAGATCTACCTGCCTCTGCCTTCCAAGTACTACAATCAAAAGTGTGTGCCACCCTGCCAGCTTCCTCTTTTTTTCTCCTGTCCCCCTTTTTTTTTTTCATATTTTAAAGAAAAAAGCATTGCAGGGAAAGGAATGGAACTACAGATCATCATAGTAAGTGAAATGAGCCAGACTCAGAAAGACAAATATCCAATGTTTTGTCTCATAAGCAGAATACACACACACACACACACACACACACACACACACACACACACGACATAGAAGCATGTAGAAGGACTGTGAGGGGAGGAAGGGTTCTAAGGGGAGGGGGACAAGACTGTAATGGGGGAATGACAAAATAGCAAATGTGTTCTCTCTTATGCAGAATCTCGTTTTATACACACATATGACAAGAAAGCAGAAGGGTTACTATTTGGTGGAAAGGAAATAAGCGAGACGGGGGAAAAGGAATGAGAGAGCAGTGAGGGGTGAATAAGAACAAGAGGCAATGATATTACACACACACACACACACACACACACACACACACACAAATGTAATAATGAAACATTACTTTGTATGTTAACCAAAATAATTTTTAAAATATTTTATTATTTTTATGTTTATGAGTGTATTGCCTGCATGTATGTAAGTGCACCCATGTTGTGGAATGCCCTCAGAGGTCAGGGAGTGTTGGATTTCCTTGGAACTGGAATTATGGATGGTTGTTAGCTGACATTTGGGTGCTGGGAATTGAAACTTGGTTTTTTGAAAACACATGTTTGAGTACCACAAGAAAACTGAAAGAACAATCTTCTCAGCTTGGGGATAGGGCTAAATGAAGAAGTCTTGAGTTAGTAGAGCACCTTCAAGCAGGGTTTAGGCACATGCATTTGGTGCCTCCTCCTAGAAGCCCCTAGGCCTAGAAACCTGAAATGTTTCCCCCTCGCACAGAGGTGGAGACTCACTCTCTTTACTCATCTACCAGTCAAGTAGCAGAATGTGATGTCTGCCAGCTCCACTCCACATCCAGAGTACAAGATGGTCTTGTTTCAGTAGCAATCATTTGCCCTGCCTCTCTTCCCTAATATCCATGGCTCCCTGTCTGTCCCTCTGCTATGTGATATGAAAGTTAGGTACCTAAGGGCAGCCAGGAGGAAGCTCACCAGAATCTAATGCTGTTTGGCTGGCAATTTTCCTCTCTGCCTAGGGACCCTGGACTCCTAATCAGCTGCCAGATCCCTGGGCCCCTAACCAGTTGCCAGACCCCTCTGAGAAGGCCCTGGGTTACAGATGGCTTCAGTGGCCTTCTCACCTTCTCTCCTTTCAGAAGTTAGAAGACTAGGTGCAAACCCAGCATGGGCACTTGTTAGCTGTGTGACCTTGGGTAGAGCAAGCCTCCCTTTTATCTTGACAATGAGCCAGGCAGACATCCCTGATATGCTAATGTCAAGAGTTGTGATAACGAGTTTTTGGTGCCCATTACTACTTACACATGGCAGATGTCTTATTACTGTTTTTGTCATCCCTTTGTCCTGAGAGCATCTTCCCAACTGTATGTTGTGTTCCCATATGGTCACATAAGGATCTCTAGATTCTTAACACTGCCCCTGGGATTCTGAGAATATCCTACTGGTCCCAATCAAAGGGCCCCATCATGGTCCATATCCCCTGATTCAGTCCTTCAGCAGTGTTTGGAAGACAGTTGATCCAGAAGGCTTTATGCCAGTCCTACAGACCAGACATCTCCAGAGACTGAACAGTTGTAGTCATTTGCCCTGCCCCCCTTTCCTGACAGTCAGAGAGAGCATCCTCAGTACCTACCTGATCCTATCATTCAGCTCAAAAACCTTGCTTTTGGGACCTTGGTCCCAGAAATGCATTTAGAATACAACCAGGATACTCCACCGCTATACACTTGCTCTTACACCTCCATGCCATATGCTGTCCAGCCTCTCAACTTTTGCCCAGGCTTTCCCCATTGCCTGCCAGAACCCTCAGCTATATTCTCCTCACCTCCAAGCTTATGTGATGGCGACCAAGACCTCAGGCCCTGGGGTACATCTTGAGCCAGAATATGAGCTCAGATAGAAAATGAGCAGTTCTGGCTTCTGGTCTATAAGATGAGGACTTCACAGCCTTCACTTTACAGGATAGACTGAGGGCTAAGCAGGATAATCCTGGACGGTCTTATCTGAGGGTGCACCACACAAGCTCTGTGTTTTACAGCTGTTCTTCTTGGGTGTGATCTATCTCCCTGAGCCTGGGACTTAGTAGAGTTTGGGACACTGAGATCTTGGTTCTGAACTGCGCATGCCTCAGGAAAGGGGCTCATCAGAGAAGCTACTGCATTCCTGGAAATCCCTGTGGAGACAGCCCTGGAAATTTTTGCTCCAACATGTGAAGTTTATCATTGAGCTCTGAAAAGGATCACCCAAGACCTAGCTATGCCCATCTCAATGCCTCTCATGGTCAGAAAGGCACCAATGGCAGCCTCAACCTCTCTTTGCTATGCAATCTGACCCACTGATGCACTCAGCTGAGCCTTTGTGTTCTCAATTAAAACCCAAGGATAGTGAAACTCCTCACCCATAGAGTTTCATATTTATAGCTAATAACACAGAGGGTCTAATTGGGATCCATACCTGGCAGACACTAAAAAATTATAAGGTCCAAGGGCAGGCACAGCTCAGGGAGCATTAACCTGAGTTCTCTCTGAACACTCACAGATCAAATCTTCTCACTTACTTCCAGGAAGGACAGGGATTTAACTGCCTCTTCTGGCAGGTGAGAATGTTTCTGAGTGCACAGTGAGTTAGAAGCCTTCAGTAGATGAAGGGCTGGCCATTGGGAGAACAAAGACAATTGTCCTGCACCTGCTCTACTAGGCCTAACTTCACCTGCAGCACAGGGATCTCACAGCACAGGTTGGTACATCAAGCTCCAACAATGTACCTGCTGCCTGGGCCCAGAGTGGGGAACATCTGGTCTGCCTGCTCTTCCAGATGCATGCCCCTGGAAAAGTCTACAGAGTTGGTAGGACAGAGGCAATTCATGGCTGCCCCTGCTCTGAGAATCTCTGGGGAGACCCAGGCCCTGGGAAAGGGGCCACCTGGTCTCTAATGTCTCTAATGGTTAGATGGGCACCAATGACAGCCCCAACCTCTCTCTCAGTTTGCTATACAATCTGACTCATTGATGTATCCAGCTGAACCATGGTGTTCTCAATTGTAACACAGGATAACTAAACTCTCCACCTGTGGAGTTCCGTATTTATAGCTAACAACAAAGGGGCTGCTTGGGATCCATACCTACATAGGACAAAGCTGCTCTAAACTGTCTCAGCTGAGCCCTAGAGAAGGTTAGACCAGTTCAAGTTCCCAGTGAGGTAAAGGTAACCTTCATTTGCTTGTCTTACTGAGCTATAAAAAACTGGTCTTTCCAAGCTGGGCGTGGTGGCGCATGCCATTAGTCCCAGCACTCGGAAGGCAGAGGCAGGCAGATCTCTGTGAGTTCGAGGCCAGCCTGGTCTACATAGCGAGTGCCAGGCCAGCTGGGGCTACAGGGAGACCTTGTCTCAAAAAGACTTAAAAACAAAAAAACAAAAACTGGCCTTCAATGACCACCTACAGGACTGGTAGGTGGTTATATGGGAGAAAAGAGGCCCCCAGAATTTGAAGTTTTTCCACTCTTCCTAGTTATAAGGCCAAAGATGTCCAAAAGTCAGTGAAGAGGGTCCTAGGGGCCAGGGAAGCAGTACACAGCTAGTTCCTTCAGAGGGTGCAGCACCCACTCATTCTGTGAAGAAAACTCTACTTTCTTCACAACTGTCAGAGTTTCAAATGGGAGCCAGATATGGGTGTCCATATACTCCAAGCCTACAGTCAAGCTAATATGGCTTATGTTGGTTCATGAACCTAGCACAGAGAATTTTATAGGTCAGAACTTATGGTACAGAAGCTATATGGAGAATCATGTAAGAACCACCCATTAGCTACAGAACCTTGGAGACAATGGGATCCAAGAGAACTATTCCAGGAGTCAGGAAGCAAGTGCTATGTGAACTCAAGTAAAACCCTTGGGTTTGGGCCATATCTCTGGAGCCTGGCATGTAATAGTGCTTGGGAGACTGAGATCTTGGCACTGTGTAACATGTGCCAGGATCAAGGCAGCTGCTGTGGTTTTTAAAAACCCTATGAAGATAGCTCTGGAAACTCCTGCTCCTGCTCCAACAGGTGGATCTTAGCACTGAGCTCTGCAAGGGACGGCCCAGGACCTTTTATAACTATGCTAACCTCAGTGCCTCTGCTGGACAGATGGGCACCAATGGCAGTTTCATCCACTCTTCCAGTTTGACAGCAGACTTACCATTTGGGAAGAGGAAGAATCAGGGTTAGACATGAATCTTGCTATAATCTACCCTTGATATTACTTAAAATACCATCAAGCCCTCTTGGCTTCATCTAAAGTACATCCAGGGGATTTGAGGCCAAGTTGACCCCTTAATCCCAGATATCTGAACTGTCTGTCCTCAGCCTCTCTCAAATCCAGTATATAGCAGATCAGCCAATGCCTGGAGTCCCAGGAACACTCCATTTGACTCCCAGGTTAGAACTGTGGTATCAGGAGCTCCAGGCCCTGGCCAGGTTGGATAACTACTGCCCCTTAGTATCTCTCATCCAGAATGGAATCCCAGCCTCAAAATGGACAGGGTCATAGATACCAGTTGGCAACTTCAGCTTCGGAAACTAAGAAGCTGACATCCATAGGGATGACCAGATTCCATTCCAAGATCAAATGGTGAAACAGCCCAGCCTGAGCTAAGTACTGCATGGTGGCTGGAAAGAGCCCAACTATATACATCGACATGGAGGTGTCAGGCTATCTGCTTAGTCACAGGTTGTTGTGTTCACTTTACAGGTATAACACCTGTATAGAGTGTGGGCCCTGCTCACACTCCAAGGCTATTGAGCTAATCACGTAACTCCATGCGAAGCCAGGACCAGGCTTGAACCCAATCTCAGAAGGCCTGAGTAGACCTCATGTCACTGGAGATGTCACAGTGAGTTCCAGGACAGCTGGGGCTTCAGGGAGATCCTGTCTCAAAAAGACCATGGAGGCCAAACTCACACACTCTCTCTAATTCTGGTCTCATTCCCTAACACTCCCAGTGTCTGGGTCAGTCTCTCACCCTTATCAGTCTTCCAGTCCTCTCTCTCTCTCCCTGCTTAAGCTTAAGCTGGCAGACTGAGGAGGGTTTGCCACCCCACACTTGGCCACATCCCCTCTCAGAGGTATTTGAGGCAGTGCACCATGTATCTCCAAACTCTTCCAGTCTCTGTTTATTTCCACATTCCAATTTGAGAGCCACTCCATTTTTAGGTGTTTATCAGCACTGTTACAGTTTGAGCTTGCAATATCCTTCAACAACTTACATGTTGAAGGCTTGGTCCCAGCTGTAGCACTATTGAGATGTGATAGAAACTTTAAGAGGTAAGGCCTAGTTGGAGGCAGTAACTGTGGCCTTTACAAAGGTATGCATTGTCCTTGACTCTTTCTGTCTTTGCTTCCTGGCTGCCATAAGGTGAGTAGCTTTCCTCCACTATGATATTTCTGCTTTGTCACATACCCAAAAGCAATGGAACCAGCCAATCTGAAACTGTGAGCCAAATAAATCTTACCTCCTTTTAAGTTGTCATGTCAGACATTTTGTTATAAGAATACAAGTGATAGGCTAACAAGGATGGTTCAGAAGACAAAGGCACTTGCTGCCAAGTCTGACAACCTGAGTTTGATCACTGGGACCCACATAGTAGAAGAAAAGAATCGACTCCCATAAACTGTTCACTGACCTCCACATGCATACTGTGGCATATGGGTGCCCACACACACACACAGGCACACGTAAAATAAATATAATAAAAAATTTAAAAAGAATACACAATGATTAATATAAGTACTCTACTTCAAATACCAAAATCTATAGTAGTTTCCTATAGTGCCTGTAATAAGTTACCATAAGTTTAGTAACTTAAAAAAACAGCTGGGCATGGTGGCGCATGCCTTTAATCCCAGCACTCGGGAGGCAGAGGCATGTGGATCTCTGTGAGTTCAAGGCCAGCCTGGTCCACACAGTGAGTTCCAGGACAGCTGGGGCTTCAGGGAGATCCTGTCTCAAAAAGAACAAAAAAATAAAATTTAATTTAATTTAACTTAATTTAAAAAAAAAAAAAAAACATAGGTATCACTGCCTAACTCTAGAGGTTAGAAATCAAGATAAGTTTCACCTACTTAACTGAAGGTGTAGCAGGACTGCATTTTTTCCTGGGGCATTGCTTGACTCATAGCTCCTTCCTCCAGCAATTATGCCACTTTGACCTCTGCTTCCATTGTCCCATTTCTCACTCTGAGACTGCTCTCCTTCTTATAAAGACACTGAGTTTACCCAAATAATCCAGGACATTTCTTTCTCAAGATCTTGAATCACAGGGCTGGGGAGATGGCTTAGTTGGTAAAGTATCTCCTGTGTAAACTTGAGGACCTGAATTTGGATCCCTAGTACCCATGTGAAATCAAGGCACTGCAGCATACATATGTAACCTTAACACTGGTGGGGTGGAGGCAGGAGGATCCCTGGGACTTGCTGGCCAAGGAGTTTTGCAGAATTGGTGAGGACCAGGTTCAATGAAAGGCCCTGTCTCAAAAAATAAGGTAGAAAGTGATTGAGGAAGACAATTTCTCGCCTCTCCATGCATGTGCACACACACCTGCAAGCACATGAATGCATATACACATACCACATATATACACATAACACAGACTTTAATCATATCTGTGAAGTTGTGAAGTCCTTTGTGCCACACAAGGTAAAAATTGTGGGTTTGGGGGATGAGGACATGGGCATCTTTGGGAGCCATTATGCTGCCTATAGGGTCACCTCATTCATCTAAAATCCAGGGTCTTATCCAGGGCAGAAGGGTCATAAAGGCAGATCAGGCCACCCTCCTATCCACCACCCTGGCTGGAAGCTGCCTAGGGCCAAGAGCTTCAGGAAACCTGGCGCCTGTCCTTTGCTGTCGCCAAGGACAGCCTGTTCTCCTGGCATGGCTGCTGGGTAGGATCAGGTGCACTGGAGCACTCGAAGAGACTATGGCTCAATTTGAACAGCTGCTGGGCTCAGGCAGGAGGCCAGGCCTCACATCTTCCTCTCTCTGCTGACTGGAATATGTGAGTGCTACTATCAGGTCAGATGAGGGCTATCTGGAAACTTCCAGCCTAAGTCTAGAAAATGTATATGCTGTCAGTTTATTGGTGGACATTTACTGAACCTGACTAGGTCAGTCTCACAGGGAGCCCCAGAGAGATGAAACTGGAAGGTTTCCAAATTGAGAAGATAGACACATGGGTATGGCACTGGTAGAGACATGGGTAGGCGAAGGTTAGAACACTATGACATGGATCAGCCAGCAATGGTGAGCAAGGGCACTCCTCATGGATACACTGCTGAAGAAAGGGGAAGATATGTTCAGGGGAGTACTGCAGGGCAGCTGAGGTTCAGGACAGTAGAGAATATGAAGGTCCATAGGGAAAGACAGGCTAGGTTGCAAGGGCTAAAGGGCTTCCCACTTCAGGCCAGCAGTTTCATACCTGTCAGCAGTAGAACTTTTTGTTCTGACAGCAGCTTACTCAGAGCTCTGGTGGGGCCAGGAAGGAGTACCCTAGGGCTTTTCTCACAGCTGTTTCCCCACCTCTTCAGACAGGACTCTGCAGAACACAGAGACCATACTTAGGGCCTGGGAATCCAACCAAGGTTTAGGTCAGAGATTAGGAACAGATGACCACCTAGGGTCGAGGTGGAGGTGGGCAAGCAGAAGAGGGCGTATTTCTCATACCTGGGGGCACATTTTAATAAAGCAGCCCTATGGAGAAGCCCATGGGAAATGGTGAAAAGCATTCAACTGTGATACAAGACCACAGTTTCCCTACCTGCTGGAGAAGGGGGTGGAACTGTTCTCCTAGGTTCTGGCCTCAAGGCCTCAGGGGCCTGCAGAGCCTGGGCTGTACCCTTTGTCTTCCTCCTGCACTGTCCTCAAGGGCTTCTTGACTTGTACTAAGTCTCTGGCTCTAGTCTCAGGAGAGACAGGAAGACAGGGTATGTGAACCTGGCTTTCTCTGAGTAGAGCCCACTGGCTATCATGGCCTAGGCCTCAAGTACTCGGGCCTGCTGGGGAGAGGTTGAGAAGAGCTCTTCCTGGTGGTTCTTGTCTCCACAGGGCAATGACATCTACAACTAAAATCCTGCCATTTCTCCTCTCCTAACTGCTGTGTCTCTGCCTACCTTTTGTTGATACTGAGTAGACCCAGCAGGGCACAAGGCCTTCCCTCTTTGTGCCTATCCTCAAGGCATTGAACATACCCACATGTACTAAGAAAACCTCATCCTAGCTGAGGAGCTATGGCCAGGTGATGGCTTTTGGGTAGGCGGGGAGAGTTGGTTTCCTTTAAGTGTGACCCCTGGTAGGTTTACTATGCTCCAGTGAATGCCCTCACACCCAAGAGGATATTGGCAGCAATAATTGGACCCAATACACAATGGGTTATTTTTTTCAAAAATAAGAGGAGACAAAGTTGGGAGGTGCTAGGGATGTGGGGGGTGGATCTGGGAGGAGTTAGGGGGATGACTGGAGGTTAAATATGATCAAAATACATTGTATGAAATTTTCAAAGAATTAATAAAAATATTTTTTTTAAAAAGAAAAGGAGGGCCTGGAGAGATGGCTCAGAGGTTAAGAACACTGGTTGTTCTTGCAGAAGACCCGGGTTTGAATCCCAGCACCCACATGGCAATTAAAAACTGTCCATAACTCCAGTTCCAGGGGATCCGATAGCCTCTCTGTCCTCCACGGGCATTGCACAACTCAGGTGCACCTGCCTACCATGCAGGCAATACATGCATACACATAAAATAAAAATAATAAAGAAAAAGAAAAAGAAAAAAGAAAAGGAAAAGCTAGGTGTGGTGGCACATGCCTTTAATCCCAGCACTTGGGAACCAGAAGCAGGAGGAGCTCTGTGAGTTTGAGGCCAGGTTGGTCTACCTAGTGAGTTCCAGGACAGCTGGGGCTACAGGGAGGCCTTGTCTCAAAAAAGACAAAAAGACAAAAAAAAAAAAAAAGGAAAGCTCATCCCATGAGTCCCTCACAACCATCCTATATATAAAGCACATTGGCACCATTTCTCAGGGTTTGGAGGTCAAAGCTGAATAAAGTGAAGTTGTCTGCCCAAGGTCATATTCTGGTGAGGCGGAGACTCTAGACTCTAAACCCAGGTTTGTGTGACTCCAGCATGGTAACTCAGTGTCTGAGGCCCAGTTAAGCTAGCAAGCTATAGGCCCTGCCTTGCCAGTCTACTTGGTTTGGACTTTTTTCCCAGTGGAGTCAAGCCCCATTCTTTTCTGGGAAGGAAGTTGTTCCCAAGGGTGGCTCCTGCTCCAATGACCCTAGCTTCCCCTGTCATTCTACATCATTACTCTCATGGGTGCCATATCCATAGGCTTGGTAAGGCCTTACCTCAGAAACTGCCCTGAGGCCAGGAGGCGGGAGACTGTCATGAATTCAGCACTGGCTGTGAGACAAGGGGCAACAGACTGCTAGAGGTCAGGGCAGCTGCTGAGACAGCAAGAGCCAAAGGGCACAGGCAGGAGGAAAGAAAGGGCAATATTCATACTGGCTTTGGCAGGCAAAGTCAAGGGCATAAGGGGCTCAGGAGGTGAGGAACCTTGCTCTAGATGTACCCTGTACCCCATGCTACCCTCCCAGGTTCCTTCTGGAACAGTTATGAGGGAAGAGTCCAAGCTCCATCAAAGGAAGCCAGAGGCAATTCAGGGACTACACAGCTGAGGCTGGGCACAGGACAGGTCGCTAGGGCCAGACGCTGGGGCTCTGGGACCTGCAGTGCAGCCTCTGCCAAGACAAACTCACCCCAACCACAGCAGCAGACATTACCCAGGCCAGATATGAGTTCAGAATACAGATTCCTAGACAACAAGGACCTTACTTTCTGTCTCAACCCAAGTACCTCCTATCAGCAGATGTCAAGCAGAACACACCTTCTCTTGGCACCTTAGTCTTCCTGCCTAGACAGTAGGTATTCAGGAGCCAGCATGCACATCCTATTTGGCTGACCTAGGATAATATGAAGCTGCCCCCTTGCACTGCCCCTGGACTCAGAAGAGCCAGCTTCTTATAGAGAAAGATGACTGAGGTCCAACTGCAAGACTCTGCCCTTCAGCTGTCCTGGCTCTGGCAGAGGCGCTACCTATCACACCACACTGCCTCTGGCTGCTCTACCTCAGGCCATTGAAAATGCCAGGGGCAGGAGGAGTTTTACATATACTTTGCCACCCACCTAGATGCAGTCTTACACCAAAACTCACCAAGAAGTTTCCTGTTACTGCTTACAGTAGGCTGATCTTTGGGCTTCTTGGTAGCCAGGACTCTGCATAAACTAGAGCTGGGGTAAAAGTCACAACTTAGTGCCCAGTCCTGGTTGGGTGTGCTAACAAAGAAATAATAAGTGGATTATCTGAAACCCTAAATTCAACTTGGAAGAGATGGTTAGCTAAAAGTGTAGAGAATAAAAGCAAACAAGAGCCCTGCCTCCCATCCCCACTGATTCAAACCTTCACTTAAATGAATGTGGGCATGCAACCCCAGATTCACGTGTCAAAGACCCTCAACCCCATCCCCACCAAGAAATGGGAAGAGGCCCCTGAGCTAAAGCCAGATAAGGCCCTCATGCTTAGCCTAGCCCCAGTCAGAGAAGGGTACATAGGCAGACCCAGGCTGGTGGTAGACTTCATCAACCCAAAGAATGAACTGTTCTGTACAGGCCCTACGGTGTCCAAGCCCAGGAATGAGCCTCTGCCTCCCGATTCCCCTTATATCATTTCCTCACACTGGGCCTCATCCCCACTAGGTGGACACAGACAGCCTGCTTGTCTTGCTGGGTGAGGACAAAGCTCTCAGACCTAGTCCTACATGGGTAACGGGTCAAAGACCAACAAATAATGAAAACAAAAACATCAGGTCACCATTTATTGTTCTTTCAATATTTCACTGGCCACATTTTCCAACATCTTCACAGCAATTTCACCAAGAGGAACACCAAGCAACTTGCTACACTGATAGGATGGGTTGAACTAGAACGCAGCTTCTGAACCAAACTGGACACCTCTGTTCTTTGATGCCCCAGGAAGAACACTTCATCCTTGTCTCCAAATCTCCAAATATCTGTCATAGTGAATCACAAAACTACCACAATGCATGCCTGGGGTTCTGGAAAGCACCATATACCTCCCTCTGAGCAGTAATCCATGAAGAGCCATCCAGGCACCCATACAAGCTAAGGTCCTGGCCAGGTGTTCACAGGGCAGCCATACTATGGTGAAGACTTCTGGATGTGCAGGAACCGAGGCCTGAGGAGACAGGATGAGGGTCTGGGTACCACCTAAGCTCTAAGGAATGCACAGGAGGCAGAGACAAATGAACACAGTGAGGAGTATTGTGGCTATGGGAACTGAGCAGTTGGTAGAACCTTACCTGCCACAGAAATCTCTACGTACAGCCACGAGATTGAGGTGCAGGTTAGGCTGGCTCTGAAGCCAACTTCTGACAAGCTCTGGGTGCCTTGGGTCCACTTCCAAGAAGATGCTTCTACATGGAGGGGAAATAAGTCAGCTCAAGTGGGTAGGGCCAGGACCTGTGCTTCTAGGTTGTCTGGTCAGCAGCAGAATGACTGCCAGAGCATGCTAATTACACAATGGAATTGGAGAAGTCTGCTGTCCCTACCCAGAGGCATTCAAGAGCTTGGGTGCCAGGGTCAGGATATGAGCAATGATGTCCATGCCCTCCTTCCCACCATCCAGGGCCACTGGGTCTTCATAGCTAGATGGGAAAACAGTGGGAAATGAGACTGCGGTGGAGGTAAGGGTATACAAAAATGTACAGAGAAGCCAGGAAGGGCTTCCACAAAGGGCCCTCTGGACTTAGATTCTGGGTTGAGAAGTAAGCTGAGGACCTAGAGGAAGTGGTCTCCAAATGGATGGTAGTTCCTACCTTCCTGTCTCTTGTGGACAAGCACCCCCATCAAGCAGGGCTGGATATACCTGTTGAGTCCCGACGAGAGATAGCCCTTAGGGCATGATGGTCACCCACAAGAGGGCTGTTCTTGTTCTTGATCTGTGGACATCTAGAGCTGATCCTGACCATTTCTGAGAGCCCAGAAAAGGAAAGCCAGTACCCCAATCCATACTCCTACTGCCTATCCAGGGGCTAATTGGCTACAGTGGATTTTCAGTCTATGTAAAAGCAGGATGACTCAGTCCATAGCTAGAGGAGAGTTTTAGTGCTGGTTTCCCCACTAAGTCCTCATGGGACCTTAAACAGGGCACATTCTCTATCTAGGCCTTGGTCTTCTATAAAATGACACATTCATCTATGAGCACCTTCTTTTTTTTTTTTCTTTTTAAGACAGGGTCTCCCTGTAGTCCCAGCTGCCCTGGAACTCACTATGTACTACAAGAACTTCTATGAGGACTCACTGTGCCCAACACTTAAGTCCTGCCCACGAGCATGCAAGAACTATCACTCCTCCTTCAAAAACAGGAAACTGGGGCGCAGAGAAACTAGGGAGGCTCCAAGAATCTGAAGTGCAATGACAAAAACTGCATCAACATGGCTGTAGACTCTTAAACGTACCTCTCAGCACTAGGTCCCATTCAGCCCCCTCCTATCCCTTCCAAGTCAAAGAGTCCTCCACATCAAACCTACTAGGCCCTCTCTGGCCTGTCTGGTATCCCACCCCACCCTGTACCTGAGGATCTCTGGGGCCAGTTGCTCCATATCCTTGTGGAAGATGTAGGGAGGGTTGCTGACCATCCAGTCCACAGGGCCCCAGGGCAGAAGGTGTGCCCAGCTGCCCTCTGTGGTCAAAGAAGAGGGCATATAGCATGAACTGGTTCACTGACAAGTAAAAGGTGGTAACTCCACCTGTTACCATGTTCCTTAGTAGTCCCTTTTCCCAAGCCACACCATCAGCCTGACTTTAGGCCTGATAAGCCAGACTTGCAGATTAGTGGCCAGAGTCCCTAACCAGCAGCCTGACTGGGAGTGTACATGCTCTGACATATAGCCCTTCATCTAGAATGTTCTTGTTCTCTCTCCTTCCTGTCAAGGCCTCCTCATTAAGCAATATTCACTTCAAGGGCCACCTTTAATAAGCCCTTCCTGATTTCCTGGGCAAAGTAAGACCTTCTCTTCTCTGCAGAGCCCCCTGGCCTTGTCACACTCTGCTTTATAACCAATATAGTTGAAGTACATGGTGGGTAGGCCTGTCCTCCATCAGTCAATTCCTTGTGGCTTTGTTTCTTGGTCCCACCTGTGCCAGGTGCTAAACCAGGTGTATAATGCTCCATGGAGGGGACACATAAGGCTCAGGGACTCCATGAATAGAAACAGAATCAGAACTGGAACTGTACTGGAAATCCAAAGACAGTAGAAACTGACACTGTGCCACACTGCCTCGTCACTTTTTCCTAAGCAGGGCACGCATGTATTCTGACCCTAAAGATTACCGACTTTTTGTTATTTGCTTTTTTCTTTTATTTTTCTTTTTTTCTCTCTCTTTTTTTAAAGATAGGTCTTACTTTCTAGCCTAGGCTGGCCCGGAACTCACAGGAATCCTCCTACCTCAGCCTCCTAAGTGCTGAGATTACAGACATGAGCAACCATACCTGGCTCCTAAAGGCTTTCTTTTGAACTTCTGCTTATCTCTTGCTAATAAGCAAACTCTAGTTAAACTCACCAGTAACAGGAGATCAAGAAGGTATGGCTAGTCCTCTCATGGGTCAGGCCAGCCAAGGAAACAACAGCAACTTGTCTGTCTTCAGCAAGAGCTGGTCTGAGATGGCCCATGTGCAAAACCATTGGGGAACCCTTCCCCTATTTCTACAGTGCCTTGTCCACTGACAGCAACTCTGTCCAGGATCCCAGGATCCCCACCCAAAGGAAGATGGGTAGGGGAAGGTACCTAAGGTCACATCAAGGGGGATGATTCGAATCCTGTCCTGCAACTGAAGCCTAGAGAGATAGGGAGATAGAGGTGAGCATAAAAAGACAAGACTGTACTCTTGGCTACAAAGATCAGGAGGGAAGGAGAGCCCTTGTTGGATCAGCAATATACCTAGTGCCCATAGTTCATCCATTCATAAACCTGTGAAACCAATGCCAGGCTACCCTCATTGTAACTCTCTCTCCCTTAGGAGTAGAAGTCAGACACCAGAGGTTTGATAGTTGAATAAACGTCAAGTTCAGATCCCAAAGTCCAGCTCCCCAATGCTAGCCCTCTGGATCCCCCAGCCCACGTACCTCTGAGCATTCTCATGGGTCAGACTAATAGCAGCTTCCTCTTTATCCACAGCAATGACTTGACTCTGCCCCAAGAACAAAGGAAGGGAGGTGGAATTCTGGAAAGTGCCTGGTCTGGGAACCCTCTCTAGTGCCCGAGAAGAAGGAAATATGCAACACATTTTACCTATAGCTAGGCACTAGCCAGATGGGAAAGGTGGGAGTTAGAGGCTATGTCCATGCTGGCATGGACACACCTTCCTCATCTGGTCACTTTCCCTCAATACTTCCAGCAGAGGAATGTGGAGGAAGCCCAATGGGAGGAACAGTGAGTGTCTATCACAGTGCAGGGTAGAGGAATGCAAAGGGACCTTACCTTAGGGAGCTGGCTCAGCAGGCTGAGGGCAATGGCTCCTGATCCACAGCCCACATCCAGAATGAGGGGACCATCTTGGGCTCCAACTGCATAGGACCTCTGAGCCACTTCCTCTAGAACCCATTCAACCAGTTCCTGGGAGGAAGAATGTTTGGATCAGACTTGGTGCCAGTCTTGCTCCTGAGAAATCTTAACAAAGAGGTCTAAGCAGTTGATCTCTACGTGAAGGTAGGGGTAGACAAAGCCAAGCTGATCTTAATATCAGCTGGGACCCTGGGTAGGTCATGCTGCATCTCCATGCTTCAGTTTTCTTATCTGAAAAGCTGAGCATTCCTCCTGGGAACATGATAAATATTAAGCTGAGTCGTATACCTGATCCCATAACTTGGATAAGTAAACAATAAACCCCAGCTATGTCCCTTTCAGACATCTTCCCATTTTTATATTCACAGAAATGCTGAGAACCACATCTGATGGCCACTCTCTCTGCACCTGGTCCTACTTCTACAGTCCCCCCTGTATTAATCTGTTGGATCATTAAAACTGACCCATGAGGAAACTGAGGCCTAAGGGTCAAGGCCCTGGGATTGGCTCACCATGGTCAAGAATCAGGGGCTGAGAGTTGGGGATATAACTCAAAGGCAGAGCACTTGCCTAGTATGTGCGAGGCCCTGTATTCCATCTTCAGTACCATGAAAATAATAAATAAACAAACAAAAACAAACAAGGGCTGGTGTATCCTCGGCTTTTTCACAGATCTGAGTCTGGGAGGTTCCCAGGGAGGCTCCTAAGCCAAAGGGACAAGCAATTCCCTTCACAGGGTACCTGAGACTCATATTTGCGGGAGGCTGTGGCACACACAGAATGTGGCAATGTGGCACAGGTATGGTAGAAGGCCTGTCTGCACAGCACCTACTGCTGCAGCAGGAGGGTATTTTCAGACACCATCAGGTTGAAAGCAAGAGGATTTGAATCTTGCCTACCATCTGCTGCCTATAAGGGCTGTGTATATTAATCAGCATAGGATAAGGTAGGAGTGAGGGGTAGCAGTCTGCTGCTGTCCAATAGCTGAAATGTTTCTAACCAAGAGGTGAGTGGGGGGACTCAAGTAGCCATACATGGAGCAGGGAGAGGGTAATGTGGCCCCTTCTCAGGCACACACTCTGCCCTTGGATGTGGGCAGAAGGCCTGCCCTTCAAGGCTCAGAAAACTAGGAGGGACCAACAGGTGAAGAGACCCATCTTTGCAGAAAGCCTTCTTAGCTCCTGTCAGGTTCCTCCACCTCAGCTTTTCCCATCCTGAGTTGAAAGTCTAGAATGGGGTTTATCCTTCCTATTATATTAAATGAACAGAAGACCTCAGGTCTAAACCATCAGTCAGGCCCAGTGGAGCAAACAATTTCAGATCACACAAACCCATTTTCCTTTGAAGTTTTTCCTCTTGAGTCCCCCAAAGCATTTTGTCCTTCCAGGCCCCCAATCACAGTAGCAATGAGCATCCACTCCAAAGTTAACAAGTCAAAAGCACACAGAAGTTGACCCATGTTGTCCAGTCCTTCCTGTTCCATGCCCCTTCGGCACTAAAAAAGCTACAGTGAGGGAGCTTCGTTCAGTCTTGTGCCAGGCTGAGTGAGGAGCACTCAGATATGTACAGAAAGCTGAGCCCATAGGATTATAACTAGAAAAGAGCTTACTGTCTAGGTCTATGACTGAATGGCTGTGGTAAAGGCCACACAAGGCTGAAAGGCTAGCAGAATGACAATCTATGTTAGGGGTGTGAGTCTCAATGGGTTTCCCGGCCACAAACAGCCTACTATGGCTGGAGGATGGCTCCTCAGCCAGCCTACACTGGATAGCTACCTCAGAGGCATCCCTGACCTCAGACATACACCATCTATGTTAATGGTCACCTGAAGCAGGGTATGAGGCTGATGGACTGGGCTCCCAGGGCCATCAGTGACCTTTTGCCTTCTTTTCTTCCACAGACCATGGAAAGCTCATCTTGATTGTGGGACCATCTCGGGGACAGAGACTGAGATCATGTCCACGAAGTCAAGAAAATTCTTTCCTATGCAGTGAAAATTTTCCCTCTACCTGAATCTGTTGGCTCTTTGGGAAGGCTCAAAGCCAAGCTGGTCATAGACCCAGATCATCTATTCCAAGTGAACTTGGGAAGAATTGAAGAATATGGTGGGATGGAGAGACAGGAGTATGTGTACAGGCAGAGAACAGACAATTGTTGGTTTAGCCTGGAGCCTCTCTCAGCCTACAAAGCCATACCATATCAGGTAGGCTGGAATGGCTCACACCCGAACCTTGGGTTTCCTACTGTACATGCTGCCACATAGGAGACTCAGCCACCCTCTCACCCTCAGGGAAAATCAAGCTCATCAGGCCACAAGCCACTAGCAACTTTGCATTTCAGACTTTCACACCCATCATCAGAAACTGCCCTTTGATGGATGGAGAGAATACAGACATTGTGACCCCTCCCCTGTACCCATTACCCCTCTCTACCACAGGCCACGTCCTCTTGATTTCTTGGTAAGGCACCCCTACCCGATGTGGCTTCACATTGGGGCAAACCTGATGAGTTCTCAGAAATGTCTGTACAGTGAGGCGAGGACTTGGCCTCCCAACCACAGCATCCTCACTCTTCCCCTCCTCAGGCTTCAAAACTGCTTTCCTGGCCCAGACCCACCCAAAGTGGGTGGGGCACATGGGAGCTAAAAGCTCACACCTAATCTAAAAATTCCAAAACACATGGCAGGTGCCAGGTCAGCTCTGAGGGGACTCATAGGTCACTTGATAGTTGACCTCCCATGCCTTGGCTCGCCTCTGCAGATGGCAAGAGACCTTCTAACCAGAAGTCACATGTTTGGGGAAGCCACAGGGTAATCCCCAAAAGCCTGAAGACAACAAGCCACATCCTGCTTTGAGTCTCTCACCCTATCCAAGGTCATACCAATCTTAAATAGGACAGTCTCATGTGAAGAGTCAGGAAGTTCAAATGCTGCTCCATGATCCCCTACTTGAGAGCCCGTGACTTTTCAAGGCCTCGGGTTTCCTACTGTCCCTGCCCTGACATGGTGCAGGGAGGTGAAAATATAGTCTCTCAACCACAAACCACATGATAAGGGGGTGAGGATAATTAGAGGATTCTTGACTGAGGGACCAAGGCTAAGTGAAGGGAAGCTCAGGGACCCTGACTAGTAAGTGGAAGGGGACTAACTTTTCCTAGGAATATTTGTGTGCCTGGGTATCTTTCCAGAAATAACCTTCAGAGCCTAGTATCCTCTGGTTTGCCCATCATCTCCTATAAAGCCCCACTTCACCCCACAGTCCATTTTCTCTGGCTCCCAGCTCTGTCATCAACAAAGTAAGGAGAAGTTCAAGAAAGATCACAGAAAATATCTCCCAGATGAGGAACCCTCCCCAAGGTACAGCCTACATGGGCTACACAAGCCCAGTTTTAGTCATTTGAAAGATTAACACAAGTGATTACCTGATCAGACAGCAAAGCTAAGTGGAACATCAAGTCAGATTTCCTGGTCTGAAAGACCAACAATCTTATCATCTGGGCCCAGAGTGGGTAGCAACCACCTATGACGCCAGGTCATACCAGGCCTCCAGATGTCCAGCTAGAGACCTTTCCACTTCTACCCATGCCTTCTAAGAAGTTGCTGGAGGACATTTGTTTCCCATGGGTTGGGTCTACCATGGGTCCACAGGATAACTCCTTAGAAATGGCCACAACAAGCTGAGCACTGGGATATCATTACTTGGAGCACTCTGAGTCACTTCCAGTCCTTGGAGCTGGGACAGAGGCTTGGAATGTGAGGATAGTCAAGGGGAGATAGCAAGAGGAGTCCTCTATCTTGGCTCAGTCAACCCAGTCAGCAAGATAGGTAGTGTACAAGGGCACTGCTGCTAAAAAGACACCATGGGGCCTCAGCACCCCCTGGAGGAAGTCTGGGGCAAGACATGTACCTTGAACCTCACCTTCACCTTCATCCAGTCTTACCGCAGTGATATACTCACCTCTGTCTCTGGCCGAGGAATAAACACTGGGGGTACCATCTTCAGACTGAGTCCCCGAAAGTCCCACTCCCCAAGGATGTATTGCACTGGCATCCTGTAAAGGGGGCAGCAGAGGTCATTAGTGTTAGAACCAGGACTACTAAGAACTACTAAGACCACAGGGGCATTGAGGACTACCTCTAAGGCCAAAGCTATCAGGCAGGATCATGTCTGAAATCCACTGGGACACATAGTATAGGCCTACCTTCCTTCCCTTCTTCGTATTTACTACACTATCCCTCTCTTGCTACTCCCTCACTCCAACAGCTTCTTAGTCCCTAGATATTTTCCTCCTCCCTGACCATGATTTGGTGGGGTTGGGGAACGCTGGATCCCTGTTCCTCACACAGAGCCCTCAGGTCAGTTCATGGGTGCTTACCGCTGTAGTCGACGGCTACATAGTTCCTGGATGTACTGTAGTTGTTTGGGGGTCAATGGCTGGGTCCAAAGTACTGGTTTCAGGCTCTGAAACTGTCACCATAGAGAATGTGAGTAGCTGGCTCCCTTGGTCTAGGAACTGCCACCCAGGTTTCTCATGTGAATAATGCCTGTGGACTTAGCACTGGCCACTTGGTCATCCCTGAACCCAAAGTGCCTGGAACACACCACAATAGTGTACTAGATGAGTAAGTATCCATTCCTGAAACATTCCTTCAGAAAAATCCCATTAGTCTCAGCTAAGCACCCTGAGGCAAACAACAAGCAAGCAAACAAGCAAGTAAATAATAACAACAAAACCCTCACTATCTCTTCCCTAAAGGTCTCCCTCCGCCTAGTTCCTGCCCTCCTTAACATTGCACTTAACTGTTTTGGATCCAAGGACATGAGCCACGATGTATTCACTGGATTCCCGGGCCTCTGGGATACCTCTTTTCTTAAATACCTCTGTCCAGTGGCTGACCAGCCCTGTGGCACTCACCAGCCCAATCAGAGAGGAACATGAGCTTAAGGCCCAGCTCCAGATGGCTCCCCTCTTCCCCCTGGGACCAGAGAGGAGGACCCACAGACTTTGACCCCAAAGTGCCATGTCTTGGAGAAAGTTCCCAAGTGTTCCCAAGTTCCCAAGTCTCCCTTGTGATATCAGCTGTAGAGGTAGATGCTGAGAGTGGTCCCTGGCCCTAGCTGGGTAGAGTTGGATGGATCACAGGCTTTGGTTCTCCAGTGTCTTGGTTCTCAGATGTAGTTGCCACCCTAAAGGAAAGGGAGGAAAGGATCAAGAACTACCTGAGAAGGGCATGCTCTTACTCTGTCATCTCATGGACTGCAGTTAGACCCTCAGCCACCTATTTGATTTCTTGTCTTCATCAGTTATGTTTTCTCAGTTTCAGCTGAAGTAAGCTGAATCGGCATATTGAAGTCCCTGTCAATATGTGTGGGTCTGAGGGGAGGACAGCTCTATGTTAAACCCTAGTGCATGTGAATTTAGACAAGTCACTGATTTCCAGTTTCCTCATTCATAAGTGGAGAAAATAACGTGAACTCCACCGTGAGTAGTGTCTTGGTCAATGAATTATCAACAGCCTGAAGCCAGCACATCACACAACAGGGACTTGAAGTTTTGAAATTTAACTAATAGATGGCAGGAGACTGTTACAACTGGAAACTTTGCTTGGGACATTGTCTATGTACAGTCACTGTTTGAATGCTGAACTTTTTCCTCTAATATAATCCATAATCCAGGCATTAGCACAAGTTGAAAGCTGAAATTTTTAAACGTTACACTTCAGTTGACATAAACAAGCTATCTGAAGGTTTAAATCAGTGGTCTCTTTACTTGCAGGCAAATTAAGATCCAAACTAACATTTGCTGAGTACCTGCTAACTGCCAATCCTCAAAAATAGAACTCTGGGAGAACTCGGCTCTGCCAGACTCCAGACGCAACTCTGTCCACCTGTAACCGCTCCGAGAGGAATCAAAGCGGGAGGCCTGAGAGCAGCCTTCTTCCCAGATCCTCACCGGCATTATCAATAACAAGTGAGGGCGCCTCTCTAAATCTGTTTCCCCATATGCACTAGGAGATGGCGCCGGCCAGGTCTCAACAGCGTTGCAGTCCAAGTACGTGCATCCGGATCTCCACCTCTAGAGCATACCTGCTAGCATACCTCTAGAGCCCACCTGCCCTACCCACACACCGACTAGGGGAAAAGACCCCAGGACCAACTCCCGGATGTGCGTAGACTGCAGTGCACTCCCTCAGCCGCCTTGCTTCCGGCTCGGTGCTGTTGAGAAAGCGCTCGGGCGGACCACGTTACCTAGTTCCAGGGTTCCCAAAGAGGCTGAATTCCTCCATTGGGGCTGCGGGAGGTAGACAGGAAGGCTGTGAACTCTATGCCCATTACGTAGCGCATTTGCGCGAGGTCCCAGACCCACTCTTCCATAAGGTTACATCAGAGATGGGGCTCCAGCTGGCGGGAATTGCTTTACAGACCTTGCTGGGGCGGAACCAATAGCTAGCCAAAAGCGCGAGGGCGCACGAGGGCGTCACCCACGTGTCTTGGGTTTTAGAGCCAGACCAGATGTCTTGGAGGCCTGTTCTAAGAGCTTTCTGACTAGGTCTAGCTGCTTGTGGTTGGGTTTCGGTTTGGGGACTAGTCCCTGTTTGGTGAAGGGAACTCAGTTACTTGGACAGTGTAAGGACTGTGGGCTAAGGGACTAAATGGCAACTGAACCTGAGGGACTCTCCCTGACCTCATATGCACGTAGGATTCGGAGCAGGGAGCAGGAAAGAAAATACTAGAGAACTGGATTTGGATCTTGATCCTGGTGGCAACTCATTTCTTGAGTTTAAGTGCCCAGACTTTTCTAGGCTTCAGTTGCTCCTTCAGTTTTCTCCTTCAGTTGCTCCTAGTTGTGCAGGTTTGTAATCCCAGATACTGGAGTGTGGAATGGCTGAAGCAGGAGGATCACAAGTTCAAGAACAGCCTGGGCAATTTAGTGAAAACCCTCTCTCAAAAAACAAAACAAAAACAAAAACAAAAAAAACGAACTTCTTTTAAATGGGGGTACGGAGAGGCTAGAGAGGTGTCTTTGTTGTTGAGAGAGAGCATACTCCTCTTACAGAGGACAGGAGTTAAGTATTCCCATGTTGGGAAGCTAACAACCTCCTGTAACTCCAACTCCAAGGGGATCCAGGGACCCTGGCCTCTGTAAGCACCTGCACCCATGTGCACATACCCACATACAGACACATGTAATTTAAAAACAAGATAAAATAGGGACTGGAGAGCTGGCTGGGGTTAAGAACACTTGCTGCTTTTGCAGAAAACCCCCTTCAGAAGGCTCACAACTGACAGTAACTCTAGTTCCAAAGGTTCTGATGCCATCTTCTGGCCTCCTTGGGCACATGCACATGGTGCACATAGACAAGCAGGCGCATATACATACACATAAATAAAAATACGTAAAATTAATAAATCGGTTTTTTTATGGGAGGGGCTATAGATGTAGCTCACCTAGAGTGAGCACTCCACCTGCACTCAGAGTTGCACACTGAAAATTCGAGATACAGAAAAGGTTTTGGGGGGAGCACTTGACCAGGAGTCTGGGGACTAAATTGACTCTGGCTTCATCCTCTACTGACTTCGTATCTTTGAGCAAGGTTGGATCCTCAACATTGCATAAATCTGGCATGGTGGTGCACAAAAAGCTCAAAATCATCTTTGACTACATTTCAAGTTTGTGGCCAGTCTAGGCTACATGAGACCCTGTCTTAGAAAACAAAATAACAGGGGCTGGAGAGATGTCTCAGTGGTTAAGAGCACTGGCTACTGTTGCAGAGGTTCAGTTTCCAGCACCCATATAGTGACTAACAAGTGTCCATAACTCCAGTTCCAGGGGATTTGACGCCCTCTTTTGGCTTTCGAGGGCACATGGGTGTACCTACATACATGCAGGCAAAACACTCATACACACAAAATAAAAACAAAACCACAAAAAAAACACAAATCAAAAACTGGAGAAAAAGGTATGTATGGAAGGGTCTAGGAACCCTAGTGGTGCACACCTATAATCCCAGCACCCAGGAGGTGGAAGTAGAAGGATTTTCTTGAATTCAAGGCCAGCCTGGGCTACATAGTGAGTACTACGGCCAGTCTGGACAACGGTGTGAGACTGGAAAACAAAACAAAACAAGTTTTAAAGGACTGATGTTAATTTATGTTAGAGAAGGCGAGTGGGCTTCTGTCCTGAGATGCTTATGCTGTGGATGGAAGGGTATAGGTGAGCTTGCTTGGGTGGGGTACCTAATAATAATGTTACTCAAATAATTCGATTCTGCTCCCAACATCTCTGGGATTGAGTCTCCACTTCTAGCTCCATAGGTGGTGTCATTACCAGGAACCCTTACGCTAGCCCCATTTGAGTAGGAAGCTGAGACAAGGAGGGGAAGCAGCTTGCTTAAGGACACAAAGTCAGTAGAGGATGGAGCTAGAGTCAATTTAGTCCTCAGACTCCTGGCCCAGTGCTCGCCGCAAACCTTTTCTGTACCTCTCCCTTTTCGGTGTGCAACTGTGTCCCAGTGCAGGTGGAGCTGACCTAGACGCCGAGTTCTGGCCACCTACGCTTTCCTGCCCGATTTCTACGCAGGCCACGAAGGTCAGAGGTGTTCTCAAAAAACCTCCCAGGGCTGTGGGACCTCAGCAACCCACTCCCGATGGGGGCGGAGCTCTATCTGAACGACAGGTGAGCGGGCCAATGCTGGGCGGGCTTTAGCCATGGCAGCCAATCAGGGGCAGGAGGCGCTGAGCGGGCCGGGAGGCAAGGTGCTCCGGCTCCCCGGGATCAGCTCCCACCCCCGCCCCCCGGCTGCTCATCTCAGCCCCACCTCCCTGCCGTGGTCCAGGCCCTGCCCACTCCAGCTCTGGCTGACAGCCGGCGCTAGCTGATGCTAGCAGATCCCAGCGCTCAGGGAAGGTGGACCTTGGGTCGGACCTGTCGGCCCCCAACGCCGGGCCTTCGTATTCCCCCCCACGCCCCAGCCTCCAGCCCATCGCCACCACCCTTAGCTTCTCAGACTGAGCTTGGAGCCCCGGAGAGGATTAAGTAAGTGCTGAGGTTGCTGGTTCTGAGCTAGAATGGAGGAATCACAGGGTCGTGGAGGCGGGCGTGGGGATTGAGGCAGGGAGGACTGTGAGACCTGGTGAAGAATGGCATGAAGGTTTTCGGAGGTCGGAGTGCTCACCACTTCTACCCTGGCTTTCTTCCCTTCCCTCTTTGACCCCAAGGCAGGTCAAGAAAGTAGTCAGCAGGATGCTTTCTCTCCTTTGGTCCAGAATAAACAGTGAGTCAGAGCAAGTTAAGGGTCTGATCCAAGGTCATGCCTGGGGTCAGTGATGGAGCCCAGAAGAGAACCTGATCCTCCATACTAAGCCAAGCTGGAGAGGGCCAAGAGGAATGAGTGCACTCCATATATGACCATCTGCCAGCCTTGCCCCTTCCTAAGGGACCATGATGGATGTGGGCACACCTCACACACAATTTTGCACCTGC
Organism: Nannospalax galili; assembly: GCF_000622305.1. Lineage (NCBI taxonomy): Eukaryota > Metazoa > Chordata > Mammalia > Rodentia > Spalacidae > Nannospalax > Nannospalax galili. The sequence goes on from NW_008355774.1 coordinate 158,372, forward strand.
AGGAAGAGACATCCTGGGTACTCCCATGAGTCACATAGTGTGTGCAGCCATGAGCTAGGAATCCCTCCTTTTTCTAGGCCGGCCCTCAGCAGCATGACTGGGGCCCCGTCCCACCCTTGCTTTACCCAGACCCACTGGACTGGGTGATCACCCATCCTCTGCCCCCCAAAGAGGAGGGAAACAGAGAAGGCATTTCGGAGTTGGATATTCCATCACTGTTTCTGAAGATATATTCCCCTGCCTTACTCCTAGGAGGGAAAAGGAATAGTCCAGGCCCCCTCCCCACAAATACCCTGCCAAAAGATCCAGCTTAGCCTCTCCTTCCTAGTGTCGCCACACTAGCCTGACCCCAACTCCAAGCACGGCCTAATTACACAGAAGACTAGATTTGGGTACTCCTGTACCCTCCTTCTCCTGACTAGATTATGGTAGTGGGGGGTATGATGGAACATTTACTAGGTACCTCCTGTGGACAGGCCCTGTGCTCAGCTAAATCTTTTCTAGGGGCTTGTTGTTCTGACATGCTGCCAACCCTACAACATTATGGGAGTTGTTCTTAACATTTCCCTCACTTTAGACTGAGAAAAACTCAGAGAGCAGGAGTGGCTTGCCTGGGGTCATCTAGTTAAGTGACTGAGCCTAGACAGGATTCAAAACCCTCAGGCCTGTCTGAGACTTAAGCCAATGTTTCCCACCAAGGAAGGAAAAAGCTGCAGTTTTTTCAAGCAAGCAGGATGAAGGATGTGGGTACAGGGAGTGAGGAGGGTAGGGGTAGGAGGAATAGTGAGTACATAGATATTTGTGCAAGGAATAGATTTTTTTTTCTTACAAGCCTTCTGCATCTTCTCCCATCTTCCAAGTATGATCACTGTAATCATCTTGCAGGAGTGGTAGGGGCTTGTTTTCATGATCCTACATCCATGAAATAAAGCAGCCATAGATAAAGCATGTGCCCTAATACCCCCCTGAACTTGCCTTAGCTCTGTCCCCTAACTTTCACTTCCCTAGCACCTTCAGAACATGGAGGGACTTTATCTCATGGTCATGCCTTAATCCTTAACTATTTAAAAAAAAATTCTTTCCTTTCCAGAACCCAGCAAGGCAGGGCCTTCCTCTAAGGACGTGGTTGTGGTTGTGCCGGTGGCCATCACAGGTAGTGGAAGCCACGACCTAAGGCCCTCCTAACATCAGAAGTCAGCGGGCAAATTGACTGACCATTGGCAGTCTCCTGGCATCAGCATGAACTCCAGGGTTCCAGCTGATCAGGGCTGGTTCAGCAGCCACCCACCCACCACTAAGACTGACTTGGAGCCTGCCACTGAAGGGTCCACCACCGAGACAACAACCCTCAACCCTGAAGCCACAAGTTTCAATGACACCAGAATCCCTGAGGTGGCAGGTGGCACAGCTGGTGTGGGTACCATGCTTCTGTCCTTTGGGATCATCACAGTGATTGGTCTGGCTGTGGCCATGGTGAGAGCTGGGACAAGCTGGGGGTGTCTCAGAAGGCCCTCCCTTGGGGGAGGGTAGTCAATGTTTAGATTTAATGCAATCCTCCCAACACCACCCTGAAATTTGTTTACTGAGGCCCAGTGAGGCAATCCTAATAGGAAGAACCAAAAACAATTTTGAAGAATATATAGTGTTTTGAGCTGGGCCATGAAGGCCACATAGGATTGGGACATGGGAGGGTCCAGGATCAGTGTCCCGATAGACAGAAGTCTGAACCAGGCAGGAGGTTCTGTGCACAGCAAGCAGAGCAATGAGGCAAAGGGTGTGGGGGTTTCAATAGAGGTTGAAGCTAGAAAGTGGTTGGGATGTTTTATGGGCCTCAGAGTCTGGGTGGGATGCTCTAGTTGTGGGAGGCTGTTACCAGTGTTCATTCATGCATTCATTTGGCAATTATTTACTGGGTATCTTCCTTTACCCTTGGGACTCAACAAGGCTGGAGGAGACAAGGTTCTGACCCATGTTTCTTATGAGAAATGGGTTAGTAGGCAAGGGTTTTTATCTGGGCTGGGTGGTCAGAGACATCTGGGAAGAAACATTAGAGCTCTGACTCCAGGTAGGAGCCAGACCTCACTGTCATGAGGGGTTGGTAGTCAGGTAGCCATCAGACCAGAGGTGTGCTGGAAGAATGCTGTAGGTATCCCTCAGTAGTGACAGACACTCAATGTCACTAAAGGACCACCAGAGATTGTTCAAGCTAAGACTAGGAAGACAGGGTACACTTGAATCCCCCAGAGGGCCTAGGAGCAATGGCATTTTGCCCATTGCCCCTTACAGGTAATGATGGCTAGCCTTAGGCTCGGGAGCATGACTAGACAGGGGCTCTGGGGATGCAGCTTGGTAGTCAAGTGTTTGCATAGCAAGTTCGCGGTTTAATCCTTAGCATTGAGGTAAACAAACAAACAAATGGCAGGGATGGTCACCCATGGCATGACATGGCAGCTTTTATACTAGGATTGCCATATGGACCCTGCAGGTTCTGGACTGCTGCCAGGGAACAACTGCTGATCAGCAAGTGAAGCCAGGATGTATCACATGTAGGGGGAGGCCAGGGTGGAAAGGTCTCCCAGGGCAAGAGGGAGGTAGAATGCCCATGTTACCCTTTGGTACCCATGTGGTAGATAAGCAGACAGAGACACCCTAACCTCAGGAGCAAATGGCTTAGCATCTGTCCTGGTTAGTCTCAGCAAAAGATTTTGACCTAGGAATTTGATAACGCTGCCTTGCTCTTTGTTCCAAAGGAATATTCAGAAAGAGTGGATGACTTTCCAGGCAAAGGTGGAGAGCAAGAAGATGGTAGAACAAAGACAGTGGAGGGCAGGAAATAACTCCAAGGCATGGAGGCAAAGAGTTCTAGAACTGTCCCCTCAGTGCTGCTTCCTTTCCCCTTGTGTCAGCCTTGAGCCATGCCATGGGTGCAAGGAGAAGTCAATGCTAACCTCATGCCTCACATAGGAGTATGAAAAAGTTCTTGGTATGGCAGAAACAGCACAGGATTGCTTCCAGGGAAGTGGGTGCTGGATAGTAAAAGGTGGGAAGATTTAGAGAGGGTGGTGGGGATGTGTCTGCAGTTGGGGTAGAGGGGCCACAGAGTAAAGGCATGGAGGCCACATGGGGGTTCTGTCTGGCCTTTCCTGCAGATTCTTCTGAGTCACGGGCCACAGGGAAGGGAGGAGGTGTGGAGCAAGGACCACAAGGCAAAGGAGCACAGGATACTGTGGCTGGAGCTGTTTGCTCAGGGTGGGCTAGGGCTGGCGCTCCGAGTTCCTGTTGCATCTACCCACAGGAAAGCAAGGAGTCACCCCCTGGAAGGAGTGGATAAGCTATAGGGACACTCCAGCTCCTTCTAGGCCTTTGAAGTCATGTGGGAAAAGCTCTGGGCCAGACTGGGAACCAAACAGATTCAAGCTATGAATGGGCTATGAAGATTGTGAGTGCCATGGGGGTTTAGGACAAACTCTGGGGATATCTTTCTCCCTAGGCAGAAGCTGCTATACTCTGGGTAGTCAAAAATTGCTAGTTTAGGGAAGAGCAGATGGCAGTGGTCCCTGGAGTCACTGCCAAATCTTACCCCTTTCTCTCTTCAGTGCTTGGTACTAAGGCTTCCTGCTTCAGCCCGCAAGTTCTAGATGTTTTCTAGTTGGTAACCCTTCACCTTTGTGTCTGAACAAGGTGGCAGAGGAGCAGGACTCAGAGATTTTCTCAGATTCCTTTAGCATCAGAGTTCTGAGAAGGGTACTCCCAGGGCCTATGCCCACTTCCTCATCCCTGTCCACTGAGGGCCATCAGCCTCCCAGTGTAAAGCATTGCCTAGAGCCCTGCCTTGCAGTCTGGCCGATGTTGGTCTGCTGTTCTTTTTTCCTATAAATGTTGTTGATGAGAATTGAGGGAAAAGGACATGCTGATGTCCTGCCCTTCCCCTTCAGCACTGAGGAATCCCAGGCACATGCTGAGTGGGTAAGGTTAATCAGGATTGGAGAACTGGAGAAAACCAGTTCCAGTCAGGCCTAACTAGTTTTCCCAGGCCTGCCCACACCCCTCCCCTTCATTTCTGAATCTCCAAACCCAGTCTGGGCTCTGTTAGCATCTAAAGATATCAAAGGAACCAAGTGTGGAGGCACAGGCCTATAATTCTCACATTCAGAGACTGAGATAGAAGGATGGAGAGTTTAAGGCCAGCCTGGTCCATGGTGTACACAAGAAATTCCAGGCCAACCTGGGCAATAGAGCAAGACTTTATTGAAAGGAAGGGGGAGAGAGAGAGAGAGAGAGAGAGAGAGAGAGAGAGAGAGGGGAGGGAGAGAGAGAGAAGGGAAACATATACGTAGGATGTCTATGTTGGGATGGGACCTTGAGGACATTGGGACCCACAAGTCTCTTCATCCCCTACAATTCCCCATCTTGAAGGCCTGCTGGATTGATGGGGACCTCATTTCCTCACCAACTAATGTTGTATCTTCTCTTGTAGGTTTTGTACATCAGGAAGAAGAAGAGGTAATTTCCCAGCTGCTCCCTGATGCTCTAGCCCATGTGCAGGGCTGGGCTAGGCTCCAGGGGATGTGGGTGGGAAAGGAGAAAGAGGGCCCCCAGCCCTAGGCACCCTCTCCTTGCTCAGAGTCAGGCCCTCTTCTGCCAACTTAGAGTTGGGGGTGGCCAATTTTCCTCAGTGAGGGGCTGAGAGCCCCCTCCAGGGTCTTATACACACAAGTAGACAGGTGTGAAGGTTCTGAGAAAACAGATATAACCCTGGGATTAGGGATGGGGGGAAGGGAAGAAATTGGGAATTCTCTCTATCCTACTACTCTTTCCTTGATGCCCTGAGTTGACTTGTCACTGGTTCCTCTCCCCAACCTCAGTCCTCAGAAACTGTAAATTGCAAAAGGGCTCTGGTCTAGGTAGTCCCTGTGGACCCCTTGAATGATACCTACATGGCCCATGGCCCCACCAATCCTAGGAGTGGCTAATTGTTCCTTCCCAGGCTACCCATCTGAGGGTCAAACTGGTACAATAGGTTCAAAGATATATGTTAGTGAATCCTCAGGGAAGACTTAGGCACCCTAAACTTGGTGTGTTCTGTGGTTCCCTTGGCCCAAGGTAGGACCTGAAGGACTAAGGGATGACAAGGGTCTTCCCTACCCCCAGTAGCCTCTGTCCTACCCCCAGGCTGGAGAAGCTGCGCCACCAGCTCATGCCCATGTACAACTTCGACCCCACGGAGGAGCAAGACGAACTGGAACAGGAGCTACTGGAACATGGGCGAGATGCAGCCTCCATGCAGGCTGCTGCCTCCCTGCAGGCTACACAGGGCAAGGTGGGCACTGACCAGGCTCCCCACACAGCCTGGAGCTCCAGCATCCTACCTTCCACCCTTTCCGTACAGCTTGCCACCATGTGCCAGGTGGTAAGGTAGCAGCTTTGAGTATATGGATCTTTTCAGGTTTGTTCAGAAACTACTATAATTGGTCTGTGGTTCTCACAGACTCACTGTTCAAGGCCAGGCCAGAAGCTGGCCTGGGATCCCACCTGGCTGTGCTCTGATAGCCTGCAGATCTTGGAGGCCCTGTTGGGATCTCTGAGCCTCATTTTCTTGTCTGCAGAAGGAAATCCTAATACTTTTTAATATTTATTTATTTAATAGTTTATTTTTATTTTATATGTGTGTGTTGCCTACATGTATATAGATGGATCATATGTGTACAGTGCTCATGGAGACCAGCAGAGGGCATTGGAGCCCCTGGAACTGGAATTATGAATGATTGGTAGATTCCATGTGGGTGCTGAGAATCAAACCTAAATCTTTTAGAAAAGCAGCAAGTGTCCTTAACCACTGAGCAATCACTCCAGCCCCAATTTTTATTATTTTTAATTGTGTGTGTGTGTGTGTGTGTGTGTGTGTGTGTGTGTGTGTGTGTATTGCAGGTGCCTGAAGTGGTGTTGGATCCTCCCTGGAGCTAGAGTTACAGGAGGTTGTGAACTTCTCTGATGTGGGTGCTGGGAATCAAGTAGATTCTCTGGAAGAGCAATATGTGCTCCTAACTGCTAAGCTATCTCTCCAGCCCCAGAAATCCTAATTCTTACTGACTGGGAAGCAGGAAAAAACTAAAGGCAAGATTGTCAGGGGCTAGGATCCTTGGGTACCTCTATTTCATGAGGCTCTATGGTCCTAAGCGGGTTGTGGGTGGGGTCAGACTCTTGAGCAGTGGTACTTCCATGTAGGCTGCTGAATCCTAGCCACCAACAATCCAGGGCAGTGAAGACCCAAGTCAAATACACATCCTACATGTAAAGGGGTGGGCACACATGTACTCATCCTGTCAGAGCCACTGGGCAGCCTGACCACTTGCCACCACTTTCCCAACTCCCCAAAGACCAGAGTACCATGAAGGGATTTGGCTTGCCCTTGATCTATTCAAACTCTTAGCATCTTCCTGGACTCAGGAAGTTTCCATCTGGGGACCCCTTGGTTTCACTGCCAGTTCTGTGTGACTGGGGTCAGGATACATTGTGTCCTTAGGATATTCAGAAAGATACACTTAAAATGTTGTCTACATAGCCCCCAGGACTGCTGGCCCTTTGACAATTCTTTCTCTCTCTCTCTCTCTCTCTCTCTCTCTCTCTCTCTCTCTCTCTTTCTTTTGGGTGGGGTGTTTTTTGAAACAGGGCCTCCCTGTAGCCCCAGCCGGCCTGGAACTCACTATGTAGACCAGGCTGGGCTTGAACTTACAGAGATCCACCTACCTCTGCCTCCCAAGTGCTGGAACTACAGGTGTGTACCACCATGCCCAGTGCAGTTCTTTCTTTTTTAAAAATTATTTTTATTTTATGTGTATGAGTGTATTGCCTGCATGTATGTAAGTGTACCTAAGTCTTGCAATGCCTGCGGAGGTCAGAAAAGGGTGTTGGATCCCCGGAACTGGAGTTACAGACAGTTCTTAGGTGCCATGTGGGTCCTAGGAACCGAACCTGCAAGCATTCAGTGCTCTTAATTGCTGAGTCATCTCTCTAGCGCCAACAGTTGTTTCTTATGCACATCTCTTGTGTTTGTCCCTATCTGTGGGAGGGTAGGAGAGGGGCTGGAGTATTGAAGGCCAGAGGTGAGATCGCCCCTGCTGGCAGAAGGAGATAAATACATAATGCATAATTAATTCAACATTGAGCCCATAGTAAGTGCTGCCAAGGTGACAGGGCAAGCTGGGAATGGCCTGGGGAGGGAGGAATTATCTGAGCCAGGTCACATTTCTAGGCTAAGCCTAGTGGAGGGCATTCTAGGCAGAAGGCATATCTGATGCCAAGCAAAAGCAAGCACCAGGAAGTGAGGGTGGAAGTGATTGGGCCAGAGACTGACCTTGGTCAAGGTTTCTGATGCCCCTGCCTATCTTCCTGCAGAGCACTCTCCCTTCCCAGGGCCCACTGCAGCGACCTAGCAGGCTGGTGTTTACTGATGTAGCCAACGCCATCCATGCGTGAATGGCCCAAGGACAGACCTGGACCTCTGACAGAGACACGGCCACAGTGCCCACAGAGCTGCCCACTCTCTGATTGTCAAGACCTATTCTCAGGATGTGTGCTGCCAAGACAGGAAAGGGCTGGAAGAGACACCAGCTGTGCTGTGGCCCCACCTGCTGACTCTCAGGCTTGAAGAGAGAGCCCTGGCCAGGCTAGCCATCTGGCCACTGACTTCTCCTGACCCGATGGCCCTGGCATGGAAGGCAGCCCTCATATAGGAAGGTGAAGAGCCATTGCTGGCTTCCTGGTTTCCTGGCTATACCCTTCACATCAAGGTCTGCTTCTCTAATGGGAAGGAAATGAAATGGTGGGATACATGGGCATGAAGGGGAAGGGAAGAGAGAGAGGACTTCTCTAGGATAGATTTTCTCTTTTTAGTCTAGAGCCTCCTCTAGGGTGGAGAGAGGGAACCACTCATATGATAGAGACAGGGCAAAGTAGCACCTTTTATAGAACTTAGAGGCCCAAGGATGGAGCTGGAAATGCTCAGAAGGCAAGATGCCAAGGGAAGGGCTACACAAACCCAGGGTCCATCCATATTACAGAGGTCTCCCAGCCACACATCCCTGGCAACCAGGATTGATGCTAAGGAAGAAGGAGTTCAAAGCTGCTCTGGGACCTCATACCTTGACTTAAAGATATAGTTACAATGCCTGCCATATCCTAGGATAGAGAATCAAGTGGACAGGACTTTGTGGGATCAGGTCAGGAAGAGGGCTTAAGCTTCATATGAGGACTAAATATGGAAAGATGCATTCCCCAGACCTGGATAAAGGCCTCATGCATATGTAAGAGTGAACCCCATGTAGATGTGTACCTGTCCCAGCATAGGAGCAGGATAGAGGCCTTCAGTATTGACTCCACCTTCTGAGTTGACTCCCACTCCTTGGCATGTAGTAGAGCATGATAATAGGCTGTTTCCTTTCCTTCAATGATCAGGGTCTCCATGGAAGAAGGAAACAAGGCGGGGTTCCACTGTTCACTGTGTATCTTCAGTGGACTGTGAAAGCTGGGCTGACCTGCTTCTGGAAATGTCTCCCTGCCAATGTGGGAATCTAGAGTTCTGGAGAGGCTGTTGGTATGAGGATAATCATAGTCTGGAAGCTGGTGGGAGAGATTATGACTGCCAGGAGGAGAGTGTCCTTTGAGGAGAGGATCCAAGATTCCTACTTTTTAGTTTCTCCCTTCTTTGCCATCTGCAAGAAGAGCCACTCAGTATTTGTTGAATGTGGAAGAGAGTCTCTGCAATTCCCCCTAAGTCTTGGAGGGGCATCTGGGTAGGGTAGACCCCCCATAGCAGGATAGTTTTTTCTATACTGGGCACGCACACACACATGTGCATGCAAAGAGGCATGTCCCTAGTTTCATCACTATCACTGTCTTCTGCTGGTTAGCGGGGGATGCGGGGGTGGCATGTTTAGATATGCTATTAAGCAAATACCACATGTCATGAGGTGAGGGGATCCCACGGGGAGGGAAGGTTCTGGATTTATTCCCACCTCTAGATGCTATAAATACATTAGCACTTGCATAACTGGAGGGCTGTGAGTAATTTAGGATGCACAAAGCTGTAATTTAACTCACAGCATCTCTATGTGTGAGAGTATTAAAGATGTAATTAAGATGTTTATACAAAGAGAATGGAGTCTGTGACACTTGAGGTGCAAACCCCAGGAGGGGACAACAATGGGTGAGGTGAGGATCTGTGGGAGGCCTGGGGACAGTCACTTGGATCCCAGCTATGAGGTGGGTTTTCCTTGATCTATCCATGGAAATGCTTTGACCTAGAATTCAAGGCTGCTCTGGGGCCTCATGCCTTGACTTGAAGATGGGATGACAATGCCTGCGGTATTCTGGGGTGGAGAGATTAAGTGAACAGGACCTTGTGGGACCAGGTCAGTAAGAGAACTTGAGCCTCAAAGGTTGTGGAGTGGGATATGGTACCTCAGGACACACAGGAGCTAGGTCTGAAACACAAAAGTAGTAAGGCCTCCCTTGGAGTACAGAGTACAGGATATGGGTAGCATAGAGTGGGGAGTCATTGAGGTTATATGTATAGAACCCATCTATTAGGTTCAAAAGGTTTGGAGGAGAAAGATACTGGGCTGACCAGACATTCCAGTTTGCCCAGGAATATCCCAGTTTTAGTGCTGAAAGTTCCATGAATGAAAGAGAACTGAGGCTCAAGCTAGCATCATGGAAACAAGGAGGGGGTTAGCCTTCAAGTTCCATGATGGAGGGCTGGGCTGAAGGTGGGGGCTTTAAGATGGAGCCTTAGGCAAGCTGAGGACCATGCGTCTTATGGGCCTCCCACATGGGTCACAGCTAGACCTGTTAGTGATAGCTCTGCTCTTAGGAAGGAGTCTCTTTCCCTCAGAAGACTGGCAAGATTCCTGAGGGTATGGGGTGAGCAAAAGATTGAGTGGACTATGTGTACCCAACTTATTAGGCAGCCCCTTTGTCCAGGAATGTGTGTGCTGCAGATCTGATGTCTGGGGATCCTGAAGAAACAGTGCTTGGGGAGCAAGGCTGATACCCAGGGACCAGGCATGACAGGGCTACAGGAAGACCCCATGCCCTTCTCTCCTGCTGTGTGCCTCAGGTCCCTTTCTTGATAGACGGAGCCTGGCTAGGTGATGGCACAGCCTGCTGTGAGTGGCAGGCCACATCTTCATCACTTGTGCCCTCACAGTAAATTACTCATCCCTTCTACCCACCTTGTCCTGTTTTCTAGCTCTCTCCTACTCCCAGAGGAAAACTAAGTTCCCATGTCTTCCCATATTAATGTAGAACTGATAAATATTGGGGTGAAAGGCTCTAGTAAATGTATCATTGGGGCATCAAGCCTAGAGGAACTCTCCTCACTGCCCTCAGCAGCCATTGGGGTGAGATGGGATTGCTCACCATTTCTGCTTCCAAAATTGACTGACAGGTGGAGCTCTCTGAGAAAACCCTACACACACACATACACACACACACACACACACACACACACACACAC